>NC_041391.1:595518179-595650209 GCF_002162155.2 Triticum dicoccoides
AGACTCTGGGAAGAAAAGGGGTGGGAGGGCGGGAAAACAAAGGCAACTTGGAAGGGGAAATCGACGAATATCTTGAAGAGAAAACACCGGTTGAAATCATTGAGGAAAGAAAGCAAAGACTTCACACGAGTAGGATGGATACTCGATTACGGACTCCGGTTCTGAGAAGAAGAAGGGGTGGGCGGGTGGGAAAAGAAAACAACTGAGGACAGAGAAACAACTTCATTGAGAGCGAACTGAGGATTGAACTCAAGATGAAGAGGGTCGAGTCGACTTGACGAGAAATGCACCGGATCAAAAGAGCTGAGAACCAACAATCGGAAAACCAACTGCGTGATCCTAAAGAAATATTTGAAGGGGAAGAGGAGTAATTCAAAACACCTACGTCAAGATTCGTTACCAGAGCGACAAAGGGGCTGAGGAGTAAAAAGAATTCCTACTCTCCGATATAACTAGACTCCAAAAAACAGTTTATTCTAGATTCAACATCGGCCAAACTACACGATCAATCAAGGGGGCTCCTAGGGTCGGTCGAGGCTCTGATACCAACTTGTCACGCCCAATATGCGATACTATCCAAAAGAGACTCGAAGGTCCCACCAAGGATAGAACCGCATATTGAAACACTTTTGCAAGGTGGATATCATTACATCAACATTACATAATAGATGGGGATACATACAAGAGGCATACAATGCCACACGGATACAACATCACAATACATTAGATCATCATCCGACTACGGATGAAACACAAACAGAAGCTCAAACGACATCCACCCTGCTAGCCCAGGCTGCCGACCTGGAACATATCCCCTGATCGAAGAAGAAGCACAAGAAGAACTCAACACAAAGCAAGCATCGCTCTCGCGTCATGATCATCGCATAACCTGTACCTGCAACTTTTGTTGTAGTAATCTGTGAGCCACGAGGACTCAGCAATCCCATTACCATGGGTATCAAGACTAGCAAAGCTTAAAAGGGAAAGGAAGGGGTAAAGTGGTGAGGCTGCAGTGGCGACTAAGCATATATGGTGGCTAACATACGCAAATAAGAGCGAGAAGAGAGCAAGCAGAACAGTCGTCAACTAGTAATGATCCAGAAGTGATCCTAAACTCCTACTTACGTCAAACATAACCCAGAAACCGTGTTCACTTACTGGACTCCGCCGAAAAGAGACCATCATGGCTACACAGACGGTTGATGTGTTTTAATTCGGATCTGGTGTCAAGTTATCTACAACCGGACATTAACAAATTCCCATCTGCCTATAACCACAGGCACGGCTTTCAGAAGATTATACCCTGCAGGGGTGTCCCAACTTAGCCCATGATAAGCTCTCGCGATCAACGAAGGATATTCCTTCTCCCAGGAAGACCCGATCAGACTCGGAATACCGGTTTACAAGACATTTCGACAATGGTAAAACAAGACCAGCAAAGCCTCCCGCTGTGCTGACAAATCCCGATAGGAGCGGCACATATCTCGTTCTCAGGGCAACACCGGATGAGCAATCCGTACAACTAAAACCAGACCTCAAGTTTCCCTGAGGGGGCACTGCAAAGGGCTCTAGTTCGGACCAACACTTAGACAAGCACTGGCCCGGGGGGGCTAAAATAAAGATGACCCTCGAGAGAGCGACTCCCAAGGGAAAAGTAGGTGGTGGTGAGGCAAATGGTAAAACCAATGTTGGGCCTTGCTGGAGGAGTTTTATTCAAAGCGAACTGTCGAGGGGGTCCCATAAATCACCCAACCGCGTAAGGAACGCAAAATCCGGGAACATAACACCGGTATGACCGAAACTAGGGCGGCAAGAGTGGAACAAAACACCAGGCATAAGGCCGAGTCTTCCACCCTTTACCAAGTATATAGATGCATTAATAATATAAGAGATATTGTGATATCCCAACATAATCCTGTCCGTCATGGAGCAATCTTCAACTTCACCTGCAACTAGCAACGCTATAAGAGGGGCTGAGCAAAGCGGTAACATAGCCAAGCAATGGTTTGCTAGGAAGGGTGTCAAAGGTTAGAGGTTCATGGCAATATGGGAGGCTTGATGAGCAAAAGATAGGTAGCGCAGCAAAGCGATAGAACGAAGCAACTAGCATAGCAATGATAGTAGTGAGATCCAGGGTAGCGGTCATCTTGCCTGAAATCCCGCTAGGAAGAAGAACGAGTCCATGAAGAACATGAACGGATGAAGCCACAAAGACGAACCAAGCGTAGACGAATGAATCCTCACGATCGCAACGAAACAGGAACTATCGCGAAGAAACACACAACATGGTAAACACACCACACATGAACAAGGCATGATGCACAACAATCATGATGCATGACAAAACTACATGAAGCTACTTATGGCAAGAGATGATGCAAACAAGAGCAACACACTAATGCAGGTTTCAATGAGGCCGGGAACAACATATAACAATTCCGGTAAGTCCTCATATGCAAATTTCGAAGTTGGTCCAGATCTGAATAAACCTTATGTTCAAGTAGTTAAACAGCAAGTTAAGATGCACCAATATGATCTACACGAGATTCTAGTCAAGTTACATATAAAGTTCATTTAATTCGGAGCTACGGCCTAGAAGATATGAGCAAAACAAGTTAGACATGGCATTGAAGCAAAAAGCATACAAACATCAAGCAAACACCTCAAAACATGGATGCAACATGATAATATGAAACTACATGCAAAATCAAGCAAGTTTCATATAAAGCACACTCAAAACGGATGCAACATGATAATATGAAACAAGTTATAGCAACAATTTGTCTAAAACAGCAACTAGGCATATTGCAAGCATCAAAACAACGTGCTACATCATCTCAACATGAAAACAAAAGACATGGACATGATTTACAGGTAAAGCATAACAAAACATGAACACTGAGCTATCTCCAGAAATCACTAGAACATGCTCAAACACACATGCCAAGATTGCAAATAATAACAGTTCAGACTTTGCAGAAAATAACATCAGGTTGCAATGTTTAGAGCTATCAAACAACATGTTACAGGAACTTATCATGACAATCAAAGGCATGGCATGAATCTACTAATTACATAGATCAAAAGTCCCTCATTGACCATGAGCCAAAAAGGATCAGAAGATATGATGGCACCCATGTAAACATGGCAAGTTATATTACAGATTCAAACATGGCAGGAACAGAATTATGAAGGCATGTTGGTGAGCTTGTACCACTCACCACAGAGCAATACATGGCATGGCAAGGCAACAAACAGTAAGAAGACATGTTTGAGAAGCTAAGCATGGCAATAGCAAGGTCATAGTGTGCATGGAACACTAGCAACAATCATGATAACAACTGAACTTAATGTTAACAGGCTGACAGCAACATTATCAAGCAACTTTGGAGCAAGAAATGAACAAGCTATAGCAGGCTATAAATTCAACAAGGGGCATCGATGGATAGAGCATAACATGTAGAACAAAGCATATTTAGTGAACATCTCCATATTAGGCATAGAATGATTAGTAGCAGCAGGTTTACATAGCATCACGAAATAACAGATTCAGCCTAGCAAAACAGCAACATCAAGTACACTACTTAACAAGCTCGATTCACTCACCACAAGTCATTGCATGACAAGATAAGGATATATTCATCAAGAAGACATGTTTATGAAACAAACCAAGGCAATAACAAGTTCATAGAATGCAAGGATCAACTACAACAACCTTGGCAAAATTGAATAACATGTAAACAATCTGTCAGGAAACATTTTGTAGCAAAAGTAGAGCACTAAAATGACATGCTAGGCTACTCCATAATTGCAACCAGGGGCATGAATGGATAGAGCACAACCATATGTTCAAAACATCCTTACTGAAGTATCTCAAAATATGCATAGATCTCTCTGTAGCATCATGTTTACATGGCATCAAAATAACAGCAGAACAGGGACTAAAATCAGCAACATCACGAAGCCTAGTTTACATGCTTGTGCTAGTCACCACATTGATCACAAAAATACATGGTAAGCACCTCTGCAAAGAAGACATGGCATAGTTCAAAACACATGTATACATCAACCTCATAGGATGCACACATCAATCATGGCAAAAATGACAAAAGAGCAAGTTCTGTTAACAGACAGCAGACAACATCATGAAGCACTCTTGCAACAATGATTCAGGCATCAAGATGAGCTCAAATGAATATGATGCAATGGAATGAAATGATGTACTCATCGAGGCGAACAATTTGACATATTACACGCATGAAACGGAGCTACGGATGCAGAGATACGGCATGATGAACAAGGCATGATAATGACAAAATATTCGGGACTTAGGCAAAATCAGGGAAGGGGAAAAGTCAACCTCGATTTGGATCTGGGGGCTGAGGGCACGGACTTTGAGGCGTCGGAGTAGCTCGCCGGAGATGGTGCCGGTGAGGAGCGAAGATGGCCGGAGAGGAAGAAGGGGCCGGAGTTGTCCGGATCCGGGGGCACCATGCCCGGATCTGACCAGAGCAGGGGCGGTGGCGACCCTGGGGCTCTGGTGGCGGAGAGCTGCGGCTCCGGCGAGGGTTGACCGGGAGGCGGCGGCCGGCGGAGGCGCCGCGGGTCTGCGGGACGAGCCCGGCGAGGCGACAAGGTCGGCGAGGCGCGGCTGACGGGGTCGGCGAGGACGGGCGGCGCCGACGAGGTCGTGGGCGGCAGGGCGCGGCTGCTCGGGAGGAGCTCCGGCGGCGCCGGGTGGCCGGAGGGGCGGCGAAGGCGGCGAGGCACGGCAGCGCGGCTGGGATCCAGCGCGGGCGTGCGGCGGCGGAGGAGGGGCCCGGCGCGGCCCGGTTCGGCCCCGGGGCGGGCCGGATCTGGGCCCCAGGCGGCGGCGGCGATGTGGGCGCGCTCGGGCACGCGTGGCAGCTCCTGGTTGGGTGAGGGCGAGGGCGGACGTGTCCGGCTGCGGCTGGACGCGTCCGGCGGCGGAGAGGAAAAAATCTAGGGTTTCGTGTGTGAATTCATCCGCGAATTTGGACGGGAGGCACATATTTATAGCTAGAGGGAGCTAGGAGAGTCCAAATGAGGAGCGGTTTTCGGCCAACGTGATCGTGATCGAACGACCGAGAGCATGGAGGGGAGTTAGATGGGTTTTGGGCCACTTTGGAAGGGGTGTTGGGCTGCAACACAAAGAGGGCTTTTACGGTTACCCGGTTAACCGTTGGAGTATCAAACGACCTCCAAATGGCATGAAACTTGACAGACGGTCTACCGATGCTATACCAAGGCCGCTTGGAAAACCTCGGGCCATTCCGAGAAAGTTTGAACACCCGCTCACAACAAGAGACAAAAGGGGAACGCCGGAGGGCATAGGAGTGCCAGATTGCAAAACGGACAACAGGGAAAATGCTCGGATGCATGAGACGAACACGTATGCAAAATGAGATGCACATGATGACATGATAAAATGCAACACGCAAGCAAATGACATGGCAACGACGGCAAATAACTGGCAGACACCTGGCGCATCGAATCCAGGGCGTTACAAGTACTTAGGCTTTCAAAATGTTGAGCGTAAGCGAAACACTCACTGGGCTGGCTGGCGGCAATCCAGCGAAGCCAGTTGGCGAGCAGCCGGTCGTGCGGCCACTTAAAGTAGCAGGCTGGGTTGGGCGGTCCGGCGGTCCTTGACTTAGTGTTTGAGGCATGCTGGTGCTTTGACCCGTTGTGCTTGCCAGCCAACAGCCGAAGCCAATTCTGTGGCCTAGGGCGAAGTGGGGGGGCGCGTCATCCTTAACGCGTTAGGAATCACCAAGGAAGGCGACAGGTGGCATCCAAGCCGGCCAGCCCCCGAGCCCCCGCGTCGAGCAAGTCGGACCGTTGGTCGGGTTTAAGAGGAAAGTGATGCACAAATGTAGGAGACACAATAGCTTGGTCAGGAAAGGGCAGCCCCCGAGCGTCGTTCGGGGACTCCATAGTTTTCATGCAATTACAAAAGGCAGTGATACATACGTGCATACAGCTAACTGTAAAACGGGTGGAGGAGTTCTGCATTACACGGCCGGGTTGTTTCTTCTCTGGCGGTGTCTCTCTTGCGCTTGTTTGACTTGTGGGCATCGATGAGGTAGTAGGTGTTGCGGTCGCACAAGGCCTTGCTGACGATGAATGGGCCCTCCCATGGAGGGATAGCTTGTGCTGGCCGGCTTGCTCTTGGACGAGTCGGAGGACGAGGTCTCCCTTGCGGAATGCGATGGGCTTGATCTTCTTGCTGTGGTAGTGCCTCAGGCCTTGTTGGTAGATGGCTGAACGGCTGAGCGCCAGGAGGCGCACTTCTTCGAGTAGGTAGACGCCGTCTTTGCGGGCTTCTTTGGCTTCGGCTTCAGTGTACATTGCGACACGCGGCGAGTCGATCTCGACGTCGGTCGGGATGACGGCTTCGGCTCCATAAACGAGGAAGAACGGGGTGAACCCGATCGACCGGTTTGGCGTGGTGCGGAGGCTCCAGAAGACGGCCGGCAACTCGTCGAGCCAGCTGCCAGGTGAGCGGATTAGCGGCTTGATGCCGGATAGGATGAGGCCGTTGGCCCGCTCGACCTACCCATTGGACTGTGGGTGTGCAATGGAAGCCAGGTCGAGGTAGATGCCGGAGACAGCAGTATTGCGTGAGTGCGCCCTTGGCGAAGTTGGTGCCGTTATCCGTGATGATGATGTTCGGCACGCCGTAATGCACCAAGATGTCTTTGATGAACCAGACGGTCATCGGCCCGTCCAGCTTCTTGATTGGCCGTGCTTCAATCAACTTGGTGACCTTGTCCACCGCCACCAGCAAATGCGTCACGCCGCCTCGGGCGGTCTTGAAGGCCCCCACCATGTCGAGTCCCCAAACCATGAAGGGCCAGGTGATCGGGATGGTCCGGAGTGCTAACACTGTCTAGTGGCTGCGCTTGCTGAAGCGCTAGCATCCCTCAGACTTGAGAACGAGCGACTCAGCATCTTGGAGGGCCGTAGGCTAGTAGAAACCATGGCGGAAGGCCTTGGCCACCAGGGACAGCGAGGCGGCATGGTGCCCGCACTCGCCCTGGTGTATGTCGAGGAGGATATCAATGCCTTGGTCCTGCTCGATGCGGCGTTGGAACACGCCGGTGGACCTGCGCTTGACGAGCTTGTTATTGATGATGTTGTAGGCGGATGCCCGACACTGCACTTGTTGGGCTTCAGTCCCGTCCACGGGGAGGACTCCATTTTCCAGGAACTTCGAGATGGGCACGGCCCAAGATGGGGCTATTACCACGGTGAAGACGGCCACCAAGGCGGGTTCTGGAGCGGCAGCCCTCGATACGGGGTGAGCAGCCCCCGGGTCGGGGACGGCGGTGGCCGGGTCGAGGGTGACGGCGGCCGGGTTGACGGCTTCAGCCCTCGGGCCGGGTTCGGCAGTCCCCGGGCTGGGTTGAGGTGCTGCTGGGTTATCCGAAACGTAGATGGACTCGGAGTCCGGAGATGGCCTGATGGACGGCTTGTGCAGGTGCTCGAGGGAGATGTCGGGTGGGATGGACTACCAAGGCGATACGATCTTAGCGAGCGTGTCAGCCACCTCATTTTCTGCACGCGGGACATGGAGGAACTCGAAGGCCGCGAACAATCCGGACAACTTCTGGACAAGGAAGCGGTAGCTTGCCATGTTGGGGTCGCGGGCGTCCCACTCGCTGGAGCACTGCTGCGCCACCAGATCCGAGTCGCCGTAGCACAGGATACGCCGGATGCCGAGTTCCTTGGCAAGCCGGATTTCATGCACAAGGGCTTCATACTCGGCGACGTTGTTGGAGGTGGTGAAGTGGATCTAGAGTGCGTAGTGAAGCCAGTCACCCTTTGGGTAGGACAGCATGATGCCGGCCCCTAGGCCGAGACGCATCTTGGAGCCGTTGAAGTGCATGCACCAGTGCATCGAGTCCGACAGTGGCGGTAGGTACTGGGTCTCGGACCAGTCGACGAGGAAGTCGGCCAGGGCTTGGGACTTGATCATGGTGCGGGGCTCATAGTGGATGGTGTGGCCGGGTAGCTAGAGCGCCCACTTGGCAACCCGACCAGAAGCGTCTCGGCACCCGATGATCTCGCCGAGGGGGGCCGTGCTGACCACGGTGACAATGTGCTCTTGGAAGTACTACTTCCATTTCTTGGTGGTGAAGTAGACGCTGTAACACATCTTCTGGTAGTGCGGGTAGTTCAGCTTGGAGGCAGAATGAACCTCGCTTAGGTAGTAGACTGGCGCTGGATGGCTTGGACCTTGCCCTTCTCTGGTCGCTCGACCACCATCACCATGCTTACCGACCGCGAGGTCGTGGCAATATAGAGCAACATCGGCTCCTTCTTGGCCGGCGCGGCCAGGACTAGTGCAGTGGAGAGTATGCGCTTGAGGTCCCGGAAGGCCTCGTCCGCCTGGTCATTCCATTCGAACGGCGTCAACTTCTTCATCAGCTAATACATGGGCAAGGCCCTCTCGCCCAGCCGACTGACCGAGGCCAAGCAGCCGGTGAACTTCTGGACATCGCGCAGCCAAGCCGGCTTGCGCATGCGCTCTGTGGCCTTGATCTTCTCCGTGTTTTCCTCAATGCCGCACTCTGAGACGAGGAAGACGAGTAGCTTTCTGGCCGGGACGCCAAAAACGCACTTCTCTGGCTTGAGCTTGACTTTGTATTCATGCAGGTTGGTGAATGTTTCCTTCAGGTCATCGAGGAGCGTGAGGTGCTGCTTGGTATTCACCACGATGTCGTCCACGTAAACATGGATGTTGCGGCCGAGTTGCGGCAGCAATCATTTCTGCATGCAGCGCTGGAAGGTGGTGCCGACGTTCTTCAGGCCGAATGACATAGCGATGTAGCAATACGCCCCAAAGGGCGTGGTGAAGGACGTCTTCAGGGCGTCGGCCGGGTCCAGCTTTATCTGATGATAGCTTGAGTAAGCATCCAGGAAGGATAGGAGCTCACACCCAGCGGTGGAGTCGATGACTTGGTCGATCCATGGGAGGGTGAACGGATCCTTGGGATAAGCCTTGTTCGGGATCGTGTAGTCGATACACATGCACCATGTATTGTTCTTCTTCAGGATGAGCACTGGGTTGGCCATCCACTCGGGGTGGAACACTTCCATGATGAAGCCGGCCGCCAAAAGCTTGGCAACCTCTTCACCGATGGTTCTTCTCTTCTCTTCGGAGAAATGTCGTAGGGGTTGGCAGATAGGCTTCGCGTCCTTGTAGACGTGGAGTTTGTGCTCGGCGTACTTCCTCGAGATACCCGAGATGCCCTTTGGGGTCCATGCAAAAATATCCCGATTCTCACGGAGGAAGTAGACAAGCTCGCCTTCCTATTTGCTGTTGAGGCGGGTGCCTACGGCAACGTACTTGCTGCAGCTGGGGCCTTTCGGGTTCAACTACACTTTCTTGGTATCCTTCGAGGGCTTGAAGGAGGCCTCGTCAGCTGGCTCCTTCGCCGGGATCGGCGCGATAGATGTCTCGTTGGCTAGGGCGATGATCCGGTCGAGCTGGCGCCGTTCCTCAGCTATGACCAGCGACTCGGCCAGCTTGGCGTCGTCTCGGGCGCACTCCAGGGACTTGCGGTAGTCATCAGTGATGGTGCTGTGGCCCTTCGGACCCGACAGCTTCATATTCGGGTAAGCGTAGTGAGGGACCGCAATGAATTTGGCGAGCGCGGGCCGGCCCAGCAGCGCATGGTACGTGCTGGACAGGTCCAACACCTCGAACCAGATCGGCTCGTGTCAGAAGTGGCTGCTGTTGCCGAACAGGATGTCGAGCCGAATCCGGCCGATCGGAGAGCAGGAGAGGCTGGGTACGATGCTGTGGAAGATCGTCCGGGTCGGCTCCAGGTGTTTGGCCTCGAGGCCGAGCTTGGTCATGGTGTCGCGGTAGAGGATGTTGATGCTGCTGCCGCCATCGATGAGGACTTGAGAGAAATTGCACGTGCACCGAGGTGCAACGATGGTGGGATTGAGGATGAGGGTGTAGCCACCCGGGTTCGGCATGACAGCCGGGTTGTCTTCCCGGGTCCATGTGACCGGGCGTTCCGACCAGTGCATGTACTCTGGCTTGGCCGGGCTGACGGTGTTCACCTCCTGCCAAAGGAGGCGCTTGTTGCGTTTATCGTTGCTGAGGCTGGTGAAGACGACGTAGGTCGCATTTTGGGCCAGGTAGATGTCGTCGCGCATTGCACCATCGGCCCGGGGCGATGGAGGAGGTGGAGGTGGCTGTACCGCTCCCGGAGCTGGGACCGAAGGAGGTGGGATGTCGACCCTCATGATGCTCTTGGTGATGGCGCACTGCCGAAGCGTGTGTATGGACGGCCTTGCGCCACTGTGGTCCTTGTAGGGGCCATCGAGCATCTCCTCGAAGCTCATGGCGGGCTGCCACGCCATCTTGCCGGTTTGCCAGTGCTTGGCGGTCGGATCGGTCGTGGGTGCCTGCTCGGCGGCCGCGATGAGCCGGTTGTCGTAGTGCTGTGCCGGCTAGTCGGCCTTGCACTTGTTGTTCTCCTGCTTGTGCTGCTGCCAGCTGCCTTCGCTGGTTGGCTTCAGAGGGGAAACTGGCTTCGCTTTGCCGGCTTCATCCAGCGCCACCTGGATCTTCATGGCGGAGTCGGCATTGGCGTACTTATCCGCCGTCACCATGAGCGTGGCCATGGTGGCCGGCTTGGAGCGTAGGAGTTTGTACTTGAGGAGGGTGCCATCTCGGCACCCGTTGATGAAGTACTGGATTGCTTGGACTTCGTGGATGCCCTCGCAGCTGTTCTGGAGCTCGGTCCTGCGTGCGAGGTACTCGTGGCTGGTTTCCGCCGGCCCGTGCATGCACATGGCGAGCTGGCTGGGGCGGCCGGGTCGCCGGTAGGTCCCAGTGAAGTTGCGGACGAAAGCCTGCTCGAAATCGACCCACGTGTTGATGCTGCCCACCGGCAGGCTGTTCAACCAGGTGCAGGCCGACCCTTGGAGCATGAGCGGTGCGTAGCGCATGACAAGTCGGTGGTTTCCACCTGCGATGCCGATGGTGGTGGTGTAGTCGGTGAGCCAGTCCTTCGGCTTCACGGTGCCGTTGTACTTGGGGGTGTTGCGGGGGGGCGTGAACCCTTTGGGAAAGGGCTTGTCCCAGATGCATGGACCGAAGCACACCGGTCCAACTGCGCCGCTCTCCTCCACCTCCAGGGAGAAAGCGAGCCGATCGAGGCAGTGGCGGGCGTCGGTGTCATCGATGGCTCGTGCGCCCAGCCAGCTGGCGACCACGCCACGGGGGGCCAGGTCGACAGAAGCCGGACACCGGCCGGGTTGATCGGGTCCGCGCCAGTCTTCCAGGGTCGGCTCGTCGCCTAAGCCGCCGACGGTCGTCAAGGCGGGGTTGCGTCGGGTCCAGGTGCGGCTAGAGTGCGCCTCGTCGGGTGGTGAAGACGCCGTGTTCTGCTGATCGCCGGGTCCGCTGGCGCGGGCGGAGCCGGATTCCGCCGGCTTGGCGAGTTGGTTGAGGCGGTCTTGCTTCTCATTGGCCGCGTCGAGGAGGTCGTCCACCTGCTTCAGGCAGTCCCTCAGCTCTTCGCCCGCGAGCTAATCCAGGCCGATTACAGCCGCCTGGGCAGCGCACATGTTCTTCACGGGAGTCTCGTAGACGGGCGGGATGGCACCGAAGGCGCGACCAATCGCGCCGCCCCGGCCTAGAATGTCGGCGACCCGGCTTGGCTCGGCCGCGGCAGGCGTGAAGCTGTAGGCGGCGTTGCGCTCCAGTTAAGCGGAATCTAGGTGACGCTGCATGGCAGCGAGTATCTCGGTCAGGTCCAGTAGGCGCTGGCGGTCCTCCTCGAGCCGAGTCAGAGCCTCGGTGATGTTGGAGCGTCGATGTCGGTGCCGATGGGGACGCGAAGGCTCTGCATCGCGGCGCGCAATGGGTTGGGCGAGACGGCCCGATCCGCTGTGGCCCTTGCTTTGGCGGCCTTCCTTGCCGTGCTCGATGAGGAAACAACGCCGGTGTCGGTGGAGAAAACCTCCACGCAAAGGTCGATCGCCCCGGCGGGAGTACTGGCGCTGAGGGAGAGAGGGGAGTCGAAAAAGTGAAGTACCTCGCTGGGGTACTCATCGGCCGCAGGTGCATCGGAGATGCGCAACGCGGCGAAGGAGGCGGCGAGCGCGTCGATGACATCGTCCGCCAGCACGACGGGCTTGTCGGAGTCGAAGAGAAGCCCCGTCTGAAGTATGCTCTCGGCCAGGACCTCAGGCTGCCCCATGGTGGCGCGAACTATCATGGTGGGCGCACGGCAAATGCCAAGGGATGGCTAAAGGGAGGAGGAGGCTCGAGGGCACTAGTGGGCTCCAGAGACGACGTTGGTATGAGCGAGCGCGGGACGCAAGACACCCAGGTTCGGGGCCCTCCGGAGAGATAACACCCCTAGTCCTGCCGAGTGTGGTTGATATGCAACAGTACATAGTTGCTCCTAGAGCTGTATTGAGGAAGAAGGAAGGAAGGCCAAGGTTTGGGCTGCTCCTTCCCCTGGTGTACGGGTGGAGTGCTACTAGCTGTGGATCTCTCTATCGTATGCTGGCTTAGTTGCTTGCCCAGTATGCGTGAGGGATCCTGGTGGGTTTTATAGGCCACCCCCCCAGGGGTACAATGGTAATGTTACAAGGTCGTAGGCCAGGTCGTAGGGGCACTGTCCGTCGTCTTGTCGATCGTCAGGGAGTGGCCGGGTTGAGTCGGGTAAAGTGGCGCTTCGTCAGGTTGCCGCTTGCTGGCATCAGCAGTGATGATGGGTGCACTGTTGCCATGCCGGCCCTGGCCAGCGGGTAGGTCGGGCCACTGTTGCCACGCCCCGGCTGACCGGAGGCATGGGCGGGGCACTGTTGCCTCAGTCATCGGTAGATGCAGACTCGTCCCATCGTACGGCCTGGATGGGACGGACGCTGACCCGTGGCCAGGTTGAGGAACATGCCAAGGGTGGAGCTGGCTTGTTTGGGAAGTCTTGGTGCGTCGGATTCGGCAGCCTTGAGCTTTCCGTTAGGGCCGAGTTGAGGAGTACGACCGGGTTGGAGAGTTTGGCCGCAGCGAGGGCTTTGCTGGGTTGAGCGGCTGGGACAAGCACGAGCTGTCTTGAGGGGCGATGATGGCCCCGTTATTTTTGAAAAGGATCCGGGTTCCATTGCCTGCCCGGGGTTCATCCCCCCGACAGAAAGGTTAGCACTAATAATAATAGGATATATCTTCTTTTCATCAAGGTAAGCATATTTCAAAGTATCAAGTAATTGTTTAAGCTCAAACACAGGATCTCCCTTGGGTGGAGGGGGATCCCCAAGGATTTCAACAGGAATGTTGTGTTTCAAAATAGGTCCCTGTTTAAAGAATACTTCATCTATTTCCCTTCTTTCATTCATAAACATATCATTTTCATGGTCTAGCAAATATTATTCTAAAGAATCATTAGGAGGCACGGCGAGAGAAGCAAGACCAATAATTTCATGTTTACGACGCAATTCTTTATCATGGAGTTGTCTAAAGAATTTAGCAAAATTAAAATCATGAGACATATCCCCTAAACCAACAATAATAATATATTTTTCGCAGTCTATCTTAGCATTAACAGTATTCAAGAAGGGTCTACCAAATATAATGGGACAATGGGGAACCAAGATCAAGAAAATCAGTAGGATATTTAATTTTCCCACACAAGACTTCAACATCTCTAACAATCCCAATTGTTTAAATTGTATCTCTATTGGCAAGCTTAATTGTAACATCAATATCTTCTATTTGAGCAGGTGCAATACCGTGCATAATTTCTTTGTATAAGGAATGGGGTATTGCTCTCGCACTAGCACCCTTATCACATAAACCATGATAACAATGATCTCCTATTTTTAACAGAAACAACAGGCATGCCAACAACAAGTCTATGTTTATTTTTAGTATTGGGTCTAGCAATTCTAGCAGCTTCATCACAGAAATAAATAACATGCCCATCAATATTATCGACCAAGAGATCTGTAATCATAGCAATACTAGGTTCAACTTTAATTTGCTCAGGGGGTGTAGGTGTTCTAGCATTACTCTTACGAACCACAGTTGAAGCTTTAGCATGATCCTTTATTCTAACATGGAAAGGTGGTTTCTCAATATAAGCAATAGGAACAATAGGATCAAAATTGTAAGTACTAGTCTTTTCTTCAACTTTCATAGGTTCTACTACTTTTACTTCAATGGGAGGATGATATTTAAACCACTTCTCCTTAGGGATATCAACATGAGTAGCAAATGGTTCATAGAAAGAAGCTACTATCTCAGAGTCAAGTCCATATTTAGTGCTAAATTCATGAAAAGCATCGGTATCCATAAAAGATTTAACACAATCAAGCTTAGGTGTTTTACCTGACCCCTTACTTTCCTCGAGTTCCCAATCTTCAGAGTTGCGTTTAATTATTTCCAATAGATCCTATCTGAATTCAATAGTCTTCATCATAAAAGAACTAGTACAAGAAGTATCGAGCATGGAGCGATTATTGAGAGAAAGCCGAGCATAAAAAGTTTGAATAATAATTTCTCTTGAGAGCTCATGATTGGGGAATGAATATAAAATTGACTTAAGCCTCCCCCAAGCTTGAGAGATACTTTCTCGTTCGCGAGGCCAAAAATTATATATATAATTACGATCACGATGAACTAGATGCATAGGATAAAACTTCTGATGAAATCCCAATTTCAATCGGTTGTAGTTCCATGATCCAATATCATCACATAGCCTAAACCATGTCAACGCCTTTCCCTTCAAAGATAAAGGGAAGACTTTCTTCTTGATAACATCCTCGGGCATACCTGCAAGCTTAAATAATCCACAAACTTCATCCACATAGATTAGGTGCATATTGGGATGTAATGTTCCATCTCCTGTATAGGGATTAGCTAGCAGTTTTTCTATCATACCCGAAGGAATTTCAAAATAAATATTTTCAAAAGGTTCACTAGGTTGAGGAGCAACTCTTTGCTCTTCTGGTCAGGGTGAAGATACCCCGAACAAGCCCCTCAAAGGATTATTTTCCATAGTAACAAGTGACAATAAATTTCAGCACACTATATAAATGTTTCCTTACCAAATTCCACCTACCAAAGGTGCTTTACTCCAACAACAATGCTGTTTTAGTATTACTGGAGGGAATTTCTTGGGAAGCCATACTTTTGATTATTACAATGCCATGATATATTTATTAGGCCCACCACCTCTTTTGGTCAATGGAACTATTTTAACCTTGGAACATGTGATGCAAAGACTTGATATTGTTGAGAATAAAATTGCTACTGTAGAGTTAATCAAAAATTTGGAAAAAAAATTCATAATCAAATTACCCAATATGGATCTAAGGCGGGAGTTACTCTAAAGAATCTTAGAGAAAAGGAACCCATAATTAACGAAAAGATAGATCAAGATTCTACTAGGATTGATAAACTCGAAGATATTATTACCAACTAGGATTCCGCTTTTTCTGCTGTTAAACATACCTCGAATCCTCCTCTTACCAAAGTTTCCAAGTTTATTTACGTTCCTAAGAATAAGGGTGAATCTTCTAGTAAGGAAAATGAAGATCTCAAATCGATAAGTGTTCACCCCAATCTTTTCGATATTGTTAAGGATCCTTTTGCCACAAATGAATTTCTTGATTTCTTGCCTGGAAGTATTATCATTGATAAAACCAAAGAATCTCCTAAATATTATGCATGTTCAATTGAAGAATTGCATGCCGAAGATGGCAATACCTAGATCTATTCTTGTTTTTATGCCTAGCTAGGGGCGTTAAACGATAGCGCTTGTTGGGAGGCAACCCAATTTTATTTTTGTTCTTTAGTTTTTGCTCCTGTTTAGTAATAAGTAATTCATCTAGCCTCTGGTTAGATGTGGTTTTAAGTTTTAATTAGTTTTTTTGCCAAGTAGAACCTTTGGGAAGACTTGGGTGAAAGTTAATGCGATCTTGCTGTAAAAAAATAGAAACTTTGCGCTCGTGAGATTAGCTATCATTTTTTATAGAAGAGTGCTCTTAAGTTGATTCTTTTTGCAGAAGATTAATTGACAAATTCCACACGTCCACAAGTATTCGAGAGTTACAAATTACTATAGACTGTTTTGTTTCTGACAGATTCTGTTTTTGTGTGTTGTTTGCTTATTTTGATGAATCTATGAGTAGTATCGGGGGCTATGAACAATAGAGAAGTTGGAATACAGTGGGTTTCACACAAATATAAATAAAGAATGAGTTCACAATAGTACCTTAAAGTGGTGATTTATTTTCTTATACTAATGGATCTCATGAGATTTTCTGTTGAAGTTTTGTGTTGTGAAGTTTTCAAGTTTTGGGTAAGGATTTGATGGAATTTGGAAGAAGGAGTGGCAAGATCCTAAGCTTGGGGATGCACGAGGCACCCCAAGGTGAAATTCAAGGACAACCAAAAGCCTAAGGTTGGGGATGCCGCGGAAGGCATCCCCTCTTTCGTCTTCATCTATCGGTAACTTTACTTGAGGCTATATTTTTTTCACCACATGATATGTGTTTTGCTTGGAGCGTCTTGTATGATTTGAGACTTTGCTTTTTAGTTTACCAGAATCATCCTTGCTGTACACACCTTTTGGGAGAGACACGCATGAATCATGATTTATTAGAATACTCTATGTGCTTCACTTATATCTTTTGAGCTAGACAATATTGCCCTAGTGCTTCACTTATATCTTTTTAGAGCACGGGGGTGGTTTTATTTTATAGAAAATTTTGAACTCTCATGCTTCACTTAAAATTATTTTGAGAGTCTTTTAGAACAGCATGGTAATTTGCTTTGGTTATAAAATTAGTCCTAATATGATGGGCATCCAAGATGGGTATAATAAAAACTTTCATAAGAAGTGCATTGAATACTATGAGAAGTTTGATTCTTTATGCTTGTTTTGAGATATGAAGATGGTGATATTAGAGTCATGCTAGTAGAGTAGTTGTGAATTTGAGAGATATTTGTATTAAAGTTTGTGATTCCTGTGGCATGCATGTATGGTGAACCATTATGTGATGAAGTTGGAGCATGATTTATTTATTGATTGTCTTCCTTATGAGTGCCGGTCGGGGATGAGCGATGTTCTTTTCCTACCAATCTATCCCCTAGGAGCATGCGCGTAGTACTTTGTTTTGATAACTAATATTTTTTGCAATAAGTATGTGAGTTCTTTATGACTAATGTTGAGTCCATGGATTATACGCACTCTCACCCTTCCACCATTGCTAGCCTCTCTTGTGTCGTGCAACTTTCGCCGCTCCCTAGTTATCAAGTCATAAGCAATGCCACTCAAAACTGGATTGTAGGCTTTTACCTTCACTGTAAGGGGCCGAACCAGTACAAACCTCGTGTCCTTTGTCCCGATTAACCCCTTTAAGCTTCCTAGTTGTGATGGCTCCATGGCTAGGTCCTTTCGCTAGGACATCGAACGTGACAATTCCACGACAGTTGGCGCCCATCATGGGGCAAGCGCATGGTGGATTTGAGTTCTTGAAGGGCAGCTTCGAAGGGCTCAAGGGATATGCTGTGGGCCGGATGACCAAGAGTCATCGCGGCAAGCTCTACATCGATGATGCAGGCTGGGGCCCTGACACCAGCTCAATTGAGTACGGGTACCGGGTCCCCTTCGGCGGAATCCACGTCTTCATCGGCAAGATCGGCGAGCCGGGCCCTGAGCCAGACATCTGCACCGACCTTGTCGAGACGGCTCAGCATGCGAGACCCACCCGAGATCTACTTCTATGAAGCGTGCCTTCATGGGATGCATCCACAGATGACTCTCTGAAGGATCTGCATCTGGCAGTGAGACGACCATCTACTCTGATGGTGAGTTGTCCACATGCGAGACGGATTCGTTGTATCAACTGCAAGACGACGGGCTTGGGGGCTGTTCCAATGGCGGCGGTATTCCGGATCTCCTTGAGCCGCCGAGTAGGGTCGGGATCTTCATGGCCGGCACGCAACCTATTCAAGACTCCACAACTGCGTCAGCAATAACCTCCGGGTCTATAGCAGCCGGGGCAGGAGGCCCTGTGCGCTCACCAGATCAGGTGATGATGGATCTCACGGATAAGATGACCTCTCTGTTAACCACCACGGTCAATGTCGGTGTCAAAACCGGCAGATCTCGGATAGGGGGTCCCGAACTGTGCGTCTAAGGCTAATGGTAACAGGAGGCTGGGGACACGATGTTTACCCAGGTTTGGGTCCTCTTGATGGAGGTAATACCCTACTTACTGCTTGATTGATCTTGATGATATGAGTATTACAAGAGGATATCTACCACGAGATCGTAGAGGCTAAACCCTAGAAGCTAGCCTATGATTGTGATTGTTCTTGTCCTACGGACTAAACCCTCCGGTTTATATAGACACCGGAGGGGGCTAGGGTTACACAGAGTCAGTTATAGAGAAGGATAACTACATATCCAAATCGCCAAGCTTGCCTTCCACGCAAAGGAGAGTCCCATCCGGACACGGGACGAAGTCTTCAATCTTGTATCTTCATAGTCCAACAGTCCGGCCAAAGTATATAGTACGGCTGTCCGGATACCCCTTAATCCAGGACTCCCTCAGTAGCCCCTGAACCGGGCTTCAATGATGATGAGTCCGGCATGCAGATTGTCTTCAGCATTGCAAGGCGGGTTCCTCCTCCGAATACTCCATAGAAGATTTTGAACACGAGAATCGTGTCCGGCTGTGCAAAACAAACACCACATACCACCATAGAGAAAACAGTATTCCACAAATCAAATCTGCTGACGAATTTTTGTAGAGTGACATCACGCCATGGCCCGGTCATTATTCGAACCGTTTTTCCCAACCAGCTACTGCACATATTGCGAGGTGGTTTCCTTGTCACGTCTTGTTGAAGCAGAGATCGTGTCCCCTTATTGCGGGATTCTCAGCAATACGGGCGTGGGTAACCCAACCGCACCATCAATCGTGGCGTTTGGAGAATAAGCGAATTTACTAGGCAAGTGGGTAGGCACAAGATCCATGCTGCCTTTATAAGGGGATAAGAACTCCCTTTTTCACCCATGCCCTCTCGTCTGATCAT
This sequence comes from Triticum dicoccoides, assembly GCF_002162155.2. Taxonomy (NCBI): domain Eukaryota; kingdom Viridiplantae; phylum Streptophyta; class Magnoliopsida; order Poales; family Poaceae; genus Triticum; species Triticum dicoccoides. The sequence goes on from NC_041391.1 coordinate 595,537,282, forward strand.
TCATTCTTTTTCGCTCGAGCCCTAGCGCCCAAGCGTTCGTCTTCTCCACCCACAAAGGCTTCCCGAAAATGTCTGGATCCGAAGCAGGAGGCAAATGGATGGACTCTACCGTCCAGGAGAAGGATATCAAAAGGCTTCGGGGGGCCGGGTATTTAGCCAAGAGAATTGGCCACCGCCTTCCGACGGCGGGGCAGATCATCCCCACTCTGGAGCCCCACGAGAGGGTGGTATTCCTCCCTCATTTTGTCCATGGGCTAGGGTTTCCCCTTCACCCACTCGTTCGCGGCATCATGTATTATTACGGGATTGATTTTCATGATCCATCCCCAAATTCCTTCCTCAACATCTCGACATTCATCGTCGTGTGCGAGGCCTTTCTCTGCATCCCGCCAAACTTTGGTTTATGGCTGAAGGTGTTTAACGTGAAGCCCAAGGTAGTGAGCGGCGAGCACGCCGAGTGCAGAGGAGCCATGGTGAGCAGGATGCCCAATGTTACATGGCAAACAGGTACTTTCAATGATTCCGTCAAGGAGTGGCAACAGCAGTGGTTTTACATCACTGAGTCGTGCAGCAAGGATTGGGCCGCTGCTCCGGAATTCAGATCTGGAGCCCCTCTACGCCTCACGTCCTGGCCCAAGAAGGGCCTGGACTGGGCTTTGTCTGACAAACTATCAATGCTCCAGACGCGCTTTCAAGATATGGAAGATAAGAGCATCAAGCTCGTAAATGTAGTCCAGGTGATGTTGATTCGCCGGATTCTACCTTGTCAACACCGGGCTTGCAACTTATGGGAATTCGACCCGGCCAAGCACCAGACCCTGCTAGAGCTCTTCGGCTCCTCGCACGAGGGCATCTGGAAGGTGCTTTTCAAGTCCAGCAAATCGTGGCCGGACTCCGCCGAGGACCGCGGGTACCAACTGACCCGCCCTGCAAGTTCGGTATGTAATTGTACATTGACAATTCATATGTTGTATTGGCACATCCTTAGCAAAATGCCTAATGTATTTCCCACAACTTTCCTAGGGCTGGACGAAGAAGGCGGGCGGATCTATTGTCCGGCTCCGCTGCCAGAAGAATCGGCCGGCCCACTTCTGACGAAGATGCTGGTCCCGGCGCCTTACAAGGCGCCGAAGAAGAAGACCGAAGAAGAGGTCAAGAAGACCAGGGCCGGCCTCCGTCGCCGTGGGCCCTCGGACACAAAATCCGAAGACTCCAACGCCCATCCTCCCTCCGAAGAGGACGAGGAGTAGGTGGAGGAAGACGAATCACCCGTGAGGGGAAGAAAGAAAAGGACGGCCTCCACATCCTTGGAGGCCGAGTCGCCCAAGAGGGAAAAACTCCCCTTCCGGAGGAGTCCACTACCGCTGCCGATAGCAGCCTGGAGTGGGATCCCAGGGCCCAGCCCCTGGTGAACTCGTGAGTATAAAATCTGAACACGCTTATGTGTCCAGACTCATCGTGGCATAATATTTCAATCCGAGCCATACTTTTTACAGTCCTGCAAGGTCCCGCGCCGAACAATCTTTGTCGGAGGATTCACTGGGTTCAGATGCTATGGAAAGCGGGACACCCCCAAAGGCCCCCACCCCCAGTCATGTGAATGACACTGAGGTTTCGTCCCAGAAGACCCAGGCCACGGAGGAGGGGGGAAGATCACAAAGGCGACGCTAGAAGGCAAACTTCGGGGTCTGGATACACGGGAGAGAAGACTCCCATGGACGTCAACGGTAGGGGTCATCTTAAATCCAGCCCCCGGCCGGACACTATCCCGGAGGTCAATAAGGCTCCGAATTTGGGCAGGCGGCCTCCGTTGGCTGGAGGGGGCGTGCCTTTTCCTCCGGCGACCTCTGTCCGACCAGAGGTGCCGAATGTTTTATCGGCGGTGCTGAAGGGTGCCTCTATCGTTGATGAACATTGTGCCCTTATGGTGCGGTGATTGAGAAGATTCGGTCTGCTGAGAGCGGACTAAATGAATCCCGTGTCAGCCTTATAAGAGGCTTCGAGGTATGGAATAGTGTCATAGTATAGATAGTAGCCCCTGATACACTCTTCGGTATAAAAGAAGAACCGGATAGAGGATCAATTGTATGTTCGCAGGAGAATCACTTGATGACATCTAACTTGTTTTAATAAGCAAGCGTCCGTAGCGACTGCCACCTCTCATGCTGCAGAAGTATCCGGAATGAAGCATAGTTTAGAGCGGGCCGAAGAAGAACATGGCCAAGTGAAGAAACAGCTAGAGGATAACCAAGGTATGCGGATACCTTGTTTATCGGGCACAAATGGTTGAAATGTGCATAATAAAAATATTTTTATGATGTGCTCTAGGGACGACGTCCGAAATTGAGGCTCTTAAAAGAGCTGTGGCCGAAGCCGAGAAAAGGGCAGCCACAGAGCAGGCTCTTTGTGAGAAGCACGAAGCCCGAGTTATTGAGGCTGTGCGAGAGCTTCAAGAGGCCGTGATGAAATGCGAGACCTTGGAGCAGAGTTTATTAGGGAAAGAATCCGAACTCTTCCAGGCTCGCCAAGCCACAAGTGATGCCCGGGGGGAAGCCCAAGGTGCCCTGAAGGAAATCCAGGGAGCGAAGAAGATTGCGGCTGGTAAGGCTTTTTCTGCACAAAGCATTTATTTTAAAGGGAGGAAATCAAGTTTTGAGAATTTGAATTCTGCTTCCTCCAGGGGTGTTTGCGGAGCTGCCGCGCAGCATATCTGATGCCGACCAATTTTACCAAGCCGAAGGAAGGAATACTGCGGATAAGCTCTTTTGGATGCAGTATCTGGCGCTGAATTATCCAGTGCCTTTCTCTGATCAACTGAAGCAGTTGACCGAACTGCATAAGGTGGCCGAACTAGCCATGAAGGACATAATTATCCGGCTGTGGCCCGCCGAGCCGATTCCAAGCAGTTACTTCGGGCTCGTGAAGCAGCTTGTGAGTGCCTGCCCTCGACTCGAAGTCATCAAGCGGTCGGTCTATATAGAGGGTGTGTGAATGGCCTTCGCCCGTGCAGAAGTGCATTGGGGGAATATGGATGCGGAAGAGCTGATGACCGAGGGACCGCCGGAGGGGAAGGAGCACCACCTGCCCGAAATGTATTATGAAGGCGTCTTGAAAGGAGCCCGCCTTGCAGCGGAGCAATGCACCAGGGACATTATATTTCCATGAACACGGTCATGTTTGTCCGTTGTAATGTTTGAACAAGGTCATTTCTATTATTTATTGCCTGTCATTTGATAGTTGTTCCTCTTGTGTGGCCATTTTATATATTAATCCTAAGAGTTGGCCAGTCGTCGGCTTCCGCCCCCACGTAGTGAATACGGGGGTGTTCGGGATAAACCTGAGCACTCTTTATCCCAGTTTTGGGTCCTTGAAGGAGGTGTTCAGCACAGCGAACTAGGCAATCAGACTATAGGGCTTTATCACTCTCACTTAGCCATAGGAAAAAGTATGGTAGGCGCAACCCCTGGTGTTCGGAAAACCGTACCAGGGGCTCTATAAGCGCCTGATCGGAAGACGATTCGTTGCATGCTGCATTGGTTATAGCATTATGCGGAAGAAATCCTTAAAGATTTGACAACCTCTCGAACAGCTGACCAACTCTCACCGCATCATGACAGTCAGTTTTCGGCTTTCTCTACTGAGGTGCTCGTCCGAAAGAACTGGGACACAATCGCAGTAGTTCTCCTAGCACTACCTTAGCCGATATAGCGGAACGTAAGGTACCAAAACATAGGAGCCGGGCAAACCCAACTATTGACCCAAGACATGATTCGGAGCTGATGCATATAATGCTATAAGTTCGGGGTGCCGAACTGCCGTGAAGGTGTTCAGACTTTTTTTCCATAATATGGGTATAATGGAGACCCTGGCATGCTAAGGCATATCGCGATAAGCAGCTTCCTTTTAATGAGAGAGTCTTAATAAGAAATAACAGCAGACTAGCATCATATAAACTCACATGTTGTATTTGAGTAATACGCCTAAGCGTATGACTACAGGTAATGTGATAAAAGGAAATGTGACTGTGGAACCTGCTAGGACTAGGCGGGAGGAGGTTGTATGAGGATCCGGAGTATATTCGGATGCACAAAGAGGGGAGTATCTGACAATTCCCTTATGTGCTCGCACTGCTTCCACGTCATCCGTCCTGGCTTACAAAGGTGAACCTGTGAAGAAAATGCAAGAAATGATTTTTCGCCACAGAGCGGTCTAGCCTTAGTATGTGGCTTATCTGTTAAGTTTTGCCGGAGTGTTTTTAGTTAAGCTTCGGAGGGGCCGGTCTATCCCGCCGCGCAGTAGCTCGGACTTCTTCTACGGAGTTCGTGAGCTTGGTCGTCGACTTAAGGTTCGATTGAGAGGTGCCATTCGCTGCTCTTGCTGTTAAAGCGGTGGTAGATTCTTCCACGGTTAGGGGGGTTTGGCCCTACCATTAACCATGATGACGCCACGTGGACCAGGCATCTTTAGTTTACGGTAGGCATAGTGTGGCACTGCGTTGAACCGAGCAAACACGGTTCATCCGAGCAATGCCTGATAGTCACTACGAAAGGGGATGATGTTGAAGAGTAACTCTTTGGTACGGTGACTGTCCGGAGATATGAAGATCACTTCCAGTGTGATTGAGCCCATACAACAGGCCTCTACGCCTAGTATGACACCTTTGAAGGTGGTTTTAGTCGGTTTGATCCTCGAGGGATTGATGCCCATTTTGCACACTGTATCCTGATAGAGCAGGTTCGGGCTGCTGCCACCGTCCATGAGGACTTGTGTGAGGTGGAATCCGCTGATGATGGGGTCGAGGATCAACGCGGTTCGATCGCCATGACGGATACTGTTAAGATGGTCCCTTCGATCGAAGGTGATCGGACAACAGGACCACGGGTTGAGTTTTGGGGCGACTAGCTTTATTGCATAGGCATCCCTTGGTTCATGCTCCTGCTTGGGGATATAGATTGTGTGTATCATATTCACCGTTTTCACCTGGGGAGGAAATTTCTTCTGTCTTCCCGTTTTCGTTGATCGGGGCTCCTCCTCGTCGTCGTCGCTTTGAGACCCCTTCCCCTTGTTCTCGGCACTTGACCTGCCAGCTTGTTTGAAGACCCAGCATTCTCTGTTGGTATGAGTGGCTGGTGTTCCTGGGGTGCCGTGGATTTGGCATGGACGGTCGAGTATGCGGTCCAAATTGGACGAGCCTGAATTGTTTTTGTTGAATGGCTTTTTCCGCTGACCGGACTTGGAGCCACTGAATCCGGCGTTTCACTGCCGTGTCTTCGGCATTATCGCTGTTTTTGTGACGCTTATATTTGTTGCGTCGTGGTTTGTCGTTGCTATCGCTGGTTTTTGATGTGCCGGGATTGCTTGCTGTGTTGTCGCTACGAGCCAACCAGCTATCCTCGCCCGCGCAAAAGCGGGTCATGAGTGTTGTGAGGTCTGCCATGGACTTTGACTTTTCTTGGACGAGATGTCGGGCAAGCCATTCGTCACGGATGTTATGCTTAAAGGCCGCCAGGGCTTCGGCATCCGGACAGTCAACAATTTGGTTCTTTTTAGTTAGGAACCGTGTCCAAAATTTCCTGGCTGACACTCCGGGCTGTTGTGTTATGTGACTTAGGTCATCAGCATCTGGTGGTCGCACATAAGTGCCCTGAAAGTTGTCAAGGAATGCGTCTGCTAGTTTCTCCCAACCCTCGATGGAGTTTGTCGGCAAGCTATTCAGCCAATGCCGAGCTGGTCCCTTGAGTTTTAGTGGGAGGTACTTGATGGTGTGTAGATCGTCTCCGCGGGCCATATGAATATGGAGGAAGAAATGTTCTATCCATACCGCGGGGTCTGTAGTACCATCATATGATTCAATCTTTACGGGTTTAAACCCTTCTGGGAATTCATGATCCATTACTTCGTCGGTGAAGCATAGGGGGTGTGCGGTGCCTCTATGCCGGGCTACATCACGACGCAGTTCGAATGAATCTGGTCTGTTGTATTTGGCCCGGCCGGATTTGTGTTTAGTGTATCCGGCATGATGGTCATCATCGCGCATTGTGGCGCGCCCCCGCGATCCGTAGATCGGTCTTGACTGTCCTGCTTTGTTTTCCAATATGTCTCGCAGGTCCTTCGTGTTTTTGCTTGCTTGGCGACGGGGTGCGGTCTAGAATTCGGGCTTGTACACCGCTTTGTCTCGGCCACGGGGTGGCCGGTCAGCCGCATCATGCGCTAGTAGTGTGGGCTTTAATGCCTCCTCCTCGAGTTGAGGTAGCTACCTGCGCTTTGGGTAACTTTTTGTAGGGCGCTCGAGTCCGTATTCCTCGGCAGCTAGGCCCTTGGTCCATCTATCAGTTAGTAGATCTTGATTAGCTTGAAGCTGTTCTGCTTTTTCTTCAGGCTTTTTGCAGTGGCCATAAGCCGGCGCTTGAAGCGCTCCTGCTCGATGGGATCCTCAGGCACGATGAATTCGTCGTCGCCAAGGCTCACTTCGTGTTCGGAGAGAGGCATGTAATTATCATCCTCTGATTCTCCGTCTGTTGTCTGTTCCTTAGGGCTAGTTTGCCCATCTTCTTGCTCGGCCTGCTCGAAGCCTGGCTCGGCAGGATTGTTTTCGTCTTCGGCACCATCCGGATTGTTGTCATCTCTTGTGCCGGTATCATTATTTTTTCTATGGCGGGGCTTGGAGCGACGTCTATGACGCCGGTGCCTAGATTGCTTCTCCGGGGGTTTATCCTCCGCCGCCTCGTCACCATTGCCTTCTTTGGGGGTGTCCACCATATACATGTCATATGATGAGGTGGCTGTCCAGCGCCCGATAGGCGGTGGTTCCTGTTCATCTCCTGCATCGTCGTCCATACCGTCAATGTCTTCGTAGTCGGAGTCGAGCACGTCGGTTAGGTCATCGATAGTGGCTGTTAAGTGGGTGGTGGGTGGGGAATGAATTTCTTCGTCGTCCGCTTCCCACTCGAGCCGGACATAGTTCGGCCAAGAGTCTCCTAACAAAGAGATAGACCTTAATGAGTTTAGCACGTCGCCCAAGGGCGAGTGCTAAAAGATATCCGCGGAGGTGAATTCCACGACTGATGCCCAATCAGATTTGATAGGCACGGCGTACGCGGTTCAGATCCTGTAGCCGAAGACGAGGCCAAGGGTCTGATGGTATCGACCTCATAGGAGGTGGAATGAGTGTTCGGCTCCAAGGCCGATGAGTGTGCGGCCTGCATGGCGGGGTCCATCCACCCGTCCTCGGATGGCACAGTCTTCTCCAGATTGTTTCCCGGGGCAGCCGCAGGCACGATCCCCCGAATATTGTCCGATGACAGATCTAAGTCATGCTCGTCGGGACTGTTCGACGCACCTGACATGGGCTCGAATCCGTCGAAGCTCAAGTCTCCGTGGATGTCGGCAGTGTAGTTTAGGTTTCCTAACCTGACCTAGTGGCCTGGGGCTTAGCTGTCAATCTGCTCCAGATGGCCAAGCGAATTGGCCCATAGTGTGAAGCCGCCGAGTACGAAGATCTGTCCGGGAAGGAAAACCTCCCCTTGGACTGTGTCGTTGAAGATGATTGAAGGAGCCATCAAGCCTTATCGCGACGACATAGTGGAACTCTCAATGAAAGCACCAATGTGTGTGTCAAAACCGGCGGATCTCGGGTAGGGGGTCCCGAACTGTGCGTCTAAGGCTAATGGTAACAGGAGGCTGGGACACGATGTTTACCCAGGTTTGGGACCTCTCGATGGAGGTAATACCCTACTTCCTGCTTGATTGATCTTGATGATATGAGTATTACAAGAGTTGATCAACCACGAGATCATAGAGGCTAAACCCTAGAAGCTAGCCTATGATTATGATTGTTCTTGTCCTACGGACTAAACCCTCCGGTTTATATAGACACCGGAGGGGGCTAGGGTTACACAGAGTCGGTTACAGAGAAGGAGATCTACATATCCGAATCGCCAAGCTTGCCTTCCACACAAAGGGGAGTCCCATACGGACACGGGACGAAGTCTTCAATCTTGTATCTTCATAGTCCAACAGTCTGGCCAAAGTATATAGTCCGGCTGTTTGGATACCCCTTAGTCCAGGACTCCCTCAGTCAACCCGGGGATCAAGCTCAACATGATGTGGAAGTGGCGCAGTGGAAACTGGATATAGTGCAGGCTAAAGAAGACCTGGCAGCGGAAGATGTCATGCTGACCGCAGAGCGGGCGGCTTTGGATGCTCAGGCTCAGCGGATTCAGGCGCAGACTTTCTAGCTCACGATGGATCAAAACGCGTCCAATGAGGTCATGAGGACAAGATACCAGAAGACTCAGTCTCGGCTCCCTCCGGTTTATGATCCTCGAAACCTTTTCCATACACCCGGTGCAGGGGCTAGTAACCCGCCGGAGACAGACCGGGTTGCAACACCCGGGGTTGGCACACCGGTTCAACCACAGGATGGGGCCTCCCCGTATGAATACTACTCCACCTCAGTATGTACCGACACCACCAGGTCATTATTCTAACCCATTGGAGAACATGATCACGGCGGCGGCACGACTGGCGGCTCTCCCGATGGATGGCGACTCTCCGATGACGGTTGAAACCTGTCGGGTCAGAGAACTTCTTCAGACGGCCTTAGCACAGCAGGAGGCGTACTCATATAGCCGGGACAGGATTCATTCAAACCCTTGTCAAAGCCGGAGCCCGAGTTATAGCAGGCACATGGATTCGATGGACGTGTCAACCAACGCCCGGCACCGTAACCAGCCAGGCGGACATGACCCAACGTGTAATGGAGCCTTTAACTTGGTGGATTAGGACAGAATACATGAAGAGGCTGAGTGGGCGGCTCAGCGGGCGGCTAAGCAGGCGGCTCAGCTGATGGCTTACCAGCCTTATCCGGTTTATTCGACGACTTCTACTGAGGCAGGCGTGACCACCAGGACCGAAGGTGTCCCCTGTCTGGTGCCGGCTCTACGTAACGAGCGTTTGCCCAAGGATTTCAAAGGCCCTAGGAAGGTGCCTAATTACACAGCCGACTTACAGCCTGGGGCATGGATTGAAAGCTACGAGATGGCTATGGAGTTGCTGGAGGTAAGTGATGTTGCGATGGCCAAATACTTCACCATGATGTTGGATGGGACTACCCACACTTGGTTGAAGGGGCTACCGCCTAATTCCATCGGGTCATGGGCAGAACTAAAAGCCCGGTTCATTCAGAACTTCAAAGATACATGAAAGCATCCCATGTCAATTGTGGATTTGACTAGTTGCAAGCAGGAGGAAGGTGAGTCCACGACCCATTGGGTGCGCCGGGTCAAAGCCATAATACATTCATCTGATAAGATGGACGCCGACTCTGCACTCTTAATGTTGGAGAAAAATTGTCGTTTTTTGCCTTTGAAGATGAAGCTAGGGCGGCTCAAGCGCGATTGTAATGATATGGGTACGCTGATGGCGGCTGTGGTCAAGTATGCCGACTCTGATAGTACCAAGGATCCCGAGTCTGATAATGAAAAGACAGGGAAGGGAAAGAAGAGTGGCAACGGCAAGGGCCCTCAGCATAACCCGGCAAATAAAGGAGGTAATAAACGTAAGGCTGATGGTAGCTTGGAGTTTGTGTCTAACACTAATGCGCAGGGCAACAATCAACAACGTAAGGGGAGACCACCTCCACGGTCCGGCGGGTCAGGCCCCACGCTTGAGCAATTACTGAATGAGCCATGTCCAAGGCATGGCACTCAGCAGAAGCCGACCACTCATCTATGGAAGGACTGTATGATCATGAAGGCTTTCAAGAATTCCAACATGTTCGACGGTAATAATGGGCAGGGCGGCAGCTCAGGTGGCGGCGGGTTTCATGGCCCTGGCGGCGGTTCAAATTCCAACTTTCAAAATTCTCAAGGTAATCAAGGTGGTTATAACCAGCAATCTGGCCAGGGTGGTCAGCAGCGGTAACTACAGCAGGGTGGATACCAGAGCCATCCAAAGCAGCTGAATAGTGGACAATATCATGTGCTCACTACCAGCTTGTGCAAACGAGACCAGAAGCTTCATAAGAGGGTAGTGAACGCTGTTGAGCCGGCAGTTCCTCGGTATTTGTGGTGGTCCGAGTAGCCTATTCTATGGATTAGGGAAGATCACCCTCCCGGGGTTGACAATCCGGGTCACTTGGCCTTGGTGGTGGCCCCTCAGGTTGGTGGATATAAATTCACTAAAGTGCTCATGGATGGAGGCAGCATCATCAACATCCTCTATTATGAGACCTTCTGTCGCATGGGGTTAACTGATAAAAACCTTAAGCAGTCCAACACTATTTTCCATGGCGTGGTGCCTGGTAAGTCGGCATATCTAGTTGGCATGATCGAGCTGGAGGTAGCCTTTGGAGATGAATATGATTCCAGGGCTGAGAAATTGACTTTTGAGGTGGTCAAGATCAGAAGCCCGTATCATGCTCTGTTTGGGCGGCTGGCTTATGCCAAGTTCATGGCACAGCCGTGTTATGTGTATTTACAGCTCAAGATGCCGGGTCACAAGGGTACCATCACAGTGCATGGGAGCCGGAAGATAGCCTTGGAATGTGAGGAAGGTGACGCAACTTATGCTGAGTCGGTCTGTGCAGCAGAAGAGTTGAAGTTCTACAAGGACAATGTCGACCCAGCGGACATGACGTCTTTGAAGAAGCCAACCACAGAGCATGTGCCAATAATGAAGTTTAAGTCGGCCGATGAAACTAAGCTTGTTGACTTGTTCTCGGTGACTCATCTAAGTAGTTCAGTATCAGTGCCAATCTGGATCCCAAATAGGAAAGCACGCTCATCGAGTTCATCCGTGAGAACCGGGACATCTTTGCATGGAAACCTTCTGACATGCCGGGTGTACCGAGAGAACCCGCTGAGCACACTCTTAATATTGATCCAAAATTTAAGCTGGTCAAGCAGTTTCTTTGGCGGTTCAATGAGGAGAGGCGTAAAGCCATTGGTGAGGAAGTAGCCCGGCTCTTGGCGGCCGGGTTTATTGTTGAAGTTTTTCATCCGGAGTGGTTGGCTAACCCGGTGCTGGTGCTTAAAAAGAACGGCACTTGACGTATGTGTGTGCATTACACAGATTTGAACAAAGCTTGTCCGGCTGATCCTTTTGCTCTACCTCATATTGATCAAATTATTGATGCTACGACAGGTTGTGAGCGTTTGAGTTTTTTGGATGCTTATTTTGGTTATCATCAGATCAAGATGGCAGTTAAGGACCAGGAGAAGACTGCGTTCATTACTCCATTTGGAGCCTTCTGCTATGTGTCTATGCCTTTTGGGCTCAAGAGTGCCCAGGCGACTTACCAGCGGTGTGTGCAGAATTGTCTTCATAACCAGATTGGGCGTAATGTTCATGCTTATGTGGACGACATCGTGGTGAAATCCAGAGATAAGGAGACCTTGATAGATTATCTAAAGGATACCTTTGACAATCTTCGGGTTTACATGATGATGCTTAACCCGGCCAAGTGTGTTTTTGGCTTGCCTGTAGGCAAGCTTTTGGGTTTTTTGGTTTCTAACAGGGGCATCGAGGCTAACCCGGAGAAGATCTAGGCAATCACCTCTCTAGCCAAGCCGGCGTGCATCAATGATGTTCAGCATTTGGCGGGTTGTATCGCTTCGTTAAGCCAGTTCATAAGCCGGTTAGGTGAGAAGGCCATACCACTGTATCAAATGATGAAGAAAACAGATGACTTCGTCTGGAGTGACGCTGCTAACGCTGCCTTTGAAGATTTGAAGAGACAGCTAGCTGAGCCGCTGGTTCTAGCTGCTCCCATTGATAAGCAGACATTATTACTATATGTGGCTGCTAACACATGGGCGGTCAGTGTGGCCATTGTGGTGGAGCGCAAGGAGGCTGGCAAAGAGCATCCGGTTCAACGGCCGGTTTACTACATCAGTGAGGTACTTATTGAGTCTAAACAACGGTATCCACATTGGCAGAAGCTCATTTATGGGGTGTTCATGGCAAGCCGGATGCTTAAGCAATATTTCCTAGGCCACCCTATCACTGTGGTTAGTTCTGCTCCTTTAGGAGATATCATTCAAAACAGAGAAGCCACAGGATGAGTCGCCAAGTGGGCCATTGAACTTGGGCCTCATGGTTTAAAGTATGTGCCACGCACTGCTATCAAATCTCAGGCACTGGTGGATTTCATCAATGATTGGACAAAGCTAAAGATACCTGAAGAGAAGCTAGACAACACGTATTGGACTATCCACTTTGACGGGTCCAGGCAATTGGAGGGCTCGGGGGCTGGAGTTGTTTTAGCTTCCCCTCGAGGTGACAAATTTTGTTATGTGCTACGTTTGATGTTTCCCTGTACTAACAATGCGGCTGAGTATGAGGCCTTACTCCAGGGTCTTCAGATGGATAACGAGATGATCTTAAGCCGGGTAAGGTGTTTTGGCGACTCAGATTTGGTGCTGAACAAGTATCAGGCAAGTGGAATTCCAAGGATCCTCTCATGGCGGCTTATCGCCACGAAGTTGATGCCATTGCTGGACATTTTAAGGGTTATCAAGTGGAGAACATTGACCGTAGAAAGAACGAGGCAGCTGATGCCTTAATCCGGCTGGGCTCTCAGCGTAAGCCGGTGCCGCCTAATACTTTCTTGGATAATCTGCATAACCCTTCTACCAAGTTACCTACAGAGGAAGACTTGGCTGTTCCTGACCCGGAAGCACAGTTAGTGGCGGCTCTTCACATCATCCCAGATTGGACAGTGCCATATTTGGTTTACATGACCCAGGGTGAGTTGCCTGAGGATGAAACCTTGGCCAGGAAGATAACCCGGCGGGCTAAATCAATGACAATTTCCAATGGTGAGTTGCATCATCGCAGTGTCACTGGGGCGTTTCAGCGTTGTGTCTCTCATGAAGAAGGCCAAGAAATCCTACGTGAGATTCATGAAGGGGATTGTGGCCATCATGCCGGGTCAAAATCCCTTGTGGCCAAGGCTTTCCGTGATGGATTTTATTGGCTGATGGCTCATGCTGATGCAGAGGACCTGGTCAGTAAATGCGACGGTTGTCAGAAGTTCTCAAGACGTGCTCACATGCCGGCTCAAGAGTTGAGGATGATTCCAATTACTTGGCCATTTGCAGTATGGGGGCTTGACATGGTTGGGCCTTTCAAAAGTTCCAAAGATAAAAAGACCCATCTTTTGGTGGCAGTTGATAAATTCACAAAGTGGGTTGAGGCGGAGCCAGTTAGTAAGTGTGATGCAGCTATGGCAGTTCAGTTCATGAAGAAGGTGATATTTCGCTTTGGCTTTCCACACAGCATTATAATTGACAATGGTACTAATCTGTCTAAAGGCACCATGGAAGAATTTTGTCAACATGAGCATATTCATCTTGATGTTTCATCAGTGGCTCACCCTCAATCCAATGGTCAAGCTGAGAGAGCCAATCAAGAGATCTTGAAAGGCATTAAGCCACGGCTTTTGGTCCCCTTGCAGCGGACACCGAGTTGTTGGGTTGAGGAGTTACCCTCTATGATATGGAGCATCAATACTACTCCCAACAGGTCTATGTGTTATACGCCTTTCTTCATGGTCTACGGAGCTGAGGCGGTTCTCCCTAGTGACATCCATCATGACTCGCCCCGGGTGGCGGCTTATGTTGAGGCGAACAACAAATAGGCGCGTCAGGATGCCCTTGACCTGTTAGATAAAAAGCGTGACCTGGCAGCAGCCCGCTTGGTGATTTACCAACACGACCTGCGCCATTATCACAGCCGCCGGGTTAAGTCCAGAACCTTTCAAGAAGGTGATTTGGTGCTCCGGCTCATCCAAGATCAAACTGATGCACACAAGTTATCCCCACCTTGGGAAGGGCTCTTTGTGGTCAGCAAGAACTTGAACAACGGGCCATATTACCTCATTGATGTTCGAGAGCACAAAGACTCATGTAAGTCAGAGGAGAAGACCCACCGGCCGTGGAATACCACTCATCTTCGGCCTTACTACACTTGAGCCACCGGCTCTCATGATGTACATATTTTGATGATGTATATATTATGAAAAATAATAAAGCAGGACCTCTGTCATTTTTTCATCCTCAAAGATAAATATGTCATTGTTATTATCATTGGCATCCCACATGATCACTTGGGGGCTGATCGTATTCGAATCTTGCTTGACCCATTTGATCCGGCTTATGATCGTATTCAAATCTAGCCGTTAAACCTTATGATCACCAGGGGGCTTCCTATTCAAACATAGGTCGTATTCGAACCAAAGAGAACATAGTTGTCGGTACCCTTTTGATTGGCACACTGCCGAGCTCACTAGGGGGCTTCTTGATCATATTCGAATCATAGGTCAACCCCTTTTGGGAACCGACTTTGATCGTATTTGAATCAGAGTCGTTAAAAAACTCTCAAGGTCATTAGGGGGCTTCCTGTTCAAACATGGGTCGTATTCGAACAAAAGAGAACATAGCTGTCGGTACCCTCTTGATCGGCACAACGCCAAAGCCACTGGGGGCTACATGATCGTATTCGAATCCTAGCTTAACCCCTTTGGAATGGTTTACTGATCGTATTTGAATCAGAAGCCTTAACGTTTTCTATACTCTATTCTGTTAAATTTTTCTTTGGAAGCACCCTTTATTGGATTTGAGACTTTTTTGAGGTTTAAAAGTACAAGTGTGGTTAATTTTAAACCAGCTTGATTTTGGCTGATAAGTAGCCAATAGATAAAGAATCATCATACCTTTGGAACCGTTGGTTTCCAAACATCAGGTTATCACCCTTACTGTCCGGGTCATATAATCGGGCAGTGCAAATCAAAAGATCATAGGTATAAGATTATAGTTGTGTTCAACATTATATGTTACAATAGGCTTATCTGTGATTCTTTTTTTATCTTAATATATCAAGTTATTATGACCCGCCTTGCGGTAAGCCGCCAAGGAATCTTGTTGTCTGCTTTTATGTGCAGGATAGTTAAAAGATTTTTTCAAGCATACGAAAATTAGATGCAAAGTAAACACGGGTGAATATAACACGGCAACTTAATGGTATTAAGCACCAAAAACATGCACGATGGAATGGCCAAATAAAAGTGATTTCTATTCTATTACATGACTCCCCGAGTCCAAATGATTCATATTGTTTTTTAAGCACATCACAGGTATGAGCCGCCAGGGCAGATTAGCTCTCATGTTGGCCTGAAGCGTCCAGGTTAGCCCTCTCCGCTTCTTTGCCCTGTTCCTTTTCCTGGAAGGTTGATTGAGGGAGTCCTAGACTAGGGGGTGTCCGGATAGCCGAACTATCATCATCGGCCAGACTCCAAGACTATGAAGATACAAGATTGAAGACGTCGCCCCGTGTCCGGATGGGACTTTCCTTGGCATGCAAGGCAAGCTTGGTGATACGGATATGTAGATCTCCTACCATTGTAACCGACTCTGTGTAACCCTAGCCCTCTCCGGTGTCTATATAAACTGGATGGCTTTAGTCTGTAGGACGAACAACAATAATACCATAGGCTAGCTTCTAGGGTTTAGCCTCCTTGATCTCGTGGCAGATCTACTCTTGTAACACACATCATCAATATTAATCAAGCAGGACGTAGGGTTTTACCTCCATCAAGAGGGCCCGAACCTGGGTAAAACATCGTGTCCCTTGTCTCCTGTTACCATCCGCCTAGACGCACAGTTCGGGACCCCCTACCCGAGATCTGCCGGTTTTGACACCGACATTGGTGCTTTCATTGAGAGTTCCTCTGTGTCGTCACTGATAGGCTCGATGGCTTCTTCGATCATCAACAACGACGCAGTCCAGGGTGAGACCTTCCTCCCCGGACAGATCTTTGTATTCGGCGGCTTTGCACTGCGGGCCAACTCGCTTGGCCATCTGGAGCAGACCGAAAGCTACGACCCTGACCGTCAGGTCAGATTTGGAAGTTTGAACTTCACCGCTGACATCCGCGGGGACTTGATCTTCGATGGATTCGAGCCACAGCCAAGCGCGCCGCACTGACACGACGGGCATGATTTAGCTCTGCAGCCGGACAGTACCCTGGAGGCCGCACTCGAGCCCGTCCGATCTTCAATTCGGAGCCGGCTGCACAGATCGAGGACGGATGGGTAGACACCGCCTCGGGGGCTGCAACCTCTACGGCGATAGAGCCAAACACTGACCTTGTCCCTCATAAAGCTCATGACTCCGAGGTGCCGGACTCCTTGCCGGACTCCGAACCTCCCGCGCCCCCTCCAATCGAATCCGATTGGGCGCCGGTCATGGAGTTCACCGCTACGGACATCTTTCAACACTCACCTTTCGGCGGCATCTTGAGTTCGCTAAAGTATCTCTTGTTATCAGGAGAGCCCTGGTCGGACTGCGGTCAGGACGGTTGGGATGCGGACGACGAAGAAATTCAAAGCCCACCCACCACCCACTTAGTAGCCACTGTCGACGATCTAACCGACATGCTACACTACGACTCCGAAGACATCGACGGTATGGACGACGATGACGGAGACGATAAAGAACCAGCGCCTACCGGGCACTGGAAAGCCACCCCAACTCACGACGTATACATGGTGGATACACCAAAAGGAAGCGATAATGAGGAACAACGGGACATGGCGAAGGACAACCCCCCCCAACAAACAACCAAAACGGCGACGCAAGCGCCGCCCGAAGTCCCGCCTCGATAATAACGGCACCCATACGGACCCGGCCCTAGAGCAGGGCGAAGCAGTGGACGGCGAACATGCCACCTAGCAACCATCCGAATATGACGAACTGGACAAGCAACCCATCCCCGGCGAAAACAAGAGCCTAGATGACCTCACGCTGAACACATCACCAGAGCATAAGAACCTTCATAAAAGGCCCGTCGCTACTACAAGAAGTTTGAAGAAGCAAAAGCGGAAGCTCAAAACAGCGGAGGACACACTCAGAATGAGATGGAGCAAAGTACTCAATACCGCAAATAAATATGGCGCTAGTCGCCAGGCAAAGAGCTACCCGAAGCGCAAGCTATTGCCCGAATTCGACGAGGAGGCCCTAAAGCCCCCGCAGTCAAAAAAGAAAGAGGCCGCCTGGCCGGATAGACGACCAGATGACAGGCTAAGAGCAGCAAGGGGCCCCGCACACAAGCCGGCACACGATCAGCATAAAGATCCTCGGAAAAAGGATGACCCGGTTAGGTCTATCTATGGGCCAAAAAAGAAGACTCCAGGAAGCAACACAACCCGCCGAGCGTTTGAAGACAACGGCACACCCAAATACAGGGGCGCCGCACACCCACTATGTTTCACCGACGAGGTACTGGATCATGAATTTCCAGCGGGATTCAAACCCGTAAACATAGAGGCATATGACGGAACAACAGACCCTGGAGTCTGGATTGAGGATTATATCCTACACATACATATGGCCAGAGGAAACGATCTCCATGCCATAAAATACCTACCCCTCAAGCTCAAAGGGCCAGCTCGGCATTGGCTCAAAAGCCTCCCAGAAAATACCATTGGAAGTTGGGAAGAGCTCGAGGATGCGTTTCGAGCAAATTTTCAGGGGACTTATGTCCGCCCTCTGGATGCAGACGATTTAAGTCACATAACTCAATAGCCCGGAGAGTCAGCACGCAAATTCTGGAACAGGTTCCTCACCAAAAAGAACCAACTAGTCGACTGTCCGGACGCCGAAGCCTTAGCAGCCTTTAAGCACAACGTCCGAGACGAATGGCTCGCCAGACACCTCAGCCAAGAAAAACCAAGAACAATGGCCGCACTAACAAGCCTCATGACCCGCTATTGCACGGGGGAAGACAGCTGGCTGGCTAGATGCAGCACCAGCGACCCGAGTACATCCGAAGTAAGGGATGGAAATGGGAAATCACGACGCAGAAAAGATCAGCGCCGGAATAAGGAAAATGGCCCAAATAGCACGGCGGTCAACGCCGGATTCAAAAGCTCTCGGCCGAATAATAAAACACTGCCCCTCAAGGACAACAGCGACGAGCTATCCAACCTAAACAAAATTCTGGATAGGCTATGTCAAATACATAGTACCTCCGGGAAGCCTGCAAACCATACCCACAGAGATTGTTGGGTCTTCAAGCAGTCCGGCCGACTTAACGCCGAACGCAAGGGGCTCGACACACCAAGCGAAGACGACGAACCCCACAAGCAGCACGCCGGAAAACAGAAGACGACGAATCCCACTAGAGGTCAAAACAGTGAACTCAGTTCGTGTGATAACACGAAAACACAGTGCGGCACCTGCCATATCAGGACACCGTCCGCAGAATGGGGATAGACCCTACCAAAATTTGCCGTAGCAACACTTCCTTCAAAGGAGTGACGCCAGGCCTTTAAGCCAATTGTACAGGCTCTATACCACTAGAAGTTGTGTTCGGTTCATCCGACAACCTTCGTCGCGAAAAGCTCACTCTCCATATCGCCCCATCTAACAGTGGCCCTCAAACACTACTGGGACGCGAAGCTTTCGCCCGCTTTAACGCAATACCACATCACACGTCTCTTACGCTTCAAATGCCCGGTCCACACGGCATAATCTCATTAAAGAGTAACTCCGAGTGTTCCTCAACCACGGAGAACATGAGGCCGCCTTGACGGCCACACACTAATCCGACCTTGTAGGTCAAAGCCCCTAAAAACAGGTCATTCAGACCTCGGACACGGTTAGGCGAGTCTGGCGTAAATAAACAAGGGGCTTCCCAGCCGCATACCCCTTTACAAGGGGCCGCGCGTATAAACGATGAGAGCCAATAAAGCTCAACTTTATTCATCTTCCAAATTATACTTTATTTTAAATACAACTTTTGCACGATATTTCTTCCAAACTAAGTCCTTCTCTTTTACAGATGAAGTACGTGCTACACCCGTCCAGGATACATCACAATGGAGACACAAGCGCAGACATGCAGCAGGGACCCGTTGAAAGGATTCTTTTAAGATTAAGACCCTGCGTAAACCTTTCTTACTGTCTCTTGTTGATACACATCCCCCGATTTTTACCATAACCGAGGAGGAGGCTGGCGTTTTGGCATCGGCCGCGTCAGAAGTTCCCTCCTGTACCTGGACACTAGGGGCTTAGGGCATTGTTCTGCCCGGTATCATAAAGACCGAACACCTCAGGGAGTGTTCGGCGTCTTGAGTTAGGCCTTATATGCATCAGCTCCGAATCATGTCTTTGGTCAAATGTTGGGTTTGCCCGGCTCCCGTGTTTTGCTGCCTTACGTTCCGCTCCATCGGCTAACGCGGCACTAGGAGAACTACTGCGATTGTGCCCCGGTTCGGCCGGGTGAGCACCTCAGTAGAGAAAGCCGAAAACTGACTGTCATGATATAGCGAGAGACTGGTCAACCACTCAATCGACTATTGGAATGTTTAGAATTCCTCCGCTTTGACGAAGGACCGCTTCCCGGTCAGGCACATACGCGCCCCGAGTTCGAAGAGCGCGGTGCCTCTAGGGGCTATATAGTAGCCCCACCATCGAGCTCCTATGGCTAAGTGAAAGTGATAAAGCATTATAGTCCGGTTGCCTAGTTTGCTATGCTATCACCTCCTTCAAAGGACCAAGACGTTGGATTAAGTGTGAAAAAGCGCTTTTTGCAAACACCCCCGCACCATGTGCATGGGGGCTGAAGCCAAAGACTGCAACTTTCAGGTTATTCATACATATATGGCCGCACAGGAGATAGTTCAATACTTGAACGCACAAGTATAAAACGCCGTTGTATTATAAACATGATCTCAGAAATCATACATGTCATTTAAACATAACATCTTTCGAGCACTGCGACTCTATTAAACGAGCGCCCTGCAGGACTTCCTCAAAATAGTGCTCGACGGGTAATCGGCTCTTGTCCAAACCCCGGGATGCAACAGCGGTGGCATCCATCTTCGCCCAATATGTTTTCGCACAGGCGAGAGCCATCTGTGCACCTTCTATGCATGCCGACCGATTCATCGCCTTGATATGCGGCACTGCCCCAAGGAATTCCTGCAACAAGCCAAAATAACTATTCAGCTTGGGCCTTTCCGGCCACAGATGAGCGACCACATTTGTCATGGCAAGTCCGAACAATCTATTCAGCTCAGCCCACTCAGCCAGCCGATCAGCCAACAGGAGTGGACGCTCCGGACTATGGAATTGAGACCAGAAAAGCTCTTCCATTTCGTGATCCTTTTGGCTTCGGAAGTGCACGACTGCGTCCGCCGCACTCGCCGCCAAATCCAGATAAGGATCCTCCGCACCACACAATTGGCCCAACTGAGCATACTTCGGATCCGTAAACATCCTACGCAGTAGAAAGGGCTTTCCAGCTGCAATGTCTCCGGCCTGACGCAGTTCCTCCTTCATAGCCCGCATCGCACCACGGGCATCCTTGACTTCAGCGGCGGCCTTCTTCAGGTCCTCTTGCTCCGCTCGACGTTCTCTTTCAAGAACCTCATAGCGGTCAGCAACATCTTTCAATTTCGCGGCCATTCTGGCCATCTCCTCCCTACTTCGGCAGTGAGCAGCCTTTTCGGCTTTTAACTCTTCTGCTGCCTTCGAGGCAGCCGCATCACTTTTCCTGGCTTGCTCCTTGGCTCGAGCAAGCTCTGCTCGAAGGTCTTCCACAGCAGCGGTGCCATCTGCATCAAGCATACAAATTCCAAGGAACGGGCATCAGCTCCCTTACTAGGCCACCGCGGAGCAACCATCTACTTTGCGACTCGTTAAGTCGTTTATTGACCAGCGCGATGTCCGCATCCGCAACATCGAGTTGCCTCTTCAGTTCGGCAACTCCATCAGTCCGGCTGGCCACCAAACGTTCCACCACCTGCATAGGAAAGGCGATATTCTATAACTGAGATTATGATCCTTGGCACGCTGTCGCTTTCGACAGCATCCCAAGTCTCAGGGGCTACTATCTATACAGGGCGCACTCCATGTGCAAAACTGTCAAAAGGTATGTCATTTTTTGCGTACCTCAAACCCCGTCAGCAAACTTCCGACGGCCTCATACAACCCACTTTCGGCGGATGAGATCCTCTCAATCACCATACTCATTAATGTACGGTGATCTTATGAGATAGACGCCCTCTTGAGCAAATCCTGGAGCTCCACCGGCCGTACTCCAATGGGTGCCGAACTCTCCGGCCCCACCGGACTCGGGGAGACCCTCCATGACGACACCTCAGGGTCGTCCACGGGGCGGCAGATGGAGGCGTCTCACTCTCCATCATCTCCGGACGGAGGTCCCCCGAAGATGAGCTTTGCTGAGATGGGCTGAGATCCGAACTACAAGGTGAAAACTTCGGTTACCTTTGGAAATAATACAGGGGCGTCCCCTATTACAAAATTCCCCCTTTCTACTTACGGCTCACTGGAGGGCTGACTCCTCTGGGGAGACTGTGCGGCCGGGGCTCTTCCCGGCGCAGGACCTTCCGGCGCAGATTTCCTTCCCTGCTTTGAGGCCTTGGCCTCCGGGTCTTCGGAAGAGGTCCTCTTCTCCCCCTGGAAGGAGGGATTCTCGATTCCCCCCTTATTCAAGGCCTCCTTGGCAGAGGTGGTAGTTTCCTTGTGCCCCCCTTCGCTCTCATCCGAAGACGCAAACTCCAACATTTTGACTAACACGGGATCCGGCGTGGTCTCAGGGAGGGGGGCCGGACACCGAATCAATTTTGCTTGCGCTATCCACTCCTGTCCAAGGGATAGCTGGTTAAAAGGCAAACCCATGATAAATAAATGGATAATATGTCCGGACACAGGGCTACTTACTTGAGTATCCGGGCGATTGCAGCTTAGGCCAGCGTCCTCGGTCAAGTCCGGACGCATCTCTTGCGATCCGAAGAACAGTTTGTACATCTCCGCGGGTGTCAAACCCATGAAGTGTTGGAGAGCTCGCGGCCCCTCCAGATTAAATTCCCACAGGAAGAGGGGGCGACGTTTGCAGGGCAGAAGGCGCCAGATCAGCATAAGCTGTGCCACTACGACCAGATTAACCTCCCTTTCTTGGAGGCCTCGAATCCGGTCCTACAACAGGGGTACGTCTTTGGACGGCCCCCAGTTAAGCCCCTTGTTGACCCATGACGTCAGCCATTGTGGAGGGCCCGAGCGGAAGACGGGCGACGGCCTCTGCCTGCTGCCCCTGGGAGCGGTGATATAGAACCACTCCTGTTGCCACAAGCCGAGCTCCTCCTGAAAAGAGCCCTCAGGCCATGGAGCATCGGCCCTCTTGCTTATAACCGCCCCGCCGCACTCTGCCTGACGCCCCTCAATCACTTCGGCTCCACGTTGAAGGTTTTGAGCCACAAGCCGAAGTGAGGGGTAGTGCGGAGGAAGGCTTCGCAGACGACAATGAACGATGAGATGTGGAGGATGGACTCCGGAGCCAAGTTATGGAATTCCTGCCCATAGTAAAACATGAGCCCCGTCACGAAGGGATCCATCAGGAAGCCTAAACCCCGACGAAGGTGAGACACGAACACGACGCTCTCGCCGGGCTCGGGTGTGGGAATAACTTGCCCTCGGGCAGGCAACCTATGCGAAATCTCGTAGGTCAAGTACCTGGCGTCTCTCAGCTTTAGCACGTCTTCTTCCGTGACGGAGGAGGGCATCCACCAGCCTCGTAGGTCGGAGCCGGACATTGTCGAAGGTCGAAGGTACCCGAATCTAGAGCCCTGGGTGTTGGAACTCGGGGCGAGGGGCGGATTCGATTGAGGATTGAAGAAAAAGAGCGGGCCTTGGTCTCATTATAAAGAGGAAGAATACCAAGAGCCGTCCCCGTGACCATTTGGAACCCACCTTCGATGGAGGGGGCGTGGCAACGGGCGCGGTTGGGTTACCCACGTCCGTATTGATGGGAATCCCGGAATAAGGGGAACACGATCTCTGCTTCGACAAGACGTGCCAAGGAAACAGCTTCGCTAAACACGCTGAGGTGGTACAATAAAAACAATTCAAGTAAAGGCTTGGTGGTGGTGTGACGTCATGCCACCAAATACGTCAGCAGATTGAACTTGTGTAAATATTATTCTCTCTACGGTGGTGCGTGGAATTTATTTTGCAGAGCCGGACACTATCCCGGTGTTCACAATCTTCCATAGATTATTCGGAGGAGGAACCCGCCTTGCAATGCCGAAGACAATATGCGCGCCGGACTCGTCGTCATTGACGCCTGGTTCAGGGTCTACTGAGGGAGTCCTGGACTAGGGGGTGTCCGGATAGCCGAACTATCATCATCGGCCGGACTCCAAGACTATGAAGATACAAGATTGAAGACTTCGTCCCGTGTCCGGATGGGACTTTCCTTGGCGTGGAAGGCAAGCTTGGCGATACGGATATGTAGATCTCCTACCATTGTAACCGACTCTGTGTAACCCTAGCCCTCTCCGGTGTCTATATAAACTGGATGGCTTTAGTCCGTAGGACGAACAACAATAATACCATAGGCTAGCTTCTAGGGTTTAGCCTCCTTGATCTCGTGGTAGATCTACTCTTGTAACACACATCATCAATATTAATCAACCAGGACGTAGGGTTTTACCTCCATCAAGAGGGACCGAACCTGGGTAAAACATCATGTCCCTTGTCTCATGTTACCATTCGCCCAGACGCACAGTTTGGGACCCCCTACCCGAGATCCGCCGGTTTTGACACCGACATTGATGATGACCAGTCAATGTTGTTCAAAGCTTCAAATTCAGCTTCATCATCAACTAGTCCAGCCGGGTCAACTTCAGGGGCAAAGGTATGCTTACGGAGTGGGGGGATCAGAATGGTCATTTTAGTGAGGCGTTGGAATTCTTCGATTCTCTGCATCATAGCCCGCCTGGTACTTGGTGAGATCTACTTCATCAGCTATCATGGTGGCCACGGGGCTTACCTCCTTCACACAAGTGGTAAAGTATTCCTGTTCAAAGGAAGTACCATCCTCCTTCAGGCTAGGATAGCCAATTGCGATGCCGGCCAGGTCTAACTCTAGTAGCCAAGCTTTGGCCTGGCTTAAACATTCACCGCTTCGGCTCTTGCAGCTGACTGCCTTAGTTCATTGAACCGTTGGGGTAAGATGGAAATCTTCTTTAATACCTCTGCCAGGAGGGTAGGCACTTCATTTGACAAAGCCACCATGGCTAAAGCACGCTGAGACCCGGTGTACAGTTGCTCCACCAGCATATAAACCGCCTTCAGCTTAATTAGCATATCTTGGTTCATATTTGAACTCCTGGGGCCTGTATAAACATGGTCAAGTGAGTCAATTCCAATTATATGATCAATTGAAAGGTTCAAATATTTAACACTTGCAGGGCAACTTACCAAAGGTCGCTGAGACCATTTGAGAGACATGGCGTTTTAAGCCGGTTAATTCGCCGGTTGCTTCTTCAAGAGCCACCGCTTCCTTTTCGGCTCGGTTAATCAATGCAATCTTTTCATCAGCCCAGGCCTTTTTCTCCACTTCAAATTCTTTCTTCAGTTTTTCTTGTTCAGAAACACTGAATTTAAACTTTGAGTCGGCTCTTTGGGTTTGCGTCTCTTGGGCCTCAAGGCGGTTCTTCAGATCAGACACTTCCGATTCAAGTTGACTCATGGCGGCCTATACAAATATCGGGTTAAGAATCAGGACAAGTATGATGCAATATTATGTCCCAAGCCTTTTGCAAGCAACAACACTTGGCACTTGGGGGCTAATGTCTACCGAAGAATTTTACTTAAAGTGGCGGTTCATGATAGTTAGTCCCAAGCACTTTGCAAGCAATAGTACTTGGCACTTGGGGGCTAATGCATATTGCTGTTCAAAGCTTTGTAAGTATTTTATTTTATACAACCATATGAAGGACCGGTTCAACCATACTGGTTAAGCCGCCCCTTGGGGACTACGGAGTAAGCCGGCCTTCTTGCATATTTTATCCATCTATGTTACTAATGTCACTAAATTTGTTTCTAAGTCTACAACATATTCATCATAAGCAATAGACTTGGGGGCTGGCATAGTAAAGATAAGTAAAGTACAGAGAAAGGGTTGTACCTCAAATTTCTGATGCATCTGCTTCACCGTGTTAACTTCAATATCACGACTGCTCTTCAACACTCAGGTGAGTATAGTCAGTGACATCAAGTTTGACCCGACGGTGTTCCAGAAGCTCTTCCTTGGCAGAGCACTTGGCCAGCACGGTTGCCTTCCCGGCTCAACAAAGTCGCTTCTAGTGATCTTGACATCAGTATTTTGAGGATCATCCTTCCTGACTGGGCTAGGAGCTTCCGGGTTTTCTGAGCCATCAACGGCTCGCTCAGCAGGCGGGTCAGCAGCTAGAGTTGGTATATCTTGAGCTGGTTCAAGTGGCGGCTCATGAGTTGATGATTCAGGCGTGGCTGTTCCAAGTACTGGCTCGGTCACGACCTTGTCTTCAGCCGGCTTGTTCTTGTTGACCCTCTTGCTGGTCTTGGCTTGTCCACTACATAAAATCAAAAGGTTTAAGTGCAAATGCAATGAATTTAAATAAATACAGGATAAGCAGGTTATCGTTACCCTGGTGCGGTCTTTAAAGCTGGCAGATTGGACTGCATTGAGTCGCCAGAGCAAGGGGAAGTTTCCTGATAAGCCAAGTCAGAAGAATTGAGTGGTTGACGAGTGAGACCGCAAAAGGATAAAAGAGATTAAAATCAGAGGTGACCTCGTTCCGGTGCTTCTTTGGGGTGTTTGGCAAGCCGGAGGAGAGCTCCGCATCCTTGTTAGTCCGGGTCTGCCTCCGGGTCTCATGAATCTATCGCTTCAAAAGAAATTGAGGATCTTGATAAGCTAAGGGATGTGAAAATCTTACTTTCTTGGTTACTTTGCGGATTTTCTGTCTTGGCAAAGGCTTTGAGTCGGGGGAAATGATAGTTACCTCTTCAGCCTTATTATGGCTTGCTCCTGTGTCCTCCTGCTGATAATCAGTGTCAATAAGATGGTCAAAAAAGGAGCCAAGAGAGTCAAGGGCTACCTCCGACTCAGAAGAATCTTCTAGCCGAAGCAAGTCAGAGGCGGTGGCCTTCTTACCGTTCTTCTTGGCAGCCTCTTTCCTGGCGGCTTTCTTCTGCTTCCTGGGTTTCTTTGCAGCCTCATGGTCATATTTGACCTTCCAGAATTTATCACCCGCCTATGAGAATTAAGCAGAGGTATGAGTATGGGTGAAACATTGAAAAATCAAAGTAATTTGTTCATATGGGCAGCTTACCTTTGGAGCTGGGTTAGCTTCACAGAAGGGGGCTAGGCCCACCTTACCACAATCTGCTAGGCTCTCGTTCAAAAGGGACTTTGTCATATCATTGATGACATCTTCAGGAAAGTCATCAGGGCTGTGCCGCAGAGGGTCATCCTTTTTGCCTCTGTAGGCACATATCAAGCCGGGGCGACAGCTCAATGGAATGACCTGCCAAGCAAGCCAAACCTGGACTAAGTCGATGCCAATTAACCCGTTCCCCAGAAGAGCTTTGATCTTGGCTAAGGTGGGGGTGAGTGTTTTGCGTTCGGCGGCTGTGATCTTGTTAGGAAGCGGGTGGTTGTTCCCAAGACGTAGAGCACGAAAACCCGGCAGAGGGTTCTCGCCTTCTGGAGTGGTGTCTTGGGAGTAAAACCATGTCTGATTCCAGTCTTTGGGATGACTCGGCGGGTGGCATAAGGAAAGATTACGTCCCTACGACGTTGGATCGAGACACCACCAAGTTTTAAGCTCTGACCGCTGGCGCACTCATTCTGGTGCTTCAAGTAGAATAGCTCTCTGAAGAGTAAAATATTGGGTTCTTCTCCAAGATACACTTCATTGAATACTTGGAAGTTGCAGATGTTAGACATGGAATTGGGTCCGATGTCTTGTGGGTGAAGGTCAAAGAAGTGCAACACATCTCCGAAGAATTTTGAGCCGGGTGGAGATAAACCCCGGTTCATGTGATCCGTGAAAACAATAACCTCTCCTGTTTTAGGCCGAGGAAATTCCTCCTCCGGGTTAGGAGCACGATAAGACATGATCTCCTTGGGCAGATAGCCGGTCTTCACAAAATCGTCAAGAGTGCTGTCTATGACAATGGATTTGACCCAGTTGCAGGAAGTGGGTGCTTTTGGTGCCATTGTGATGAAAGCCTAAAACAAAGTAAAAGTATCGGTTTCAAATTTAAGCCGGAGAGGAAAAACATTATGGTGCATATTTAAGATGGCGGCTTATGAAGGGGCCTAATGGTATAAGGATAATTATGTCAAGATTATTTATGCCGCCATAGGTTCTATAAGCCATTAAGGTTGATTAAACTGCCATGGGGGGTCAAGGTTATCAAGTGAGCATTGCCTATTTAAAGCCGGTGACAAGAGTCGCCATGGCTAGATGGATCTAACAAGTTCAGATCTTTGCCTAAGTGTTGCATAAACAAGTTTCACAAATTGCAACTATTATTTTGGATCAAATTGTTGTTCAGAAAAGAAAAATTTCTAGACCTAAAAACATGGTACAGAGAAGTTCATGCGTCCTAATGAGGATTCTTTACAAAGAAAGAGGATCTGCTAGTACCTAAAATGGATGCAGAATAGCTACCGCAGGAGATCTACGCTACTGTTGGATCAAAAGAAGCCACAACAAAGGAAACACGAAGAATGGGGATGAACTACAAACTGTACAGAGGAACTCGCTGACCCTAGTATCGATCTAAGATGTAGAAAGGGAAAACTTACAGTGGTAGGTCTGTTGGCGGAGGGGGCCACCATTCTCTGGACGGTTTCAGGTTGATGCAGCGGCCAAAGTCGACGGAACGAAGGTGCACTACGACAGCGGCGGAGCTCCAGCGACAACATGGGGAGAGAGGAAGAAGACGAGGAAAGGTAAGAATGAAGAAAGACCTAGTCGAGTCTATTTATAAGGAAGGACCACTAAAAGAGCGCGAAAAATGAGGAGGCCGAAACATAAGTTATCCAACTAGATGGATGCCTTGATTTTCAGGATGGTCATCAAGATAAAGATCCGTTGGGATAAATTGAACAAAGTGTGCATTTATGGCAGGTGATGTCATGGCGGGTTACCACAAATCCAGAGGATGACGTCATGGCGGTTTACAAAAATTTCATAAGTAAACGACATAAGATTTTTTCCTAAAGTGTTGAAGATTGATATGAACTAGTCAACATCAATTTGGGGCCTAATGTTAGGGATATAACTATTGGTATGACCCGACCAGGAGGGGCCGGGTTATACCTACAAGTATTCTGGAAGCCCAAGATCAAGGTTAAAGATGGAGGCTCAATTAAGGGCCCAAAGCCCAGAGGCAACTTAAGGCCCGTAGTGATAAACCGCCATATGTACGTGACTTGTATTGTAAGGCAAGAATACTTAAGAGACCGAGCCGGACACTGTTTATGGGCCAGCCGGGACTTTGAGAGCCGCTGGCCGTCGACCTCTGTATATAAAGGGACGACACGTCGGTGGTTCAGGGCAAGTAAGATCAGATTCAGAGCTAGGTGAAGCGATTCAGCTCCCTAGTTATCAAGTCATAAGAAATCCCACTCAAAACTGGATCGTAGGCTTTTAGCTTCACCATAACGGGGCGAACCAGTATAAACCTCGTGTCCTTTGTCCCGATTAAACCCTTTAAGCTTCCTAGTTGCAATGGCTCCACGACTAAGTCCTTTCGCTAGGATATCTGACGTGACAATTCCACGACATATAGTGCTATGTCCATGTCTCATGCTCATGTATTGCGTGAAGATTGAAAAAGTTTGAGAACATCAAAAGTATGAAACAATTGCTTGGCTTATCATCGTGGTTGTGCATGATTTAATATTTTGTGTCATGAAGATAGAGCATAGCCAGACTATATGATTTTGTAGGGATAGGTTTCTTTGGCCATGTTATTTTGAGAAGACATGATTGCTTTGTTAGTATGCTTGAAGTATTATTGTTTTTATGTCAATATTAAAATTTTGTCTTGAATCTTTTGGATCTAAACATTCATGCCACAATAAAGAAAATTACATGAATAAATATGTTAGGTAGCATTCCACATCAAAAATTCTATTTTTATCATTCACCTACTCGAGGACGAGCAGGAATTAAGCTTGGGATGCTTGATACGTCTCCAATGTATCTATAATTTTTGATTGTGACATGCTATTATACTATCTGTTTTGGATGTTTAATGGGCTTTAATATGCTCTTTTATATTATTTTTGGGACTAATCTGTTAACCGAGGGCCCAGTGCCAGTTTCTGTTTTTTTGCCTATTTTAGAGTTTTGTAGAAAAGGAATACCAAACGGAGTCCATACGGAATGAAACCTTCGCGATGATCTTTCTCGGACCGAAAGCAAACCAGAAGACTTGGACATGAAGTCGGAGACGCAATGAGGAGGCCACGAGGCAGGAGGGTGCGCCTAGGGGGTAGGTGCACCCAGGCCCTCATGGGCCCCTCGTAGCTCCCCTGACCTAGTTCCTTTGCATATATATATATATATATATATATATATATATATATATATATATATATACTCTTATACCCTAAAAACATCCAGGGGAGCCACGAAACCACTTCTCCACCACCACAACCTTCTTTACCCATGAGATCCCATCTTGGGGCCTTTTCCGGCGATCTGCAAGAGGGGGATTCGATCACGCAGGGCTTCTACATCAACACAATTACCTCTCCGATGAAACATGAGTAGTTTACCACAGACCTTTGGGTTCATAGTTATTAGCTAGTTGGCTTCTTCTCTCTCTTTGATTCTCAATACAAAGTTCTCCTTGATGTTCTTGGAGATCTATTCGATGTAATACTCTTTTGCGGTGTGTTTGCCGAGATCCGATTAATTGTGGATTTATGAACAAGATTATCTATGAATATTATTTGGTTCTTCTCTGAATTCTTATATGCATGATTTGATATCTTTACAAGTCTCTTCGAATTATCGGTTTAGTATGGCCTATTAGATTGATCTTTCTTGCAACGGGAGAAGTGCTTAGCTTTGTGTTCAATCTTGCGGTGTCCTTTCCCAGTGACAATAGGAGCAGCGAGGCACGTATTGTATTGTTGCCATCAATGATAAAAAGATGGGGTTTTCATCATATTGCTTGAGTTAATTCCTCTACATCACGTCATCTTGCTTAAAGCGTTACTCTGTTCTTTATGTACTTAATACTCTAGATGCATGCTGGATAGCGGTCGATGTGTGTAGTAATAGTAGTAGATGCAAGCAGGAGTCGGTCTACTTGACACGGACATGATGCTTATGTTCATGATCATTGTCTGAGATGTCATCATAATTATGCACTTTTCTATCAATTGCTCGGCAGTAATTTGTTCAACCACCGTAATATATGCTATCTCAAGAGAAGCCACTAGTGAAACCTATGGCCCCCGGGCCTCTTTTCCATATTATTAAATCTCGTTTATATCTTGCTAGTTTCCGATCTATTATTTTGCAATCTTTACTTTGCAATCTATAAACCAAAAATACCAAAAATATTTACTTTACCGTTTACCTATCTCTATCAGATCTCACTTTTGTGAGTGATCGTGAAGGGATTGACAACCCCATTATCGCGTTGGTTGCAAGTTCTTGATTGTTTGTGCAGGTATTTGGTAACTTGTGCGCCGTCTCCTACTGGATTGATACCTTGGTTCTAAAAAATTATGGAAATAATTACGCTTACCCATGATATCCCATCTTGGGGCCTTTTCCGGCGATCTGCGGGAGGGGGATTCGATCACGGAGGGCTTCTACATCAACACCATTACCTCTCCGATGAATCATGAGTAGTTTACCACAGACCTTCGGGTCCATAGTTATTAGCTAGTTGGCTTCTCTCTCTTTGATTCTCAATACCAAGTTCTCCTTGATGTTCTTGGAGATCTATTCGATGTAATACTCTTTTGTGGTGTGTTTGCCGAGATCCGATGAATTGTGGATTTATGAACAAGATTATCTATGAATATTATTTGGTTCTTCTCTGAATTCTTATATGCACGATTTGATATCTTTACAAGTCTCTTCGAATTATCGGTTTAGTTTGGCCTACTAGATTGATCTTTCTTGCAATGGGAGATGTGCTTAGCTTTGGGTTCAATCTTGCGGTGTCCTTTCCGAGTGACAGAAGGAGCAGCAAGACACGTATTGTATTGTTGCCATCGAGGATAAAAAGATGGGGATTTCATCATATTCCTTGAGTTAATTCCTCTACATCATGTCATCTTGCTTAATGTGTCACTCTGTTCTTTATGTACTTAATACTCTAGATGCATGCTGGATAGCGGTCGATGTGTGGAGTAATAGTAGTAGAGGCAGGCAGGAGTCGGTCTACTTGACACGGACATGATGCCTCTGTTCATGATCATTACCTTAGATGTCATCATAATTATGCGCTTTTCTATCAATTGCTCGGCAGTAATTTGTTCAACCACCGTAATATATGCTATCTCGAGAGAAGCCACTAGTGAAACCTATGGCCCCCGGGTCTCTTTTCCATATTATTAAATCTCGTGTACATCTTGCTAGTTTCCGATCTATTATTTTTCAATCTTTACTTTCCAATTTATAAACTAAAAATACCAAAAATATTTACTTTACCGTTTATCTATCTCTATCAGATCACACTTTTGTGAGTGACCGTGAAGGGATTGACAACCCCTTTATCGCGTTGGTTGCAAGTTCTTGTTTGTTTGTGCAGGTATTCGGTGACTTGTGCGTCGTCTCCTACTGGATTGATACCTTGTTTCTCAAAAATGAGGGAAAGACTTACGCTACTTTGCTGCATCACCCTTTCCTCTTCAAGGGAAAACCAGCGCAAGCTCAAGAGCTAGCAAGAAGGATTTCTAGCGCCGTTCCTCGGGGATATCTATGCCAAGTCAAGCCATACCAAGTAACCATCACAAACTCTTCTCCCTTGCATTACATTGTTCGCCATTCCCCTCTTGTTTTCCTCTGTCCCACTTCTAAAACTATTTTCGAAAACCTTTGCCCTTTCTTTGCCCCTCTTCCGTTCGTCTCCTTTTGCTTGCTTCTTGTGTGCTTGTGTGTTGGTTTGATTGCTTGTCACGATGGCTCAAGAACATACTAAATTGTGTGACTTTTCCAACACCAACAACAATGATTTTATTAGCACTCCAATTGCTCCTACTACCAATGGTGAATTTTGTGAAATTAATGCCACTTTGTTGAATCTTGTTATGAAAGATCAATTTTCTAGCCTTCCTAGTAATACAATCCAATAATACCTTCCTCAAAACAGCCACCATACCAACCTATTATGGCATTTCCATAGCCATTCCGAGATATATTGCCATGCAACTTTCCACCGTTCCATTTATTATGACACTCTCCATCATTGTCATATTGCTTTGCATGATCATGTAGTTGACATCGTATTTGTGGCAAAGCCACAGTTCATAATTTTTTCATACATGTCACTCTTGATTCATTGCACATCCCGCTACACCGCCGGAGGCAGTCACATAGAATCATATTTTGTTCTAAGTATTGAGTTGTAATTCTTGAGTTGCAAGTAAATAAAAGTGTGATCATCTTCATTATTAGAACATTGTCCCAAGTGAGGAAAGGATGATGGAGACTATGATTCCCCCACAAGTCTGGATGAAACTCCAGATGAAAAAAAAGGCCATAAAAAAGAGAAGGCCCAAATAAAAAAATAAAAAAATGAGAGAAAAAGAGAGAAGGGACAATGCTACTATCCTTTTTCCACACTTGTGCCGCAAAGTAGCACCATGATCTTCATGATAGAGAGTCTCCTATGTTGTCACTTTCCTATACTAGTGGGAATTTTTCATTATAGAACTTGGCTTGTATATTCCAATGATGGGCTTCCTCAAAGTGCCCTAGGTCTTCGTGAGCAAGCAAGTTGGATGCACACCTACTTAGTTTCTTTTGTTGAGCTTTCATTCACTTATAGCTCTAATGCATCCGTTGCATGGCAATCCCTACTCACTCACATTGATATCTATTGATGGGCATCTCCATAGCCCGTCGATACACCTAGTTGATGTGAGACTATCTTCTCCTTTTTGTCTTCTCCACAACCACCATTCTATTCCACCTATAGTGCTATGTCCATGGCTCACGCTCATCTATTGCGTGAAGATTGAAAAAGTTTGAGAACATCAAAAGTATGAAACAATTGGTTGGCTTGTCATCGGGGTTGTGCATGATTTAAATATTTTGTGTGATGAAGATAGAGCATAGCCAGACTATATGATTTCGTAGGGATAGGTTTCTTTGGCCACGTTATTTTGAGAAGACATGATTGCTTTGTTAGTATGCTTGAAGTATTATTGTTTTTATGTCAATATTAAAATTTTGTCTTGAATCTTTCGTATCTGAACATTCATGCCACAATAAAGAAAATTACATGAATAAATATGTTAGGTAGCATTCCACATCAAAAATTCTGTTTTTATCATTTACCTACTCGAGGGCGAGCAGGAATTAAGCTTGGGGATGCTTGATACGTCTCCAACGTATCTATAATTTTTTATTGTTCCACGCTATTATATTATATATTTTGGATGTTTAATGGGCTTTAATATGCTCTTTTATATATTTTTGGGACTAACCTATTAACCGAGGGCCCAATTCCAGTTTATGTTTTTTTGCCTATTTTAGAGTTTTGCAGAAAATGAATACGAAACGGAGTCCAAACGGAATGAAACCTTCACGATGATCTTTCTTGGACCGAAAGAAAACCAAAAGACTTGGAGATAAAGTCGGAGATGCAACGAGGCGGCCATGAGGCAGCAGGGCACGCCCAGGGGGGTAGGCGCGCCCCCACCCTCGTGGGGCCCTCGTGGCTCCCCTGACCTAGTTCCTTTGCCTATATATACTCTTATACACTAAAAACATCCAGGGGAACCACGAAACCACTTTTCCACCGCCGCAACCTTCTGTACCCATGAGATCCCATCTTGGGGCCTTTTTCGGCGACCTGCTGGAGGGGGATTCGATCACGGAGGGCTTCTACATCAACACCATTACCTCTTTGATGAAGTGTGAGTAGTTTACCACAGACCTCCGGGTCCATAGTTATTAGCTAGATGGCTTCTTCTCTCTCTTTGATTCTCAATACCAAGTTCTCCTTGATGTTCTTGCAGATCTATTCGATGCAATACTCTTTTGCGATGTGTTTGTCGAGATCCAATGAATTGTGGATTTATGAACAAGATTATCTATGAATATTATTTGGTTCTTCTCTGAATTCTTATATGCATGATTTGATATCTTTGCAAGTCTGTTCAAATTATCGGTTTAGTTTGGCCTAGTATACTGATCTTTCTTTCAATGGGAGAAGTGCTTAGCTTTGGGTTCAATCTTGCGGTGTCCTTTCCCAGTGACAGTAGGGGCAGCAAGGCATGTATTGTATTGTTTCCATCGAGGATAACAAGATGGGGTTTTCATCATATTGCTTGAGTTAATTCATCTACATCATGTCATCTTCCTTAATGCGTTGCTCCGTTCTTTATGAACTTAATACGCTAGATGCTTGCTGGATAGCAGTCGATGTGCGGCGTAATAGTAGTAGATGCAGGCAGGAGTCGGTCTACTTTACACGGACGTGATGCCTATGTTCATGATCATTTCCTTAGATGTCATCATAATTATGTGCTTTTCTATCAATTGCTCGACAGTAATTTGTTCACCCACCGTAATACATGCTATCTTGATAGAAGCCACTAGTGAAACATATGGCCCCGGGTCTCATTTGCATATATTAAATCTCGTTTACATCTTGCTAGTTTCTGACCTATTATTTTGCAATCTTTACTTTCCAATATATAAACCAAAAATACCAAAAATATTTACTTTACCATTTATCTATCTCTATCATATCTCACTTTTGTGAGTGACCGTGAAGGGATTGACAATCCCTTTATTGCGTTGGTTGCAAGTTCTTGATTGTTTGTGCAGGTATTCAGTGACTTGTGTGAGATAACCCACAAGTATAGGGGATCGCAATAGTTTTCGAGGGTAGAGTATTCAACCACAATTTATAGATTTGACACAAGGGGAGCCAAAGAAAATTTGAAGGTATTAGCAGCTGAGTTGTCAATTCAACCACACCTGGAGATCAATTATCTACATCAAAGTGATTAGTTGCATAGTAGTATGATTGTTTTGAAGATAGTAGTAGTAGTAACGGTAACAATGGTAGCAATGATATTGTAGCAGTAACGATAGTAGTTGCAACAGTAGTAACTTAGCAAGAACAATATATGATAAATTCGTAGGCATTGGATCGGTGACCTGTTGGATGATATTCATGATGTGACTGTTATAACCTAGGGTGATACGACACTAGCTCCAGTTCATCGATATAATGTAGGCATGTATTCTGTAAATAGTCATACGTGCTTTATTAAAAGAACTTGCATGACATCTTTTGTCCTACCCTCCCGTGGTAGCGGGGTCCATATTGGAAACTAAGGGATATTAAGGCCTCCTTTTAATAGAGAACCGGAACAAAGCATTAACACATAGTAAATACATGAACTCCTCAAACTACGGTCATCACCAAGAGTGGGCCCAGTTGTTGTCACTCCGGGGTTATCGGATCATAACCATAGTAGGTGACTATAACTTGCAAGATCGGATCTAAAACATGGATATAATGATGAATTCATAAATGGTTCAGATCTGAGTTCATGGCACCCAGGCCCAAAGTGACAAGCATTAAGCATAGCAAAGTCATAGCAACATCAATCTAAGAACATAGTGGATACCAGGGATCAGGCCCTAACAATACTAACTCGATTATATGATGAATCTCATCCAACTCCTCATCGACCAGTGAGCCTACGAAGGAATTACTCACTCCCGGTGGGGAGCATCATGGAATTGGCGATGGAGATGGGTTGGTGATGACGAAGAACAAAGATCCCCCTCTTAGGAGCCCCAAACGGACTCCAGATCTGCCCTCCCGAGGAAGAACAGGGCTTGGCGGCGGCTCCGTCTTGTGGATCGCAATAATTCTTTCCCCCTGATTTTTTTCTGGAAATATGTGATTTTATATTATCAGGGGGGTCGTCTATGGGGCCACCAGGTGGGTACAACCCACCTTGGTGCGCCAGGAGAGGGGGGCGCACCCTAGTGGGCTGTGCCCACCCAGGTGCCCCTCTCCTGCAGGTCTTGGCTCTAGAAATTCTTATTATTGATATAAAAATCCCCGCAAAGTTTCGTTCCATTCCGAGAACTTTTGTTTATGCACAAAAACAACACCATGGGTTCTGCTAAAAACAGCGCCAGTCTGGGGTTAGTTTCATTCAAATCGTGAAAATTAGAGTCCAAAACAAGAGGAAAAGCATGAGAAAAAGTAGATACGTTGGAGATGTATCAACTCCCCCAAGCTTAAACTTTTGCTTGTCCTCAAGCAATTCAGTTGATAAACTGAAAGTGAGAAAGAAAAACGTTTATGAACTCTTTTGCTCTTGTTTGCATAAATAAGCTTAAACAACACCCAGGTTTTCAACCAACATTATACCTAACCATGTCAACAATAACATTTAAATATTATACTAACTCATATTAGTGACATAATCAGCTAGCGAGCAATAATAAAATATCTCAAACAGCAACACGTTGTCAAAACAACCATGATGTAATATGACAATAGTGATATCTCGCTAGCCCTTTCTGAGACCGCAAAACATAAATGCAGAGCACCTCCAAAGTTCAAGCAGCGACTAAACATTGCAATTCATGGTAGAAAAGATCCAATCATGATGCACCCAACATTAGCTACACATAATGCATAAATCATGACAGATGTGCTCTACTCAGTTTCTGGCGCTTGTTTTAGAAGGTGGTGACACAACATAAAAGTAAATAGATAGTCCCTTCGCAGAGGGAAGCAGTGATTTGTAGAGGTGCTAGAGCTCAATTTTTAAAACAGAGATAAATGATATTTTGAGACATGCACCCTTCTTATTCACTTCACGACCATTAGTTATCAATATCTTCCATGCTAAGCACGCTAGTGGCGGTTCCCAAGCGATAAAAGTAAAGGTTTTGACTCCATTGGGAGTTTTTGTTTGATTATTTTAGAGATGCACTCTTTTTCATGTTTGCAGCTTGGGACTCGGCATCCCTATTACCGCCCATTTTATCGTGCGATGGCGACTGAATAAACACTCGACCTGAGAATAGCCCGCTTAGCATGGAAGATACCGACCACGTCCTGTCATTCCACGAGAAGATCCAGGCACACAAAAGGGATAATTTTTAGAAGTTTTTAGATGTGGCACATGCAAAATTACTTAGGACGGTAGGGTAATACCGTATATAGGTAGGTATGGTGGACTCATCTGGAATAACTTTGGGTTCAAGGTTTTTGATGTACAAGCAGAGTTCCCACTTAGTACAGGCGAAGGGTAGCGATTTAGATTGAGAAGCGCAAAGCTAGAGAGGAACAACGATCATAACCATGCATTATGCATAAGTAACATTGGACACTAGCACGAGTGGGATATGAACACAATGAACTAACTCGATTACATGATGAATCTCATCCAACTCTTCACCGACCAGTGAGCCTACGAAGGAATTACTCACTCCCAGTGGGGACCATCATGGAATTGGAGATGGAGATGGGTTGGTGATGACGAACAACAAAGACCCCCCTCTCCGGATCCCCAAATGGACTCCAGATCTACCCTCCCGAGGAAGAACAGGGCTTGGCGGCGGCTTCATCTCGTGGATCGTAATAATTCTTTCTCCCTATTTTTTCCTAAATATGTGATTTTACAGTATTAGGGGGGTCATCTGCGGGGCCACCAGGTGGGTACAACCCACCTGGGCGTGCCAGGAGAGGGGGCACGCCCTGGTGGGTTGTGCCCACCCAGGTGCCCCTCTCCTGCAGGTCTTCACTCCAGAAATTCTTATTATTGATATAAAAAATCCTCGCAAAGTTTCGTCCCATTCCGAGAACTTTTATTTCTGCACAAAAACAACACCATGGTAGTTCTACTGAAAACAACGTCAGTCCAGGGTTAGTTTCATTAAAATTATGCAAATTAGAGTCCAAAACAAGAGGGAAAGCGTGAGAAAAAGTAGATACGTTGCAGACGTATCAGTGCGTCGTCTCCTACTGGATTGATACCTTGGTTCTCAAAACCGAGGGAAATACTTACGCTACTTTGCTGCATCTCAATTTCCTCTTCAAGGGAAAACCAACACAAGCTCAAGAGGTACCAAGAAGGATTTTAGGCGCCGTGATAATACCAAAACGGCATATTAAAGCCCATTGAACATCCAAAACAGATAATATAATAGCATGGAACAATCAAAATTTATAGATACGTTGGAGACGTATCAAGCATCCTCGACAACAACGCCAGAAAAGAGTCTTGATGACCCACAACTATGGGGGATCTATCATAGTCCTTTCGATAAGTAAGTGTGTCGAACCCAACGAGGAGCAGAAGGAAATGACAAGCGGTTTTCAGTAAGGTATTCTCTGCAAGCACTAAAATTATCGGTAACAGATAGTTTTGTGATAAGGTAATTCGTAACAGGTAACAAGTAACAAAAGTAAACAAGGTGCAACAAGGTGGCCCAATCCTTTTTGTAACAAAGGACAAGCCTATACAAACTCTTATTAAAGCAAAGCACTCCTGAGGACACATGGGAATTACTGTCAAACTAGTTTTCATCATGCTCATATGATTCGCGTTCGTTACTTTGATAATTTGATATATGGGTGGACCGGTGCTTGGGTACTACCCTTCCTTGCACAAGCATCCCACTTATGATTAACCCTTCTCGCAAGCATCCACAACTACAAAAGAAGAATTAAGGTAAACCTAACCATAACATGAAATATATGGATTTAAATCAGCCCCTTACGAAACAATGCATAAACTAGGGTTTAAGCTTCTGTCAGTCTAGCAACCCATCATCTACTTATTACTTCCCAATGCCTTCCCCTAGGCCCAAACAATGGTGAAGTATCATGTAGTTGACGTTCACATAACACCACTAGAGGAGAGACAACATACATCTCATTAAAAAAATCGAACAAATACCAAATTCACATGACTACTTATAACAAGACTTCTCCCATGTCCTCGGGAACAAATGTAACTACTCACAAATCATATTCGTGTTCATAATCAAAGGGGTATTAATATGTATTAAGGATCTGAACTTATCGATATAAAAGCATGATTACTCCTTGTAGTTGATGCTAGTTGGTTTATTCGGTGGAAGATCATATGTTCAGATTCTTAATGCATATTAATACCCCTCTGATTATGAACATGCATATGATTTATGAGTAGTTACGTTTGTTTCGGAGGACATGGGAGAAGTCTTGCTATAAGTAGTCATGTGAATTTGGTATTCGTTCGATATTTTAATGAGTTGTATGTTGTCTCTCCTCTAGTGGTGTTATGTGAACGTCGACTACATGACACTTCACCATTGTTTGGGCCTAGGGGAAGGCATTGTGAGGTAATAAGTAGACGATGGGTTGCTAGAGTGAGAGAAGCTTAAACCCTAGTTTATACATTGCTTCGTAAGGGGCTGATTTGGATCCATATGTTTCATGCTATGGTTAGGTTTACCTTAATTCTTCTTTCGTAGTTGTGGATTCTTGTGAGAGGGGTTAATCATAAGTGGGATGCTTGTTAGTTTTCAGTGAAGTTTCTAATTCATACTTTACCTTTTGAATGGATTGTTACTTCACCATAAGAAATCATATGACAATATATGTTGTTGTTCTAAAGTTGATCATGATGCCCTCGTGTCTGTATTTTATTTTATCGACACCTCTACCTCTAAACATGTAGACATATTTTTGGATATCGGCTTCCGCTTGAGGACAAGCAAGGTCTAAGCTTGGGGGAGTTGATACGTCCATTTTGCATCATGTTTATATATATATATTGCATTATGGGTTGTTATTACATGTTATGTCACAATACTTATGCATTTTCTCTCTTATTTTATAAGGTTTACATGAAGAGGGAGAATGCCGGCAGCTGGAATTCTGGACTGGAAAAGGAGCAAATATTAGAGACCTATTCTGCGCAAGACCAAACATTCTGAAACTTCACGGAGATCAGTTTTGGAATATATTAAAAATATTGGGCGAAGAAAGCACCAGAGGGGGTCACCAGCCACCATGAGGGTGGAGGGCGCGCCCCCTACCTCGTGGGTCCCCTGGCAGGCTCCCGACTCCAATCTTCTGCTATATGGTGTCTTTTACCCTAGAAAAAATCTGAGAGAAGCTTTCAGGACGAAGCACCGCCAACTCGAGGCGGAACCTGGGCAGGACTAATCTAGGGCTCCAGCGGAGCTGTTCTGCCGGGGAAACATCCCTCCGGGAGGGGGAAATCACCGTCATCGTCATCACCATTGATCACCTCATCGAGAGGGGGTCAATCTCCATCAACATCTTCACCAACACCATCTCCTCTCAAACCCTAGTTCATCTCTTGTATCCGATATTTTTCTCAAAACCTTAGATTGGTACCTGTGGGTTGCTAGTAGTGTTGATTACTCCTTAGTTGATGCTAGTTGGTTTATTCGGTGGAAGATCATATGTTCAGATCCTTAATGCATATTAATACCCCTCTGATTATGAACATGAATATGATTTGTGAGTAGTTATGTTTGTTCCTGAGGACATGGGAGAAGTCTTGTTATAAGTAATCATGTGAATTTGGTATTCGTTCGATATTTTGATGAGATGTATGTTGTCTCTCCTCTAGTGGTGTTATGTGAACATCGACTACATGACACTTCACCATTGTTTCGGCCTAGGTTGAGGCACTGGGAAGTAATAAGTAGATGATGGGTTGCAAGAGTGAGAGAAGCTTAAACCCTAGTTTATGCGTTGCTTTGTAAGGGGCTGATTTGGATCCATATGTTTCATGCTATGGTTAAGTTTACCTTAATTCTTCTTTCGTAGTTGCGGATGCTTGCGAGAGGGGTTAATCATAAGTGGGATGCTTGTCCAAGGAAGGGCAGTACCCAAGCACCGGTCCACCCACATATCAAATTATCAAAGTAACGAACGCGAGTCATATGAGCATGATGAAAACTAGCTTGACAGTAATTCTCATGTGTCCTCGGGAGCGCTTTGCTTTATACAAAAGTTTGTCCAGGCTTGTCTTTTGCTACAAAAAGGATTGGGCCACCTTGTTGCCCCTTAGTTACTTTTGTTACTTGTTACCCGTTACGAATTACCTTATCACAAAACTATCTGTTACCTATAATTTCAATGCTTGCAGAGAATACCTTACTAAAAACCGCTTGTCATTTCCTTCTGCTGCTTGTAGGGTTCGACACTCTTACTTATTGAAAGGACTATGATAGATCCCCTATACTTGTGGGTCATCACTCTCCCTTCCACGAGCTTCCCCAATTCAGTCAAGGGCTAGCAGAATATTTGGTCTTCTACAAAGACGTATCGAGTGCTAGGTCACTGATTGGTCTCTCGCCGTATTCGGGGAGAGAGAGAGTAGATGCTCCATCGTCCCTCAAGATGGTGATGGAGTAGAAGGTAGAAGTAGGAAATTTGGTTGATGCCTTGGTGGGCAATGTGAGAGTTGGAGTTGACGGGATGGATCTGCTAGAGGTCTTCCTCACTGGACGGATCTAGCCGTTGCAGGAGGGGGCACACCAGATGTGGCAGTATGAAGGTCCGAGTGACCCCACCCAAGTGCACCCCAAGGATCTGACTAGTATCGCAGTGGAGGACAAGATCAAAGCCATCACTTCTGTACGCGACAACCCGCGGTGAGAAGAGTGGATCCCTATGACCGGGATCACCCCCTGCTGAGGTAAACCTAGGTTTGATCTACTGAGTGGTCTTGGTGATAATTTTATGTGTCTAGATCTGACTTTGCAATTGTTTTCTTAGCAGCGCTTCCAGAACATGATCTCTCAGGTGCCGAATGTTGACCATGCCCCAGGGGACGTGGGAGTGACACTGAGTAGCATTTTGCCGATGATAGCTATGATGAGGAGAGTGAATAGGAAGAAGATAGCAAAGAAGGCGAAGAGGTGGAATATTCTTCGTCCAAACTATCCCTAAGGAGGTCTGATCCAAGAGAACCCAAGATCCGAGTGCTCGCGCATCCAGCACCGAAGCATCGGATAGTCCTATTTCGAGTGTGCGGAACCTGAAGCGCGACCGAACTGGCTCCTTGAAGCCGTTGGAGAGGATCCCCAAGCAAGCCAAGCAAGAGTCAAGCAAGCCTCGGAAGGTTGTGTCCATGCTGAAGAACAAGATGACTATGCCCGTGGCATCAATGTAAGTACTAAGACCGAGTCTATTTAAGTATGCAAATCCAGATGATTTTGTGACCAAGAGATCATGCAACTATAGCACCGAAACGTCAATGACCTCGCCTGATCCGAATGCCACCAGGAAGGTCCGAGCTAAGGTCGATGTTGCGAATGCAGCTACTTCCAAAGGTACTGTCTGGTTCATTCTTGAATAGCATTTGAGTTATTTGTAGGTTGATAGTTATCATCGATGCATGTTTTGCAGCACCGTTGGAAGTGATCTAGGTAAAGGATGACGACAAGACTGACCCTCCAAGTCCAAAGAGCAATGAAAGGACGTTGACTGGTACTGACAATGTTGTGCCAGCCTCCGACTGTTGATGTTGGCACAGAGTCCATGGGTCAAAGTGTCATGGCTCGGACTAGCGTCGAGCTAGCAGTTGCTGCCCCAACTCTTGCACCAGCGCCAACTCCATCGCCTGCCCCAGTAAGCTTGTTCACTCTGCAGAGGGTCCCAAGGGACCAAGTGGGAGCAAGGAAGGAGGCCATGATCCAAGTTTAAGCAACGAACATGCACTTGAAGGAGGTGTACGACACCAGAGAGGCTCTGAAGACCAATGTTTGAGTAAGTACCATTGTAAGTAAAACTTTTAGTCGAATCTTCAGGTTTTGGTTTTCCTTTGTTTTCGAAGTGGATGATTTCCACCTGTGGGTTTACATGGAGTACACCCACTAGGAGTTGTTTCTTCCGGTGGGGGCACGCTAAGTGCACCCACTCGGCGTAGTCCTCGAGACTATCATCGACTGTTTGCAGTCAACTGGAGTATTAGAACTTGGAATTTTCTTTGAGTCTGTCGCTCACTCAGATTTCTTAGAGTTTATAAGAGCCACCATTCTCCAATGGGGGCACGCTGAGTGCACCCACCGGGTGTAGAACCCCGAGACTGTCGTCGACTGTTAGTAGTCGGCAAGAGTCTTTAGAACTTAGCGCGTCTTCTTTAAGTACAATCACCAATCCATTTTTTGTGTGGATCGTCCGAGTGGAAGTCCTTCAGTGGGGGCACGCTGAGTGAACCCACTTGGTGTAGTCCCCGAGACTACCCCTGATTGCGAGCAATCAACATGAGTCTTTTGAACTAAAATTTTGTTGATTCTTGCACTCCGAGTGCTCCCCCACTCAGCTGGCCGAGTGGATGCCATGGTTTCTGGAACGCTAGTGGATGTAGTTTGTTTGAGATCTTCAAACTGGTCGAGTTTGTTCCATCCTTAGAAGGTATACTTCAGTATCTGGTACTGGTCGAGATTGTTTCTTCCTTAGAAGGTATACTTCGGCATCTGGTACTAATCAAGCTTGTTCCTGCCTTAGAAGGCTTTATGTCTTTTTGCCGACTGATTTGATTACTGTCTTTGCAGCAAAGAACTTGTGAGCTCGGGACTCATTATGCTGCCATGGAGAAGGAGGTGATGCAGCTTCATCTGGATTTGGACAAGGAGAAACACAAGATTGCTCGCCTTGACCAAGAGAAACGTCTCCTTGGAGGTTAGTTTCGAAATTTGAATAGTTCTCATAGCTTGCTTTTCCTTTGATCCGAATGAACTCGCTTTAGCAGGTGTGTAGCAAGA
Organism: Triticum dicoccoides; assembly: GCF_002162155.2. NCBI lineage: Eukaryota > Viridiplantae > Streptophyta > Magnoliopsida > Poales > Poaceae > Triticum > Triticum dicoccoides. Next base: position 595,581,126 of record NC_041391.1, read on the forward strand.
ACATTCGTTTTAAACGAGCCTCTGGACCTCTATTCATTTAGAAACTATGAAGCAGACCCTCGAGGATAAGGACACTCATCTTGCCTAAGACTGGAAGAATGCGAGAGCGAAGACCAAGGCGGACGAGGACTCTCTGAAGAGTGTGAGAGGGCTCAAGGAGGAGAACAAGACCCTGAAGATTCCGGCTAAAGTGACAAAGGGTGAGGTCTCAGAGCTCAAAAGAAGCTATGTCGAATGGGAGATAAAGTTCAATAACCAGGCGAGTGCTTTTCAAGAGGAGGAGAAGAAACTTAGTGATCAGGTCACCGAGCTTCTCCGTAAGAAGGCCAAACTCGAGCAGTTCGTCAAAGAGGAAACTGAGGAGATAAACAAGAAGCTTGAAGGTATGATGCTCAAAGCCGAGTGGTTTCACTAACTTCAAAATATTTCTACTGGTGCTAACTCTTGCTCTTATTCCTCGCTTAGGTTTTTGTGTTGATTTTTGCTGAGGAGACCGACAGGATCAAGAAGGAGCTGATTCCACAAGGCTGCCTCTTCAGGACAGTACTGCCATGTCACTCCTCTGACTGGATGTTTGGAGAGAGGACACGATGATGTATGTGAATCATCTGAAGCTGGCCATGAATGACATTGATAAAGAGTTGTTTCCAGGGGAGGAGCTAGCAGAAGACTAGTAGTCTGTGCTAGACCGATTGAAGGTAGTGGCCAGTCGAGTGTAATCTTGGAAAAAAATCAGCAGCTCGTTGTGGAGCGGACGTGGCTCTCTCTCTTGTCTGAGTCCATTGCAACAATATTGACAAAGAGAAGCTGAAGGCTCGGAGGGTCAAAAACACCGAGAAGCTCAAGTTCCAAGACTTCCTGGAGACATTCGTCCCAGCGGATACTCGGATCACCAATGTAATTGATTTGGACATGTTCATTGGCCAGACCAGCCCTGAGCTAGAAGCCTAAAACTTTTCAGTCTGAATGAATTTTTCTCAAGATGCCGAGTGGTGATTTAATTGTTAAACTTTATCGAGATCGGATCTAGCATATTTGTGTTTTCATTTTTAAAGTTCGAACTGGTCGAATGTATTCGAATGTTTTAACCTTTGCTTTGTTTGTTGACGTGTTTTGTTTGAATTTTGGCGAAAGCTGGTTTGGAGCCAAGCGCCTGGGTGAGAAGGACGTGCGAGTCCTGGTTCACGGCTAAGCCCCCAAGTGATAAGGATGTTCTCACTCGGATGATTTTTTAACTTAGGCGAGTCCTGGTTCACGGCTAAGCCCCCAAGTGATAAGGATGTTCTCACTCGGGTGAGCTTCTAAATTAGGCAAAAGCTGGTTCATAGCTAAGCCCCCCGAGTGAGAAGGGTGTTCTGCTATGTCTCCAACGTATCTATAATTTTTAATTGTTCCATGCTATTACATTACCCGTTTTGCTTGTTTATGGGCTTTACTTTACACTTTTATATCATTTTGGGACTAACCTACTAACCGGAGGCCCTGCCCGAATAGTTTTTTTTTCCTATTTTAGTGTTTCAAACAAAAGGAATATCAAACAGAGTCCAAATGGAATGAAACCTTTGGGAGCGATCTTTTTGGAACAAACGCAATCCAGGAGACTTGGAGTGAATGTCAAGAAGCAGCTGAGGCGGCCACGAGGCAGGAGGGTGCGCCCTAGGGGGTAGGCGCGCCCCCACCCTCGTGGGCCCCTCGTGGCTCCACTGACCTACCTCCTTCGCCTATATATACTCCCGTAACCTAAAAACATCCAGGAGAACCACGAAAAACTATTTCCACCGCCGCAACCTTCTGTATCCGCGAGATCCCATCTTGCAGCCTTCGTCGGTGCTCCACCGGAGGGGGAATCGACCACGGAGGGCCTCTACATCATCTCCCAGGCCTCTCCGATGAGTTGTGAGTAGTTTACCATAGACCTTCGGGTCCGTAGTTATTATCTAGATGGCTTCTTCTCTCTCTCTCTTTGAATCTTAATACAAAGTTCTTCTCGATCTTCTTGGAGATCTATTTGATGTAACTCTTTTTTTGGTGTGTTTGTCGAGATCCGATGAATTGTGGGTTTATGATCAAGTTTATCTATGAGAAATAATTAAATCTCCTGTGAATTCTTTTATGTATGATTGGTTATCTTTGCAAGTCTCTTCCAGTTATCAGTTTGGTTTGGCCTACTAGATTGATCTTTCTTGCAATGGGAGAACTTCTTAGCTTTGGGTTCAATCTTGCGGTGTTCTTTCCCAGTGACAGCAGTGTCGGGGATAACTGATCCACGAACACCTATGGGGCCGGTGGACCGGGCCCCTTTCGGTTCGGCGGGGGGCGGAGGTCGCACGAAGAGCAGATCGAGGCGAGACACACGAGCAGTTTACCCAGCTTCGGAGCTCTCCGGAGAGATAACACTCCTACTTCTGCTTGTCTGGTTGTATTATCTGGTGTTCTTGCTCTCCAAAGCGAGAGTGTGATGTTCACTGGGCTCGAATGAATCGAAGCTGACTGTCCGAACCTATGAGCCGAACCCCCCCTACGTTGCGCATGGGCCTCCTTTTATATGCTAAAGGGGTCACCGACAGGTGGCAACGCAGAGGAGGGTAAAAACGTAAAAAGCGAGGTAGTTGATACAGTTGCTTGTACAGTGCACCCTACCTAACCCTGATGGCAGGGGACAAGGGCATTAAATGCCCGTCTGAGTCGCCCGAACAGTGCAGAAAAGGACCGTTAGGGGCGCCACCGTTCGCCACGATGGCGATCTTGTCAGCTTCACATGCCACTGCGCACCGCTGGCTGCACAGCCTCCCGCCACGCACGCCCAGAGAGGCCCCCAGAGCGACACGTTGGTGGATGCGCTGGAGCGTGGACGCAGAGTGGCCGCCTGCCGCGGCAAGCGCCTTGCCGCTGTTGTTATCTTGTCGGGTCCGAAAGCTTGTCGCTCACCGGGCTTCGAGGTACCTTGGTTTGTCTTCCCAGCAATCTCCTCTTGCGGGGCCTTGTTGCCTTGCCGGAGCGCGTGGCGCGTCGCGGCAAGTTCATTGGAGCGCCTTGGTTGGCCTTCCCGGCAAGCTCCTCTTGCCGGGGTCTTGTCTCCTTAGCTTAAATACTTTGTTCTTGGATGGCTCCAAGGGAACCTTGGGGGATCTTGGCGATCACCCGGCAAGCCTTTGCCGCGGGGTGCTGCAACTGCCCGTGCACAAGTTCGGGGTACTAGGGTACCCCTAATCTAGTACACCGACAGGAGCCCCCGGGCCTGGGCCAGACACGGTGCCAAGCGCTGTTGGGCCAGGCCCAATACAGGGCACGGGCACACGCGGGCTGGGCCACGCCAAATCTTGTTCCGTATCCACCGCACTCTCCCATAACGGCACGCGTTGAATGCGGCATCGTGGGAGAGATCGTGGGTGGTTGTTTATTTGGAAGGCCGAAACGTCCGCCCCATCCCTCTTTATAAGCAGAGGAAACAGGGGCAGTTCGTTCCCCCTCGCTGGTTGCTGCTACTCCTTCTTCACAAACTCCGCCGCTCCCCCCTTCTTCTCGAAACCGAGAGAGCAGCGTTCCGCCCCCCCCCCCATTGCCACCAGCATCACCACGCCGTCGACCTTCCGCACCACCTCCGCCATGGCCCCGAAAGCCGACAAGGTAAAGGGCGTGAAGTCGGCCGAGGCGCAGCGGCTCGCGGCGCTGCGGAAGGAGCGGGCGATCTTCACCCCCCAGCTCGGCGTGCAAGAGCTGAGGGAGTACTTCTACCTCTTTTGGGCGACGGAGACGCGTGCGCATCCGCGCACGAGGGTACTCCCGGCCGCTGCCTCGAAGTCGGCTCCAAATGGGTACCCGTTCTTCCCGCTATTCTTCTATTGCGGGCTCTGCCCGCCCTTCTCGGAGTTCTTTTGTGACATTATGAACACATATGGCTTCCGCCTCCTTGACTTCACCCCCAATGCTGTCCTGACCATGGCAGTTTTCGCGCACTTGTGCGAAAACTTTGTCGGAGTCCACCCTAGTGTAGCCCTATTCTGCCATTACTTCATGCCTCGGGTAGAGAGAGGAGAGCCGCTTGCCAGAGGGATAGCTTGGATCTCGAGAGTCGGCAAGAAGGATGCGTACTTGGAGGGTGAGCTCCATAGCAAGTGGGAGGAGTGGAGAGCAGAGTGGTGTTGGATCGTCGAGGAGGATCCGCAGCCCTTCACCGCCGTGCGCCAAACTCCAATAGTGCGCGGCAATGACTGGAGCAACATGGCCCCGGAAGACGAGAAGCTGAAGATCGCCATCACTAGGATTCTTCGCCTCAGGCTTGCCGGGCTCACCGTAGGTGCTGTCGGGGCAGATTTCCTCCGCCGCCGCATTGCCCCCCTGCAGGAGAGGAGGAGGCTCGCCTGGGAATTCAAGAATTCAGCGGACATCATGAGGCTGCGGCCGGGCCTCAACTACAACTTCACCGTCTTGGAGTTGCATGCAATGCTCTTGGAATTATTCAAACGCGACCCCCAGCACCCATTCACACTGCCGAGGGGCGAAGTTCCTTTGTGCAATAACTCTTCGCTTGACCGGATCCGCGCCATGATGCCGTTGTGCGATTCACACGGCATCGTCCCAACTTGGCAAGAGCCTGCGGACGACGTTGTGCGAGCGTTCTTCGACACCTTGGAGGAATTGCCGGTCCGTGCTGACAAGCAGAAGAGCCTCACCCGTGACACCACCGACGAGGAGCTGCAGCTCATCGCTACTAGGGCGGAAGAGGCTGCGGCCGCAGCTGCTGCGGGTGTGTTTGGGTTCACTGTGGAGGAGGCGGAGGCTGCCGAGGCGGCAAACCTTGTCGAATGCGCGGAGTTCATGGGCGAAGAGGAGCCTGCCGGTTCTGAAGCCGAGTCGAGCAAGGCCGGCGAGGAGCAGCCTGAGCCTTCAGAGAGCTTGCCGCAGGCGGAGCCCCCGGCCCCGCCAAGGAGGCGCCTTCGCAGGGCCGGGGACACAGCGGGGTGGCAGCCGGCTCCAAAGCCACCGAGCCGCACGACGCGCTCTATCGCGGCAAGCAATGTTGCCGCGGGAGCGCCTCACGCAACAGCGGCAACTGGAGCGGGATCTTCTCGGGCCACCGCCACTGCCCCCGCCAAGCAGGAAAGGGACCCTACTCCTCCACCTCACCGCACCGGAGGAGGGCCGGACTTCGATCTTTCCGCGCTCAGCTCTGACGAGGAGGAATAAGAGTGAGTTTCTTTGGTACCCTTATAATCCTTCAATCTTGCTGTTTATATCTTGTATCTGACTTGCTCCAATATGGACTCTTTTCTTTTCAGAACACTGGCCCAGAGAGCGGCGAAGAGGGCCAAGGCCGCGGTGATCGTCATCGAGGATGACCCCATCGCGTTGGCAGGAGGTGGGTCCGAGACCACCTTGACGGACCCGGCAATCACCCCTTGGAGCAGCCCCCAGCGCAGCCCCCAGCGTAAGTTCATAGTTTAGCCTTCTGCTGTCGGGCGTGCTTGAGTGCTTTTTCCTTTGTTGATATCTTGCTTGTTGACTTGTGCAGGAGCAGAGCAGCCTTATCAGGAGCGCCCGGAGGCCGGTCCCGAAGTGCCACCTGCTTCGACTGCGCCGCCAAGGGAGGAGTCCCCGGCAAGGGAGCGCTCTCCGTCAAGGGACGGCACTGCTGATCCTGCGGCGACTGAGGCCGCAACCAAAGATCTTGGCGTAGGTAATCCACTTGCTCAAAAACTTTCCCTTGGGTTTTGCTTCTTTCGTTTTTCCTTTCTTGGATTTTTTGATTGATTTTCCTCCCCTCTTAATTCTTCAGACCCACCTTAGGCTGAGCCAATGGAGACAGAGGGCGCCGGTGAGGAAGACGCCGGTGCTGATGTGACCGCCGGCGAGGAGGCCGCCGGGGCTGCTGCTGCGGAAGCCGGCGAGGGATCGGGCGATCGCACTGACGACCCTGAGGCCGCAGGAGCGCCGGGCACTGCACCGACCACCGAACCCTCTGCCGCTTCTGCGGAGCCGGGCTCCGAGGAGCCCCAGCCCGGCGCCTACTTGCAGGCCGGTGACAACATCTTCATCAAGCTACCCTGGGCATCGAGATCCAGGGCGCCGGTCGAAGGGGAGACTTTTGACGGGGAGGTGCTCGCCTCTGCCGGACTGTCATTGGTTGACATGCCCGGCAGCAGCAGTGGCAAGCCTGAGGAGGAGCAGCTGTTGCGGAAGCTGCTATCACTCTACCGCACCCGGCAAGCCAAGCTAGCTTCCCGGGAAGCGCTTGTCGCGAAGGCAGGAGTTGACATGGAGAAGCGCGCGGAGGAGCTCCGGGGACAAAATCAAGAAGCTCTTCGGTCCCTGGCGCAGGAGCAGGAGCGAGTAGACGAGGAGCGCACGGCCTTTCTTCTCGAGAAGGCCGAGGCTGAGGAGGAACAAAGGCTTGCTGCCGAGAAGCAGTCCGCGCGGGAAGGCGAGCTAGTGCAGCGGAAGGCCCACCTCGACAGCTACGAGGAAGAGCTCACCGAGCGTGAGCGAGCACTTGGCGGGGCGCTCAAGGAGGCAAAGGACGCCGCGGCAACAGCAGAGGCCGCCAAGAAAGAGCTAGAGGAGAAGGTGGCGCAGCTGGAGGCCGACATTGGGAAGAGCGGCGAGGAGCTTGCCGCGCTCAAGCGTGAGCGTGAGAAGGATGCTGCCGCCCATGGTGAGCTGCAAGGCCTTCTCGCTGAGAGGGGCAAAGAGCTCAGCGACGCCAGGGATTCCAAAGCAGACCTTGAGCTGAAGCTGGCCACGCTGACGCAGACGCTGGATGCCGCCAAGGAGCGGGAGAAGACCTTGGCGGACAAGGTCAAGGCTGACGCGGGGCTGCTGGAGAGCATTGCAGTTACCCAGAACTCGTTCAGAGACACGGTGGAGCACTGGACCGAGGGCCTAGTGAACACTGCCGCCGTCATCAACGAGGAGCTGGCGCAGCTGGGGATGGATGACTTTGGATATCCTTCCGACGAGAGCCTTCAACCCAGCACCAAGCTCAGCCTATTCTTCAAGGGCGTGGCGACGGCACTCCAGCGGCTCCGGGAGAGGATCCCGAAGCAGCTGGCCGACGAGTCGTGCAAAATCTGCGTCGGGGTTCTCCAGAAGGTGCTGATGAAGGTAGCCTTCCGCAATCCAGGCCTCAGCTTCACCAACGTCCTCAGGTCCTTGCCGCCTGACGCCGATCTGGACGCACTCAAGGCCCTTGTCGCACCCATTGTGGACAAGGTGAGCGAGATCAAGAGAGTCGAGGGCGGATGCGTAGATTAGGCCGCCCATTCCTTCTTTTCCCTTGTCGCTGCTGATTATGTTATGAAAACAGTCTATTAGAGCTGTGACAAGTTATCTTTGTAATATAACTTTATTTCTGTTATCAATTGCAATGTTATTTCCTCTACTAGATTCCTTCCTTTGTATGTTATTAGCCTACGCTTCTAGGGAACTTGTCGGCGCAGGCGCCCGAGCCGCGAGCGCTGAGTGCGGAACTTCAGCAGCCTGCTGGCGGCACTGCTTCCGACAAGAAACCTTGTCGCGACTAGATGCACCACGCTTAAGCTGTTGAGCGGACTCGAAACAAAGTAAGGGCGCAACTAGCCACGAGTTGGTTCCTCCGCGCACAGGTTTTCCATACAAAGCAGGGTCGTTCGAGGAAGATAACTCAAAAATTTAAAAAAGTGATTGCTCAAACTTTGGCAACTTAGCTTTTCTGTCATTTGCTTCCCGGTAAGGCAAGTCCTTGTTTGAACGACGCCTGGCCCATATCACAAACTTCTCCTTCTCCCCGGTAAACTTGTGTGGGAGAGGACCTTCTTTTCCTTTAAAAGAAAAAGAAAGAAGAGAAAATAAAAATATGGAGCTCTTCGGCTCGTTACTGCTTACCGGATGTAAGTGCTGCACAAAGTGGCAGATAATCATATGCAAGAAAGGAACTAACACATGAAATGGACAAGCTGTGCGGAGCACATGGGTTTTTACTTATGCACGAGATCTGCGCCCGGCTTTGTACAAAGGATTACATGCAACATCGGCAAGACTTGTACAAAAGGTGGTTGCCGGAACGGGTTCCGGCAACCGCGCCTTATGGGAAAAACTTACGAAGATGTTCTATGTTCCAGGAGTTGCTCACTGGAATGCCATCCTCGGTCTCAAGGCGGACAGTGCCAGGCCTTGTGACTCGTCTCACCCGATAAGGGCCTTCCCACTTCGGCGTCAACTTGTTGGAATTCTTGGCGGACTGAACGCGCCGAAGAACAAGGTCGCCTTCCTCGAAGCTTCTGGCTTTAACTTTGCGGCTATGATAGCGGCGCAAAGCTTGCTGGTATCGAGCAGCTCGTACAGCAGCCTGAAGACGATCTTCCTCAAGGAGCAGCGCGTCGTCTTGCCGCAGCTGTTCTTGCTCAAGCTCATCATAAGCGAGCACTCGAGGTGATCCGTATACGAGTTCCGTGGGGAGAACTGCCTCTGCTCCATAGACTAGAGCGAAAGGTGTCTGGCCAGTGGCTCGATTTGGCGTCGTTCTGATCGACCAAAGAACCACCGGCAGCTCCTCGATCCAGTTCCTTCCGCACCTGTGCAGCCTGTCGAAAGTTCTGGTCTTGATCCCGCACAGCACTTCAGCATTTGCCCTCTCTGCTTGACCGTTGCTTCTCGGATGAGCAACAGAAGCGAAGCAGACCTTGGCGCCAAGGTCTTGGACGTACTGCATGAAGGTGCGGCTCGTGAATTGCGTACCGTTGTCGGCGATGATCCTGTTAGGGATCCCGAAACGGCAAACAATTGACCTGAAGAACTTGACTGCTGACTGTGCTGTCACCTTCCTTACTGGCTGCACTTCCGGCCACTTTGTGAACTTGTCGATTGCGACGTACAAGTACTCAAAGCCCCCGACAGCTCGGGGGAAGGGACCGATGATATCGAGCCCCCAGACCGAAAATGGCCAGGATAAAGGGATCGTCTGGAGAGCTTGAGCTGGCTGGTGTATCTGTTTGGAGTGGAACTGGCATGCTTCACACTTGGTTACTTGTGCAGTTGCATCCTGGCGGGCTGTCGGCCAAAAGAAACCTTGCCGGAAAGCTTTGCCGGCAAGTGCTCTTGCGCCGATGTGGTGGCTACATATGCCTCCATGTATCTCCGCCAACAGCTTCTTTGTCCATCTTCCCGGCGAATACACTTCAATTTCACACCGTTGAGTCTTCTTCTGTACAGTATGCTATCGACAAACTGGTACATACTTGACTTCCGGGCTACTCTTTCCGCTTCTTCTTGTTCTTCGGGAAGTTCTCCTGTTTGAAGGAAACGGACAATCTGTTGTGCCCATACTGGAGCCTGTGGCTCGACAACAAGGACTAAAGGCACATCTTCTGCTGCGGGAACATCTGCTTCTACGGCAAGGACTTGCGGCCCTGTCGGAGCTTGATGTTCCCCGGCAAGCTTGCCGGAGCAAAACTTGTCGGGAGCGTCTACTTCAACGGAACAAACCATTAGGCTTGCCGGAGCAGACTGCCCCTCAGCATCCTTGGTATTGATCTTAGGGACTTTCTTGGCAGTGGCTTCGGGGAGCTCTGCCGGAAAGTAGTCACCAGAAACCAACTTCCTCTTTTTGCTTTGTCCAGTTGATGGTGTTACGGATGGTTGAGTCAACTTAAGCACAAAGATCCCTGGTTCCACAGGTAACTTTAGTGCGGCGCACTTTGACAGGCCGTCAACAATATCATTCTGAGCTCTTGGGATATGCTCCACTTGTAGGCCGTCAAAGTGCTCTTCTAGCTTCCTCACTTCGTCAACATACGCTTCCATCAACGGGCTCTGGTAATTCTTGTTCACTTGTCGGACGACAACCTGTGAGTCACCCCTGACAATGAGCTTCTTAATCCCAAGGTCTGCTGCGATTCTGAGACCGGCAAGTAATCCTTCATACTCTGCTGTATTGTTGGTTGCTTGCTCTTTGGGAAAGTGCATCTGGACTATGTACTTGAGGTGCTCTCCGGTGGGTGCGACAAGCAGCACGCCTGCACCGGCGCCTTGCAGCGAGAAGGCACCATCAAAGTACATCAGCCACTCTTTGTTTGCCTCTTTGACGGGGATGCTCGTTTCTAAAATTTCTTCATCTGGGGTTGGCGTCCACTCTGCTATGAACTCTGCCAATGCTCTGCTTTGGATAGTTGAGGTGCTCTCAAACTTGAGGCCAAAGCTTGACAGTTCCAGCGCCAACTCGACAATCCTGCCTGTTGCTTCTGGATTTTGTAGTATCCTCTTCAGCGGAAAGCGAGTGACGACTGTGATCTCATGTGCTTGGAAGTAATGGCGCAGCTTTCTCAAGGCCATAAGAAGGCCGAAAAGCAACTTCTGCACACCAGAGTACCTTGATCTAGCCCCCTGCAGAAGAGAACTGACAAAGTAAACTGGGCGCTGCACCATTCTCCTTGGCATCTCATCATGTTCCTGCGCAAACCCATGTTTGTCGGGACCAGAGCTTGTCGATGAAGCCCCCTGCTTGTCGCTGGATGGATCTGCCGTGGTTGCTGGCTCATCATCTGCCTCCCTCTCTGCTACTAACGCAGCACTGACCACTTGATTGGTTGCTGCTATATACAGCAGCAACTTCTCTTGCGGCTTCGGTGCGACAAGCGTTGGAGTGGAGGACATGTACCTCTTCAAGTCCTGCAGCGCAGCCTCCACTTCCGGAGTCCATTTCATTGGACCTGCCTTTTTCAAAATTTTGAAAAATGGCAGGGCGCGCTCAGCAGATCTAGAGATAAACCTGTTGAGAGCAGCCACGCAACCGGCAAGCCTTCGTACATCCTTGACGCGCTTTGGTGCTTCGATCTGCTCGATGCCTTTGATCTTGTCGGGATTGGCTTCAATTCCCCACTGAGACACGAAGAACCCGAGAAGCTTGCCGGAAGGGACTCCAAACACGCACTTCTCGGGGTTAAGCTTGAGGTTGATCTTGCGCAGGTTTGCAAATGTTTCGTCTAAATCTTGAATCAAGGTCGCCTTGCTCTTGCTCTTGACCACTATGTCATCCATGTAAGCTTCCACATTTCTGTGTATTTGTGGCTCAAATGCATGGTGGACTACCCTTGCAAATGTTGAACCAGCATTCTTCAAACCGAAAGGCATCCGTACGAAGCAGTACGTGCCACACGGGGTGATAAATGCGGTTTTCTCTTCATCCTCTTCGGCCATGAAGATCTGATGATATCCTGAGTATGCATCAAGAAACGAAAGCAAATCACATCCGGCTGTGGAGTCAACAATCTGGTCAATACGCGGCAAGGGAAATGGGTCTTTGGGACAAGCTTTATTAACATCAGTGAAGTCAATACAAAGTATCCATTTCCCATTAGCCTTGCGCACAACAACAGGATTGGCCAACCACGTGGGATGGAGTACTCCTCTGACAAGGCCTGCTGGTTCCAACTTCTTGATTTCTTCTGCGATAAATTCTTGGCGCTCTACTGCCTGCTTCCTGACTCTCTGCTTGACGGGCCGCGCACGAGGACAGACGGCAAGGTGGTGCTCAATCACTTTCCTGGGAACACTGGGGATATCAGACGGTTGCCACGCAAACACGTCGACATTCGCCCGCAGGAAAGCAACGAGCGCACTTTCCTATTTGGGGTCAAGAGTGGCGCTGATGGTGAAGGTACCACCAGTGCCATACTCCTTGGCGGACACCTTCTTAGTCTCAGGTGGAGCTGCCATTGTCTTCTTACACTTGCCGGTGGAGCTCAATGGTGCGTCCTCGACGGTAGCGCAGCACTCTGAGGAGGTGCGCTTGCCGGAGTAGGCATCAGAGCTCTTGCCGGACTTGGACACCTTCTTCTTCCCCCCGGGAGCTTCAGCGGCAAGTGTCCTCCGTTCTGCTGCAGCTGCTGCTTCCCAGTAGATCTTGTCGGCACAAATAAGAGCATCCTTCTTGTCGCCAGGGACAGAGATAACACTTATTGGGCCTGGCATTTTCAGTATGTTGTACGCATAGTGAGAGGCTGCCATGAACTTGGCGAGTGCCGGACGGCCAAGGATTCCATTATAAGGTAATGGAATGTCGGCAACGTCAAACGTGACCTTCTCAGTCCTGAAGTTCAGCTCACTGCCAAATGTTACCGGCAACGTGATCTTTCCCTTTGGCTTGCTCCTTCCCGGGTTGATTCCTTGAAATGTGCCGGTCTCTTCGAGCTCGCTGTTGGGGATCTGGAGCTTCTGGAGCACCGCGGAGGAGATTAGGTTCAAGCCGGCCCCGCCGTCAACTAGCATCTTAGTGACCTTGAGGTTGCGGATTGTTGGTGAGACCAACATCGGCAAGCACCCGACCGCAGTTATGCGATCTGGGTGGTCCTCAATATCAAAGATGATAGGCGTGCCGGACCATTTCAGAGGCTTGCGTGACTCGACGGGTGGTTCTGCTGCATTAACTTCCCGCACCCACTGCTTGAGCTGGCGGTGCGAGGCATGCAGAGAAGCACCACCGTCAACGCACAGGACCTCTATGGCTTTCTGGAACTCCTGCTCATCAGTCTCCTCATCATCCATATCTTCATCGTCGCCGTCATCTTCATCCTTGTCGCGGCCACGAGGAGGTCTGTCTCCTTGCCGCTGCTTGGCCTTGCCGCGGCGTCCTCCTCGGCCGGGACGTTTCTTGCCGGATCCACCAGCTTCTTCCTGGGCCTTCTCTTTGTCGCGCCGCTCGTATTCAGCTTTCTGTTGCTCAACAAGCTGCTCGACTCTCTTACAGTTCTGAAGATCATGGCCCTTGGTGCGGTGAATCTTACAATACTGCTTGTTGGTGCCATCCTGCTTGTCGGCGACCGCTACCTCCGCGGCAACCTCCTTGCCGGAGTTACCAGCTTGGGCTTCCTTGGCACTGCCACCGTTGCCGGTCCGCCGACATCTTCGGTCAGGACAGCATTGGGGGTGAAGTCAAGGAGGCGGAAGCCATATGTGTTCATAATGTCACAAAAGAACTCCGAGATGGGCGGGCAGAGCCCGCAATAGAAGAATAGCGGGAAGAACGGGTTCCCATTTGGAGCTGACTCCGAGGCAGCGGTCGGGAGTACCCTCGTGCGCGGATGCGCACGCGTCTCCGTCGCCCAAAAGAGGTAGAAGTACTCCCTCAGCTCTTGCACGCCGAGCTGGGGGGTGAAGATCGCCCGCTCCTTCCGCAGCGTCGCGAGCCGCTGCGCCTCGGCCGACTTCACGCCCTTTCCCTTGTCGGCTTTCAGGGCCATGGCGGAGGTGGTGGGGAAGGTCGACGGCGTGGTGATGCTGGTGGCAATGGGGGGGCAGAACGCTGCTCTCTCGGCTTCGAGAAGAAGGGGGGAGCGGCGGAGTTTGTGAAGAAGGAGTAGCAGCAACCAGCAAGGGGGAACGAACTGCCCCTGTTTCCTCTGCTTATAAAGAGGGACGGGGCGGACGTTTCGGCCTTCCAAATAAACAACCACCCACAATCTCTCCCACAATGCCGCATTCAACGCGTGCCGTTATGGGAGAGTGCGGTGGATACGGAACAAGATTTGGCGTGGCCCAGCCCGCGTGTGCCCGTGCCCTGTATTGGGCTTGGCCCAACAGCGCTTGGCACCGTGTCTGGCCCAGGCCCGGGGGCTCCTGTCGGTGTACTAGATTAGTGGTACCCTAGTACCCCGAACTTGTGCACGGGCAGTTGCAGCACCCCGCGGCAAAGGCTTGACGGGTGATCGCCAAGATCCCCCAAGGTTCCCTTGGAGCCATCCAAGAACAAAGTATTAAAGCTAAGGAGACAAGACCCCAGCAAGAGGAGCTTGCCGGGAAGGCCAACCAAGGTGCTCCAATGAACTTGCCACGACGCGCCACGCGCTCCGGCAAGGCAACAAGGCCCCGGCAAGAGGAGCTTGCCGGGAAGACAAACCAAGGTACCTCGAAGCCCGGTGAGCGACAAGCTTCCGGACCCGACAAGATAACAACAGTGGCAAGGCGCTTGCCGCGGCAGGCGGCCACTCTGCGTCCATGCTCCAGCGCATCCACCAACGTGTCGCTCTAGGGGCCTCTCCGGGCGTGCGTGGCGGGAGGCTGTGCAGCCAGCGGTGCGCAGTGGCATGCGAAGCTGACAAGATCGCCATCGTGGCGAATGGTGGCGCCCCTAACGGTCCTTTTCTGCACTGTTCGGGCGACTCAAACGGGCATTTAATGCCCTTGTCCCCTGCCGTCAGGGTTAGGTAGGGTGCACTGTACAAGCAACTGTATCAACTACCTTGATTTTTACGTTTTTACCCTCCTCTGTGTTGCCACCTGTCGGTGACCCCTTTAGCATATAAAAGGAGGCCCATGCGCAACGTAGGGGGGTTCGGCTCATAGGTTCGGACAGTTAGCTTCAATTCATTCGAGCCCAGTGAACATCACACTCTCGCTTTGGAGAGCAAGAACACCAGATAATACAACCAGACAAGCAGTAGTAGGAGTGTTATCTCTCCGGAGAGCTCCGAAGCTGGGTAAACTGCTCGTGTGCCTCGCCTCGATCTGCTCTTCGTGCGACCTCCGCCCCCCGCTGAACCGAAAGGGGCCCAGTCCGCCGGCCCATAGGTGTTCGTGGATCAGTTATCCCCGACATCTTTGTCGCAGCTCTAATAGACTGTTTTCATAACATAATCAGTAGCGACAAGGGAAAAGAAGGAATGGGCGGCCTAATCTACGCGTCCGCCCTCGACTCTCTTGATCTGGCTCACCTTGTCCACAATGGGTGCGACAAGGGCCTTGAGTGCGTCCAGATCGGCGTCAGGCGGCAAGGACCTGAGGACGTTGGTGAAGCTGAGGCCTGGATTGCGGAAGGCTACCTTCATCAGCACCTTCTGGAGAACCCCGGCGCAGATTTTGCGTGACTCGTCGGCCAGCTGCTTCGGGATCCTCTCCCGGAGCCGCTGGAGTGTCGTCGCCACGCCCTTGAAGAATAGGCTGAGCTTGGTGCTGGGTTGAAGGCTCTCGTCGGAAGGATATCCAAAGTCATCCATCCCCAGCTGCGCTAGCTCCTCATTGATGACGGCGGCAGTGTTCACCAGGCCCTCGGTCCAGTGCTCCACCGTGTCTCTGAACGAGTTCTGGGTAACTGCAATGCTCTCCAGCAGCGCCGTCTCAGCCTTGTCCTTCTCCGCCAAGGTATTCTCCCGCTCCTTGGCGGCCTCCAGCGTCTGCGTCAGCGTGGCCAGCTTCAGCTCCAGGTCTGCTTTGGAATCCCTGGCGGCGCTGAGCTCTTTGCCCCTCTCAGCGAGAAGGCCTTGCAGCTCACCATGGGCGGCAGCATCCTTCTCGCGCTCACGCTTGAGCGCGGCAAGCTCCTCACCGCTCTTCCCAATGTCGGCCTCCAGCTGCGCCACCTTCTCCTCTAGCTCTTTCTTGGTGGCCTCTGTAGTTGCCGCGGCGTCCTTTGCCTCCTTGAGCGCCCCGCCAAGTGCTCGCTCACGCTCGGCGAGCTCTTCCTCGTAGCTGTCGAGGTGGGCCTTCCGCTGCACTAGCTCGCCTTCCCGCGCGGACTGCTTCTCGGCAGCAAGCCTTTGTTCCTCCTCAGCAGGAGCGCCCGGAGGCCGGTCCCGAAGTGCCACCTGCTTCGACTGCGCCGCCAAGGGAGGAGTCCCCGGCAAGGGAGCGCTCTCCGGCAAGGGACAACACTGCTGATCCTGCGGCAACTGAGGCCGCAACCGAAGATCTTGGCGCAGGTAATCCACTTGCTCAAAAACTTTCCCTTGGGTTTTGCTTCTTTCGTTTTTCCTTTCTTGGATTTTTTGATTGATTTTCCTCCCCTCTTCGTTCTTCAGACCCACCTTCGGCTGAGCCAATGGAGACAGAGGGCGCCGGCGAGGAAGACGCCGGTGCTGATGTGACCGCCGGCGAGGAGGCCACCGGGGCTGCTGCTGCGGAAGCCGGCGAGGGATCGGGCGATCGCACTGACGACCCTGAGGCCGCAGGAGCGCCGGGCGCTGCACCGACCGCCGAACCCTCTGCCGCTTCTGCGGAGCCGGGCTCCGAGGAGCCCCAGCCCGGCGCCTACTTGCAGGCCGGTGACAACATCTTCATCAAGCTACCCTGGGCATCGAGCTCCAGGGCGCCGGTCGAAGGGGAGACTTTTGACGGGGAGGTGCTCGCCTCTGCCGGAGTGTCATTGGTTGACGTGCCCGGCAGCAGCAGTGGCGAGCCTGAGGAGGAGCAGCTGCTGCGGAAGCTGCTGTCACTCTACCGCACCCGGAAGGCCAAGCTGGCTTCCCGGGAAGCGCTTGTCGCGAAGGCGGGAGTTGACATGGAGAAGCGCGCGGAGGAGCTCCGGGGACAAAATCAAGAAGCTCTTCGGTCCCTAGCGCAGGAGCGGGAGCGAGTAGACGAGGAGCGCACGGCCTTTCTTCTCGAGAAGGCCGGGGCTGAGGAGGAACAAAGGCTTGCTGCCGAGAAGCAGTCCGCGCGGGAAGGCGAGCTAGTGCAGCGGAAGGCCCACCTCGACAGCTACGAGGAAGAGCTCGCCGAGCGTCAGCGAGCACTTGGCGGGGCGCTCAAGGAGGCAAAGGACGCCGCGGCAACTGCAGAGGCCGCCAAGAAAGAGCTAGAGGAGAAGGTGGCGCAGATGGAGGCCGACATTGGGAAGAGCGGCGAGGAGCTTGCCGCGCTCAAGCGTGAGCGCGAGAAGGATGCTGCCGCCCATGGTGAGCTGCAAGGCCTTCTCGCTGAGAGGGGCAAAGAGCTCAGCGCCGCCAGGTGTTCCAAAGCAGACCTGGAGCTGAAGCTGGCCACGCTGACGCAGACGCTCGAGGCCGCCAAGGAGCGGGAGAAGACCTTGGCGGAGAAGGTCAAGGCTGACGCGGCGCTGCTGGAGAGCATTGCAGTTACCCAGAACTCGTTCAGGGACACGGTGGAGCACTGGACCGAGGGCCTGGTGAACACTGCCGCCGTCATCAACGAGGAGCTGGCGCAGGTGGGGATGGATGACTTTGGATATCCTTCCGACGAGAGCCTTCAACCCAGCGCCAAGCTCAGCCTATTCTTCAAGGGCGTGGCGACGGCACTCCAGCGGCTTCGGGAGAGTATCCCGAAGCAGCTGGCCGACGAGTCGCGCAAAATCTGCGCCGGGGTTCTCCAGAAGGTGCTGATGAAGGTAGCCTTCCACAATCCAGGCCTTAGCTTCACCAACGTCCTCAGGTCCTTGCCGCCTGACGCCGATCTGGACGCACTCAAGGCCCTTGTCGCACCCATTGTGGACAAGGTGAGCGAGATCAAGAGAGTCGAGGGCGGACGCGTAGATTAGGCCGCCCATTCCTTCTTTTCCCTTGTCGCTGCTGATTATGTTATGAAAACAGTCTATTAGAGCTGCGACAAGTTATCTTTGTAATATAACTTTATTTCTGTTATCAATTGCAATGTTATTTCCTCTACTAGATTCCTTCCTTTGTATGTTATTACCCTACGCTTCTAGGGAACTTGTCGGCGCAGGCGCCCGAGCCGCGAGCGCTGAGTGCGAAACTTCAGCAGCCTGCTGGTGGCGCTGCTTCCGACAAGAAACCTTGTCGCGACTAGATGCAGCACGCTTAAGCTATTGAGCGGACTCGAAACAAAGTAAGGGCGCAACTAGCCACGAGTTGGTTCCTCCGCGCACAGGTTTTCCATCCAAAGCAGGGTCGTTCGAGGAAGATAACTCAAAAAATTTAAAAAAGTGATTGCTCAAACTTTGGCAACTTAGCTTTTCTGTCATTTGCTTCCCGGTAAGGCAAGTCCTTGTTTGAACGACGCCTGGCCCATATCACAATCTTCTCCTTCCCCCCGGTAAACTTGTGTGCGAGAGGACCTTCTTTTCCTTTAAAAGAAAAAGAAAGAAGAGAAAATAATAATATGGAGCTCTTCGGCTCCTTACTGCTTACCGGATGTAAGTGCTGCACAAAGTGTCAGATAATCATATGCAAGAATGGAACTAATGCATGAAATGGACAAACTGTGTGGAGCACATGGGTTTTTACTTATGCACGGGATCTGCGCCCGGCTTTGTACAAAGGATTACATGCAACAGCGGCAAGACTTGTACAAAAGGTGGTTGCTGGAACGGGTTCCGGCAACCGCGCCTTATGGGAAAAACTTACGAAGATGTTCTATGTTCCAGGAGTTGCTCACTGGAATGCCATCCTCGGTCTCAAGGCGGACAGCGCCAGGCCTTATGACTCGTCTCACCCGATAAGGGCCTTCCCACTTCGGCGTCAACTTGTTGGAATTCTTGGCGGACTGAACGCGCCAAAGAACAAGGTCGCCTTCCTCGAAGCTTCTGGCTTTAACTTTGCGGCTATGATAGCGGCGCAAAGCTTGCTGGTATCGAGCAGCTCGTACAGCAGCCTGAAGACGATCTTCCTCAAGGAGAAGCGCGTCGTCTTGCCGCAGCTGTTCTTGCTCAAGCTCATCATAAGCGAGCACTCGTATACGGATCACCTCGAGTGCTCGCTTATGATGAGCTTGAGCAAGAACAGCTGCGGCAAGACGACGCGCTTCTCCTTGAGGAAGATCGTCTTCAGGCTGCTGTACGAGCTGCTCGATACCATCAAGCTTTGCGCCGCTATCATAGCCGCAAAGTTAAAGCCAGAAGCTTCGAGGAAGGCGACCTTGTTCTTCGGCGCGTTCAGTCTGCCAAGAATTCCAACAAGTTGACGCAGCAGTGGGAAGGCCCTTATCGGGTGAGACGAGTCATAAGGCCTGGCGTTGTCCGCCTTGAGACCGAGGATGGCATTCCAGTGAGCAACTCCTGGAACATAGAACATCTTCGTAAGTTTTTCCCATAAGGCGCGGTTGCCGGAACCCGTTCCAGCAACCACTTTTTGTACAAGTCTTGCCGCTGTTGCATGTAATCCTTTGTACAAAGCCGGGCGCAGATCCCGTGCATAAGTAAAAACCCATGTGCTCCACACAGCTTGTCCATTTCATGCATTAGTTCCATTCTTGCATATGATTATCTGACACTTTGTGCAGCACTTACATCCGGTAAGCAGTAAGGAGCCGAAGAGCTCCATATTATTATTTTCTCTTCTTTCTTTTTCTTTTAAAGGAAAAGAAGGTCCTCTCGCACACAAGTTTACCGGGGGGAAGGAGAAGATTGTGATATGGGCCAGGCGTCGTTCAAACAAGGACTTGCCTTACCGGGAAGCAAATGACAGAAAAGCTAAGTTGCCAAAGTTTGAGCAATCACTTTTTTAAATTTTTTGAGTTATCTTCCTCGAACGACCCTGCTTTGGATGGAAAACCTGTGTGCGGAGGAACCAACTCATGGCTAGTTGCGCCCTTACTTTGTTTCGAGTCCGCTCAACAGCTTAAGCGTGCTGCATCTAGTCGCGACAAGGTTTCTTGTCGGAAGCAGCGCCGCCAGCAGGCTGCTGAAGTTCCGCACTCAGCGCTCGCGGCTCGGGCGCCTGCGCCGACAAGTTCCCTAGAAGCGTAGGGTAATAACATACAAAGGAAGGAATCTAGTAGAGGAAATAACATTGCAATTGATAACAGAAATAAAGTTATATTACAAAGATAACTTGTCGCAGCTCTAATAGACTGTTTTCATAACATAATCAGCAGTGACAAGGGAAAAGAAGGAATGGGCGGCCTAATCTACGCGTCCGCCCTCGACTCTCTTGATCTCGCTCACCTTGTCCACAATGGGTGCGACAAGGGCCTTGAGTGCGTCCAGATCGGCGTTAGGCGGCAAGGACCTGAGGACGTTGGTGAAGCTGAGGCCTGGATTGCGGAAGGCTACCTTCATCAGCACCTTCTGGAGAACCCCGGTGCAGATTTTGCGCGACTCGTCGGCCAGCTGCTTCAGGATCCTCTCCCGGAGCCGCTGGAGTGCCGTCGCCACGCCCTTGAAGAATAGGCTGAGCTTGGCGCTGGGTTGAAGGCTCTCGTCGGACGGATATCCAAAGTCATCCATCCCCAGCTGTGCCAGCTCCTCGTTGATGACGGCGGCAGTGTTCACCAGGCCCTCGGTCCAGTGCTCCACCGTGTCTCTGAACGAGTTCTGGGTAACTGCAATGCTCTCCAGCAGCACCGCGTCAGCCTTGACCTTCTCCGCCAAGGTCTTCTCCCGCTCCTTGGCGGCCTCCAGCGTCTGCGTCAGTGTGGCCAGCTTCAGCTCCAGGTCTGCTTTGGAATCCCTGGCGGCGCTGAGCTCTTTGCCCCTCTCAGCGAGAAGGCCTTGCAGCTCATCATGGGCGGCAGCATCCTTCTCGCGCTCACGCTTGAGCGCGGCAAGCTCCTCGCCGCTCTTCCCAATGTTCGCCTCCAGCTGCGCCACCTTCTCCTCTAGCTCTTTCTTGGCGGCCTCTGCAGTTGCCACGGCGTCCTTTGCCTCCTTGAGCGCCCCGCCAAGTGCTCGCTCACGCTCGGCGAGCTCTTCCTCGTAGCTGTCGAGGTGGGCCTTCTGCTGCACTAGCTCCCCTTCCCACGCGGACTGCTTCTCGGCAGCAAGCCTTTGTTCCTCCTCAGCCTCGGCCTTCTCGAGAAGAAAGGTCGTGTTCTCCTCCTCTACTCGCTCCCGCTCCTACGCTAGGGACCGAAGAGCTTCTTGATTTTGTCCCCGGAGCTCCTCCGCACGCTTCTCCATGTCAACTCCCGCCTTCGCAACAAGCACTTCCCGGGAAGCCAGCTTGGCTTGCCGGGTGCGGTAGAGTGACAGCAGCTTCCGCAGCAGCTGCTCCTCCTCAGGCTCGCCACTGCTGCTGTCGGGCGCGTCAACCAATGACAGTCCGGCAGAGGCGAGCACCTCCCCGTCAAAAGTCTCCCCTTCGACCGGTGCCTTGGAGCTCGATGCCCAGGGTAGCTTGATGTAGATGTTGTCACCGTCCTGCAAGTAGGTGCCGGGCTGGGGCTCCTCGGAGCCCGGCTCCGCAGAAGCGGCAGAGGGTTCGGCGGTCGGTGCAGCGCCCGGCGCTCCTGCGGCCTCAGGGTCGTCAGTGCGATCGCCCGATCCCTCGCCGGCTTCCGCAGCAGCAGCCCCGGCGGCCTCCTCGCCGGCGGTCACATCAGCACCGGCGTCTTCCTCGCCGGCGCCCTCTGTCTCCATTGGCTCAGCCGAAGGTGGGTCTGAAGAACGAAGAGGGGAGGAAAATCAATCAAAAAATCCAAGAAAGGAAAAACAAAAGAAGCAAAACCCAAGGGAAAGTTTTTGAGCAAGTGGATTACCTGCGCCAAGATCTTCGGTTGTGGCCTCAGTCGCCGCAGGATCAGCATTGCCGTCCCTTGCCGGAGAGCGCTCCCTTGCCGGGGACTCCTCCCTTGGCGGCGCAGTCGAAGCAGGTGGCACTTCGGGACCGGCCTCCGGGCGCTCCTGATAAGGCTGCACTGCTCCTGCACAAGTCAACAAGCAAGATATCAACAAAGGAAAAAGCACTCAAGCGCGCCCGATAGCAGAAGGCTAAACTATGAACTTACGCTGGGGGCTGCTCCGAGGGGTGATTGCCGGGTCCGTCAAGGTGGTCTCGGACCCACCTCCTGCCGACACGATGAGGTCATCCTCGATGACGATCACCACGGCCTTGGCTCTCTTCGCCGCTCTCTGGGCCAGTGTTCTGAAAAGAAAAGAGTCCAGATTGGAGCAAGTCTGATACAAGATATAAACATCAAGATTGAAGGATTATAAGGGCACCAAAGAAACTCGCTCTTCTTCCTCCTCGTCGGAGCTGAGCGCGGAAAGATCGAAGTCCGGCCCTCCTCCGGTGCGGCGAGGTGGAGGAGTAGGGTCCCTTGCCCGCTTGGTGGGGGCAGTGGTGGTGGCCCGAGAAGATCCCGCTCTAGTTGCCGCTGTTGCGTGAGGCGCTCCCGCGGCAAGATTGCTTGCCGCGGAAGAGCGCGTCATGCGGCTCGGTGGCTGTGGAGCCGGCTGCCGCCCCGTTGTGTCCCCGGCCCTGCGAAGGCGCCTCCTTGGCGGGGCTGGGGGCTCCGCCTGTGGCAAGCTCTCTGAAGGCTCAGCCTCCTCCTCGCCGGCCTCGCTCGACTCGGCTTCAGAACCGGCAGGCTCCTCTTCGCCCATGAACTCCGCGCGTTCGGCAAGGTTTGCCGCCTCGGCAGCCTCCGCCTCCTCCACAGTGAACCCAAACACACCCGTAGCAGCTGCGGCCGCAGCCTCTTCCGGCCTAGTAGCGATGAGCTGCAGCTCCTCGTCGGTGGTGTCACGGGTGAGGCTCTTCTGCTCGTCAGCACGGACCGGCAATTCCTCCAAGGTGTCGAAGAACGCTCGCACAACGTCGTCCGCAGGCTCTTGCCAAGTTGGGACGATGCCGTGTGAATCGCACAACGGCATCATGGCACGGATCCGGTCAAGCGAAGAGTTATTGCACAAAGGAACTACGCCCCTCGGCAGTGTGAATGGGTGCTGGGGGTTGCGTTTGAATAATTACAAGAGCATTGCATCCAACTCCAAGACGGTGAAGTTGTAGTTGAGGCCCGGCCGCAGCCTCATGATGTCCGCTAAATTCTTGAATTCCCAGGCGGGCCTCCTCCTCTCCTGTAGGGGGGCAATGCGGCGGCGGAGGAAATCTGCCCCGACAGCACCTACCGTGAGCCCAGCAAGCCTGAGGCGAAGAATCCTAGTGATGGCGATCTTCAGCCTCTCGTCTTTCGGGGCCACATTGCTCCAGTCATTGCCGCGCACTATTGGAGTTTGGCGCACGGCGGTGAAGGGCTGCGGATCCTCCTCGACGATCCAACACCACTCCACTCTCCACTCCTCCCACTTGCTGCGGAGCTCACCCTCCAAGTACGCATCCTTCTTGCCGACTCTCGAGATCCAAGCTATCCCTCCGGCAAGCGGCTCTCCTCTCTCTACCCTAGGCATGAAGTAATGGCGGAAAAGGGCTACACTAGGGTGGACTCCGACAAAGTTTTCGCACAAGTGCGCAAAAACTGCCATGGTCAGGACAACATTGGGGGTGAAGTCAAGGAGGCGGAAGCCATATGTGTTCATAATGTCACAAAAGAACTCCGAGAAGGGCGGGCAGAGCCCGCAATAGAAGAATAGCGGGAAGAACGGGTACCCATTTGGAGCCGACTCCGAGGCAGCGGCCGGGAGTACCCTCGTGCACGGATGTGCACGCGTCTCTGTCGCCCAAAAGAGGTAGAAGTACTCCCTCAGCTCTTGCACGCCGAGCTGGGGGGTGAAGATCGCCCGCTCCTTCCGCAGCGCCGCGAGCCGCTGCGCCTCGGCCGACTTCACGCCCTTTCCCTTGTCGGCTTTCGGGGCCATGGCGGAGGTGGTGGGGAAGGTCGACGGCGTGGTGATGCTGGTGGCAATGGGGGGGGCGAAACGCTGCTCTCTCGGCTTCAAGAATAAGGGGGGAGCGGCGGAGTTTGTGAAGAAGGAGTAGCAGCAACCAGCGAGGGGGAACGAACTGCCCCTGTTTCCTCTGCTTATAAAGAGGGACGGGGCGGACGTTTCGGCCTTCCAAATAAACAACCACCCACGATCTCTCCCACGATGCCGCATTCAACGCGTGCCATTATGGGAGAGTGCGGTGGATACGGAACAAGATTTGGCGTGGCCCAGCCCGCGTGTGCCCGTGCCCTGTATTGGGCCTGGCCTAACAGCGCTTGGCACCGTGTCTGGCCCAGGCCCGGGGGCTCCTGTCGGTGTACTAGATTAGGGGTACCCTCGTACCCCGAACTTGTGCACGGGCAGTTGCAGCACCCCGCGGCAAAGGCTTGCCGGGTGATCGCCAAGATCCCCCAAGGTTCCCTTGGAGCTATCCAAGAACAAAGTATTTAAGCTAAGGAGACAAGACCCCGGCAAGAGGAGCTTGCCGGGAAGGCCAACCAAGGCGCTCCAATGAACTTGCCGCGACGAGCCACGCGCTCCGGCAAGGCAACAAGGCCCCGACAAGAGGAGCTTGCCGGGAAGACAAACCAAGGTACCTCAAAGCCCGGTGAGCGACAAGCTTCCGGACCCGACAAGAACTGCCCCTCAGCATCCTTGGTGTTGATCTTGGGGAGTTTCTTGGCGGTGGCTTCGGGGAGCTCTACCGGAAAGTAGTCACCAGAAACCAACTTCCTCTTTTTGCTTTTTCCAGTTGATGGTGTTACGGATGGTTGAGTCAACTTAAGCACAAAGATCCCTGGTTCCATAGGTAACTTTAGTGCGGCGCACTTTGACAGGCCGTCAGCAATATCATTCTGAGCTCTTGGGATATGCTCCATTTGTAGGCCGTCAAAGTGCTCTTCTAGCTTCCTCACTTCATCAACATACGCTTCCATCAATGGGCTCTGGTAATTCTTGTTCACTTGTCGGACGACAAGTTGTGAGTCACCCCTGACAATGAGCTTCTTAATCCAAAGGTCTGCTGCGATTCTAAGACTGGCAAGTAATCCTTCATACTCTGCTGTATTGTTGTTTGCTTGCTCTTTGGGAAAGTGCATCTGGACTATGTACTTGAGGTGCTCTCCGGTGGGTGCGACAAGCAGCACGCCTGCACCGGCGCCTTGCAGCGACAAGGCACCATCAAAGTACATCAGCCACTCTTTCTTTGCCTCTTTGACGGGGATGCTTGTTTCTGAAATTTCTTCATCTGGGGTTGGCAGACCCTGAGGCCGCAGGAGCGCCGGGCGCTGCACCGACCGCCGAACCCTCTGCCGCTTCTGCGGAGCCGGGCTTCGAGGAGCCCCAGCCCGGCGCCTACTTGCAGGCCGGTGACAACATCTTCATCAAGTTACCCTGGGCATCGAGCTCCAGGGTGCCGGTCGAAGGGGAGACTTTTGACGGGGAGGTGCTCGCCTCTGCCGGACTGTCATTGGTTGACGCGCCCGGCAGCAGCAGTGGCGAGCCTGAGGAGGAGCAGCTGCTGCGGAAGCTACTGTCACTCTACCGCACCCGACAAGCCAAGCTGGCTTCCCGGGAAGCGCTTGTCGCGAAGGCGGGAGTTGACATGGAGAAGCGCGCGGAGGAGCTCCGGGTACAAAATCAAGAAGCTCTTCGGTCCCTGGCGCAGGAGCGGGAGCGAGTAGACGAGGAGCGCACGGCCTTTCTTCTCGAGAAGGCCGAGGCTGAGGAGGAACAAAGGCTTGCTGCCGAGAAGCAGTCCGCGCGGGAAGGCGAGCTAGTGCAGCGGAAGGCCCACCTCGACAGCTACGAGGAAGAGCTCGCCGAGCGTGAGCGAGCACTTGGCGGGGCGCTCAAGGAGGCAAAGGACGCCGCGGCAACTGCAGAGGCCGCCAAGAAAGAGCTAGAGGAGAAGGTGGCGCAGCTGGAGGCCGACACTGGGAAGAGCGGTGAGGATCTTGCCGCGCTCAAGCGTGAGCGGCAGAAGGATGCTGCCGCCCATGGTGAGCTGCAAGGCCTTCTCGCTGAGAGGGGCAAAGAGCACAGCGCCGCCAGGGATTCCAAAGCAGACCTGGAGCTGAAGCTGGCCACGCTGACGCGGACGCTGGAGGCCGCCAAGGAGAGGGAGAAGACCTTGGCGGAGAAGGTCAAGGCTGACGCGGTGCTGCTGGAGAGCATTGCAGTTACCCAGAACTCGTTCAGAGACACGGTGGAGCACTGGACCAAGGGCTTGGTGAACACTGCCGCCGTCATCAACGAGGAGCTGGCGCAGCTGGGGATGGATGACTTTGGATATCCTTCCAACGAGAGCCTTCAACCCGGCGCCAAGCTCAGCCTATTCTTCAAGGGCATGGCGACGGCACTCCAGCGGCTCCGTGAGAGGATCCCGAAGCAGCTGGCCGACGAGTCGCGCAAAATCTGCGCCGGGGTTCTCCACTAGGTGCTGATGAAGGTAGCCTTCCGCAATCCAGGCCTCAGCTTCACCAACGTCCTCAGGTCCTTGCCACCTGACGCCGATCTGGATGCACTCAAGGCCCTTGTCGCACCCATTGTGGACAAGGTGAGCGAGATCAAGAGAGGCGAGGGCGGACGTGTAGATTAGGCCGCCCATTTCTTCTTTTCCCTTGTCGCTGCTAGTCATGTCATGAAAACAGTCTATTAGAGCTGCGACAAGTTATCTTTGTAATATAACTTTATTTCTGTCTATCAATTGCAATGTTACTTCCTCTACTAGATTCCTTCCTTTGTATGTTTTTACCCTACGCTTTTAGGGAACTTGTCAGCGCAGGCGGCCGAGCCGCGAGCGCTGAGTGCGGAACTTCAGCAGCCTCCTGGCGGCGCTGCTTCCGACAAGAAACCTTGTCGCGACTAGATGCAACACGCTTAAGCTGTTGAGCGGACTCGAAACAAAGTAAGGGCGCAACTAGCCACGAGTTGGTTCCTCCGCGCACAGGTTTTCCATACAAAGCAGGGTCGTTCAAGGAAGATAACTCAAAAATTAAAAAAAGTGATTGCTCAAACTTTGGCAACTTAGTTTTTCTGTTATTTGCTTCCCGGTAAGGCAGGTCCTTGTTTGAACGACGCCTGGCCCATACCACAATCTTCTTCCTCCCCCCGGCAAACTTGTGTGCGAGAGGACCTTCTTTTCCTTTAAAAGAAAAAGAAAGAAGAGAAAATAAAAAATATGGAGCTCTTCGGCTCGTTACTGCTTACCGGATGTAAGTGCTGCACAAAGTGTCAGATAATCATATGCAAGAAAGGAACTAACGCATGAAATGGACAAGCTGTGCGGAGCACATGGGTTTTTACTTATGCACGGGATCTGCGCCCGGCTTTGTACAAAGGATTACATGCAACAGCGGCAAGACTTGTACAAAAGGTTGTTGTCGGAATGGGTTCTGGCAACCGCGCCTTATGGGAAAAACTTAGGAAGATGTTCTATGTTCCAGGAGTTGCTCACTGGAATGCCATCCTCAATCTCAAGGCGGACAGCGCCAGGCCTTGTGACTCGTCTCACCCGATAAGGGCCTTCCCACTTCGGCGTCAACTTGTTGGAATTCTTGGCGGACGGAACGCGCCGAAGAACAAGGTCGCCTTCCTTGAAGCTTCTGGCTTTAACTTTGCGGCTATGATAGCGGCGCAAAGCTTGCTGGTATCGAGCAGCTCGTACAGCAGCCTGAAGACGATCTTCCTCAAGGAGCAGCGCGTCGTCTTGCCGCATCTATTCTTGCTCAAGCTCATCATAAGCGAGCACTCGAGGTGATCCGTATACTTGCCGCCGCGGCAGGACCGCCGGACACGAGCCGGTGGCGACGAGACGGGTGGAGGTGCAACCACCACGCAATCACCGCCCCGTAGGCCAAGATCGCCGACTCGCCGGATCCACCTCGACAGCGACTCCACCGCCTCGTCGGATCCACGAGCTCGTCGTGATCAGCGCCAAGTTCTTCATGATCGCCCAGTACAAAGAACTTCAAGCCAGACGTACCGGAGAAGTACGATGGCAAGATGCATCCATCAGAGTTCCTCAGCATCTACTCCATTGCGGTGCAAGCTGCCGGGGGACGAGATGACAAGATCCTTTCCAACTACTTCCCGCTGGTGCTCAAGCCCAACGTCAGATCCTGGCTCATGCACTTGCCGGACAACTCCATATCCTCTTGGGCTGATCTGTGCCATCAGTTTGTCAGCGCCTTTACCGGCGGACACAAGCCTCATGGCCAGGAGAGTGATCTTCACCTGCTCGCCCAGAAGGAATGAGAGCCCTTGCGCAAGTACATTCAGAGATTCAGTAGTGTGCAGCACAACATCCCAGACGTCCACCCTGCCGCGGTGATCAGCGCGTTCCATCAGAACATGCGGAACCGCAGGATGCGGGAGGAAATGGCGATGTGCAAGATCAGGGACGTCAGTGAGTTATATGCACTGGCCGACAAGTGTGCGCGTGCTGAGGAAGGGAGGAGACTCCCCGGAGAAAATATAGGAGCGGAAGGATCTGACAGTGAAGATGCTGCCTCGACAAGGAAAAACCGGCGGTGGAACAACAGAAGGAGGAAAGGCAAAGCAGTGCTAGTTGTTGAGCAGTCCGGCAACGGTGGCAGCGCCAAGGAAGCCAAAGCTGGTAACTCCGGCAAGGAGGTTGCCGCGGAGGTAGCGGTCGCCGACAAGCAGGATGGCACCAACAAGCAGTATTGTAAGATTCACCGCACCAAGGGCCATGATCTTCAGAACTGTAAGAGAGTCGAGCAGCTTGTTGAGCAATAGAAAGCTGAATACGAGTGGCGCGACAAAGAGAAGGCCCAGGAAGGAGCTGGTGGATCCGGCAAGAAACGTCCCGGCCGAGGAGGACGCCGCGGCAAGGCCAAGCAGCGGCAAGGAGACAGACCTCCTCGCGGCCGCGACAAGGATGAAGATGACGGCGACGATGAAGATATGGATGATGAGGAGACTGATGAGCAGGAGTTCCAGAAAGCCACAGAGGTCCTGTGCGTTTACGGTGGTGCTAGCTCAAGCAGTGGGTGCGGGAAGTTAATGCAGCAGAACCACCCGTCGAGTCACGCAAGCCTCTGAAATGGTCCGGCATGCCTATCATCTTTGATATTGAGGACCACCCAGATCGCATAACTGCGGTCGGGTGCTTGCCGATGTTGGTCTCACCAACAATCCGCAACCTCAAGGTCACTAAGATGCTAGTTGACGGCGGGGCCGGCTTGAACCTGATCTCCTCCGCGGTGCTCCAGAAGCTCCAGATCCCTGACAGCGAGCTCGAAGAGACCGGCACATTTCAAGGAATCAACCCGGGAAGGAGCAAGCCAAAGGGAAATATCACGTTGTCGGGGATAACTGATCCACGAACACGACCCCCGGCTCCGAGGGTCGGGGATAACTGATCCACGAACACCTATGGGGCCGGCGGACCGGGCCCCTTTCGGTTTGGCAGGGGGCGGAGGTCGCACGAAGAGCATATCGAGGCGAGGCACACGAGCAGTTTACCCAACTTCGGAGCTCTCCGGAGAGATAACACTCCTACTGCTGCTTGTCTGGTTGTATTATCTGGTGTTCTTGCTCTCCAAAGCGAGAGTGTGATGTTCACTGGGCTCGAATGAATCGAAGCTGACTGTCCGAACCTATGAGCCAAACCCCCGCCCCCCCTACGTTGCGCATGGGCCTCCTTTTATATGCTAAAGGGGTCACCGACAGGTGGCAACGCAGAGGAGGGTAAAAACATAAAAAGCGAGGTAGTTGATACAATTGCTTGTACAGTGCACCCTACCTAACCCTGACGGCAGGGGACAAGGGCATTAAATGCCCGTCTGAGTCACCCGAACAGTGCAGAAAAGGACCGTTAGGGGCGCCACCGTTCGCCATGATGGCGATCTTGTTAGCCTCGCATGCCACTGCGCACCGCTGGCTGCACAGCCTCCCGCCACGCACGCCCGGAGAGGCCCCCAGAGCGACACGTTGGTGGATGCGCTGGAGCGTGGACGCAGAGTGGCCGCCTGCCGCGGCAAGCGCCTTGCCGCTGTTGTTATCTTGTCGTGTCCGGAAGCTTGTCGCTCACCGGGCTTCGAGGTACCTTGGTTTGTCTTCCCGGCAAGCTCCTCTTGCCGGGGCCTTGTTGCCTTGCCGGAGCGCGTGGCGCGTCGCGGCAAGTTCATTGGAGTACCTTGGTTGGCCTTCCCGGCAAGCTCCTCTTGCCGGGGTCTTGTCTCCTTAGCTTAAATACTTTGTTCTTGGATGGCTCCAAGGGAACCTTGGGGGATCTTGGCGATCACCCGGCAAGCCTTTGTCGCGGGGTGCTGCAACTGCCCGTGCACAAGTTCGGGGTACTAGGGTACCCCTAATCTAGTACACCGACAAGCAGGGGCAGCAAGGCATGTATTGTACTATTGCCATCGAGGATAAAAATATGGGGTTTATATCATATTGCTTGAGTTTATCCCTCTACATCATGTCATCTTGCTTAATGCGTTACTTTGTTCTTATGAACTTAATACTCTAGATGCAGGCATGAGTCGGTTGATGTGTGGAGTAATAGTAGTAGATGCAGAATCGTTTCGATCTATTTGTTGTGGACGTGATGCCTATATACATGATCATGCCTAGATAATCTCATAACTATGCACTTTTCTATCAATTTCTCGACAGAAATTTGTTCACCCACCGTAATACTTATGCTATCTTGAGAGAAGCCACTAGTGAAACCTATGGCCCCCGGGTCTATCTTTTATCATATAAGTTTCCAATCTACTTTTATTTGCGGTCTTTACTTTCCAATATATATCATAAAAATACCAAAAATATTTATCTTATCTTATTATCTCTATCAGATCTCACTTTTGCAAGTGTCCGTGAAGGGATTGACAATCCCTTTATCGTGTTGGTTGCGAGGTTCTTGTTGGTTTGTGTAGGTACGAGGGACTTTTGAGGAGCCTCCTACTGGATTGATACCTTGGTTCTCAAAAACTGAGGGAAATACTTATGCTACTTTGCTGCATCACCCTTTCCTCTTCAAGGGAAAACCAACACGGTGCTCAAGACATAGCAAGAAGGATCTCTGGTGCTGTTACCGAGGAGGTCTTCACACAAGTCAAGACATACCAAGTACCCATCACAAACTCATCTCCCTTACATTATTTTCCATTTGCCTCTTGTTTTCCTCTCCCCCACTTCACCCTTGTCGTTTTATTCGCCCTTCTTCTGTTCGTTTGCTTTGATGTCTTACTTGGCTCGTTTGCTCATTTGGTTGGAATAGTTGTTTATTTATTGCTAAACAGAGAACATAAGATCTATGGAGACTGATCCGCTTGCTAATATTTTTAAGAGATCCAATTATGATGAACCAACTTCTAGTGATTTTGAGTGCACTAGATTATCTTTATGAGGTTTTGCTTGAAATTCGTGAATCTGAAAATTGTGATGAAGAAATTTATGAAGAGATTCATGATAGCTCCTTGAATAAAAAGCATGATTGCAATGATTTTATTATAAATTCTATTAATGTCAATTGTGTTAATGATATGCAAAACCCTAAGCTTGGGGATGCTAGTTTTGCTATGTCCACTACTTGTTGCAATGATCATGATTGGGGTGATTCTTCTTATGATCTTGAAAATTTATTTAAGCCCCATGATGAATATGAGATTGATAATAGTGTTTGCAATAATATTGAAAGTGGGTTTGGAAGAGTGTCAACTTTAGATCCCACATATTTGGAGAATGTTCAATCTTATGGTATTTTTGATAAAAGTGGGTTTGGAGAGGTCATGACTTTAGTTAATGATAATCCCACTATTTTGGAAGAGTGTCAACTTCACATGCATGCGGATCGTGTTGAGAATATGTTATGTGATAGCTATTTTGTTGAATTTTCCCATGATCCTACATGTAATTATTGTGAGAGAGGAAAATATGGTCGTAGAAATTTTCATCTTACTAAATTACCTCTCGTCATGTTGATATTGCTATCGTCTCTTTCTTCTTCCTTGCATATGCTAGTTTTTGCTTGCCTTGCAATTTTTTTTGCTTATAATATGCCTATGCATAAGAAGTATGTTAGACTTAGATGTGTTTGTCATGTGTTTCATGATGCTCTCTTTGCGCTTCAATTCTTGTCTTTCATGTGAGGATCATTAAAATTATCAATGCCTAGCTAGTGGCGTTAAATGATAGCGCTTGTTGGGAGGCAACCCAATTTTATTTTTGTTCTTTACTTGATGCTCCTGTTTAGTATTAAATAATTCATCTAGCCTCTGTTTATATGTGTTTTTATGTTTTAATTAGTGTTTGTGCCAAGTAGAACCTATAGGATAACCTACGGTGATAGTTAATTTGATTCTGCTGAAAAACAGAAACTTTTGCACGCACGAGAATAATTTTAATAAATCACAAAACATGCTTTTGCGTTGATTTTTTGCATTAGATCAATAGACAAATTTCCCAGGACTTCCTATTTTGGTAGGATTTTTAGAGTTCCATAAGTATTCGAAAGTTACAGATTGCTACAGACTGTTCTGTTTTTGACAGATTCTGTTTTTCATGTGTTGTTTGCTTATTTTGAAGCATCTATGGCTAGTATTGGGGGTATGAACCATAGAGAACTTGGAATATAGTAGGTTTTACACCAATATAAATAAAGAATGAGTTCATTACAGTACCTTATGTGGCGTTTTTTATTTCTTGCACTAACGGAGCTTATGAGTTTCCTGTTGAGTTTTGTGTTGTGAAGTTTTCAAGTTCTGGGTAAAGATTTGATGGACTATGGAATAAGGAGTGGCAAGATCCCAAGCTTGGGGATGCCCATGGCACCCCAATATATTCAAGGACAACCAAAAGCCTAAGCTTGGGGATGCCCCGGAAGGCATCCCCTCTTTCGTCTTCGTCTATCGGTAACTTTACTTGGAGCTATATTTTTATTCGCCACATGATATGTGTTTTGCTTGGAGCGTCTTGTATGATATGAGTCTTTGCTTTTTAGTTTACCACAATAATCCTTGTTGTACACACCTTTTGGGGGAGACACACTTGATTTGGATTTTATTAGAATACTCTATGTGCTTCACTTATATCTTTTGAGCTAGACAAATTTTGCTCTAGTGCTTCACTTATATCTTTTAGAGCACATCGGTGGTTTAATTTTGTAGAAATTGTTGACCTCTCATGATTCACTTATATCATTTTGAGAGTCTTTTAGAACAGCATGGTATTTTCTATGGTTATAAATTTGGTCCTAGAATGATGGGCATCCAAGTTGGGTATAATAAAAACTATCATAGAAAGTGAATTGGATGCTATGATATATTTGATGCTTGATAATTGTTTTGAGATATGAGGATGGTGATATTAGAATCATGCTAGTGGAGTAATTATGAATTTGAGGAATACTTTTGTTGAAGTTTGTGATTCCTGTAGCATGCACGTATGGTGAACCGCTTTGTGATGAAGTTAGAGCATAATTTATTTATTGATTGTCTTCCTTATGAGTGGCGGTCAGGGACGAGCGATGGTCTTTTCCTACCAATCTATCCCCTAGGAGCATGCGCATAGTACTTTGTTTTCAATGACTTGTAGATTTTTGCAATAAGTATATGAGTTCTTTATGACTAATGTTGAGTCCATGGATTATACGCACTCTCACCCTTCCACCATTGCTAGCCTCTCTTGTGCCGTGCAACTTTCGCCAGCACCATACACCCACCATATACCTTCCTCAAAACAGCCACCATACCTACCTATTATGGCATTTCCATAGCCATTCCGAGATATATTGCAATGAACAGAGAAAAATAATGCATAGAAGGAAATTGCAAACTAGTAGCAGTGACACTCGACACACCTCTCTCATCTCCTACTAAAAAAGTATGATAAAAGTCCTCAAACTCCGCAGGCCTAGGCTCTCTTATTTCCCCGTCAAAAGGGATCAAGCATATATGGCAAAAATCAGTGAGTGACATGTGACGGGTTTCAACATATAAATAAATTAAACTGCACCTCAGGGGGGTTATTCCTACTTAGAAAATGATAACTTTGAACAAAGGAATTTGTGAGGAGATGGTATTGTTCACACTCAGCTACAATGAAGTCGGTAAGCCCAGCATTAGCAGCAAATTGTGCGAACTCTTGACGGATCCTGGCTCCATCCATGAAGTGGTTATGCAGCCATTCGCACTGCTGCACCTCCGCCCTTCTCCGAGTATGGAGGTTGTTGTCTGATGATTCCCCAATGAATCCCTTAGAGTTTTTCTTGGAGGAAAACTTCCTAAAGAAACTCATCTTATTCCTATGAACAAAACTCTGAAAAATTTAGTCCACAAAATTTTTGTCAACAAAACTTCACAGGATTGATAGCAACTACTCATAGGGATGCATAGAGGCCATATTAAGCATTCAAACTACTTAGAACTCTAAGAATACAACATGCAAGCTCACCTATAGCAGCACAAAGAGTAGCTAATTATTAAAAATATAATCCATTAAAGAAAAAAATAATTGAAGCAATGGAGGAGTCAC
The DNA here is from genome assembly GCF_002162155.2 of Triticum dicoccoides. Taxonomy (NCBI): domain Eukaryota; kingdom Viridiplantae; phylum Streptophyta; class Magnoliopsida; order Poales; family Poaceae; genus Triticum; species Triticum dicoccoides. The sequence continues at coordinate 595,614,895 of NC_041391.1, forward strand.
ATACCAAGTAGCAATTCCTCAAAATAGTTTCGAAAACGGAGCTTTGAGCAAAGAGATCGAAATCTGCGAGTTTGAGAGCAAGAACATGAGAGAGAGAGAGAGAGTGGGACAGAGAGAGAGCAATGGTGGGTTGTGCCCTATGGCACCCTGGATCAGAGAAACCAGAAGGCCCCATATTCCGGCCCAGAGATCGAGGAGAAGTCTTCTAGAATACGACACTGCTTGGCATAGAACAAATCAACTCTTATCGCAAAGGATAAATACAAGGATCTAATGTTACAAAGGATCACATCAGCACGATGACACTATGCCTGCGATACTACACTTGCTCTATGCTAGCAGCGGAACAACTCGTACCAGCGGAAATCTTCTAGCAGCGGAAAGACGACGAAGGTGGTGAACTCCACTCCACAGGGACTCTAGCTGGGACACGATCTAGCTCGCACGCACGAAAACCTCGACAAACAATCAATCACCTCATCACGTGCAATCTGGCATGACACGCCAGGTAAGTACATTGAATGTACTTGCAAGCTCACAACAACCAAAAGCATCAAGGCAAGAAAACAACATAGCATTTAACACGTTAATTAATTAACTATTACCAGGATGTGGAAACAACAACTAAGCATGATATAAATCTACTAGAATGCTGATAAACCAACATCTCAATCTCAGTAACCATCTATCTCTTGGTTATCGGACCAAGCAACATACCATCTCGATCACCTCGTGATCCACATTATATACCATCTCGATCACCTCGTGATCCACATGATCATGTTGTGATCAAAACACCCACATGATCACCTTGTGACCACATCACAAACTGAATGATCATCCTCGAGATGATCTCAACATCATCATCAACATCCTGCCAAACTGTTACTGATCATATCATAAACGTATTAGTCATTGATACGTCTCCAACGTATCTATAATTTTTGATTGTTCCATGCTATTATATTACCCATTTCGGATGTTTATGGGCTTTATTTTACATATTTATATCATTTTTGGGACTAACCTACTAACCGGAGGCCCAGCCCGTATTGCTGTTTTTTTTCCTATTTCAGTATTTCGAAGAAAAGGAATATCAAACGGAGTCCAAATGGAATGAAACCTTCGGGAGCGTGATTTTTGGAATAAACGTGATCCAGATGACTTGGAGTGCAAGCCAAGAAGCAGCCGAGGCGGCCATGAGGGTGGAGGGCGCGCCCCCTGTCTCGTGGGCCCCTCGGGCAGCTACCGACGTACTTCCTCCTCCTATATATACCCACGTACCCCAAAAACATCCAGGGAGCCAACAAAACACAATTTCCACCGCCATATCCTTCTGTATCCGCGAGATCCCATCTTGGATCCTTTGCCGGCGCTCCGCCGGAGGGGGAATCGACCACGGAGGGCTTCTACATCAACACCATAGTGCCTCCAATGAGTTGTGAGTAGTTTACCAGACCTTCGGGTCCATAGTTATTAGCTAGATGACTTCTTCTCTCTTTTTGGATCTCAATACCATGTTCTCCCCCTCTCATGTGGAGATCTATTTGATGTAACTCTTTTTGCGGTGTGTTTGTCGAGATCCGATGAATTGTGGGTTTATAATCAAGTTATCTATGAGAAATATTTGAATCTCTTCTGAATTCTTTTATGTATGTTTGAGTTATCTTTGCAAGTCACTTCGAATTATCAGTTTGGTTTGGCCTACTAGGTTGAACTTTCTTGCAATGGGAGAAGTGCTTAGCTTTGGGTTCAATCTTGCGGTGTCCTTTCCCAGTGATAGCAGGGGAAGCAAGGCACGTATTGTATTGTTGCCATCGAGGATAAAAAGATGGGGTTTATATCATATTGCATGAGTTTATCCCTCTACATCATGTCATCTTTCTTGATGTGTTACTCTGTTCTTATGAACTTAATACTCTACATGCATGCTAGATAGCAGTTGATGTGTGGAGTAATAGTAGTAGATGCAGGCAGGAGTCGGTCTACTTGTTGCGGACGTGATGCCTATATACATGATCATGCCTATATAATCTCAAAATTATTCGCTTTTCTATCAATTGCTCGACAGTAATTTGTTCACCCACCGTAATACTTATGCTATCTTGAGAGAAGCCACTAGTGAAACCTATGGCCCCCGGGTCTATCTTTTATCATATAAGCTTTCAATCTACTTTTATTTGCATCCTTACTTTTCCAATCTATATTATAAAATACCAAAAATATATTTATCTTATCATACTATCTCTATCAGATCTCACTTTTGCAAGTGACCGTGAAGGGATACAACCCCTTTATTGCGTTGGTTGCGAGTTCTTTTTTTGTTTGTGTAGGTCCGTGGGACTTTTCAGGAGCCTCCTACTGGATTGATACCTTGGTTCTCAAAAACTGAGGGAAATACTTACGCTACTATTGCTGCATCACCCTTTCCTCTTCAAGGAAAACCAACGCAAGCTCAAGACGTAGCAATAAGGATTTCTAGCGCCGTTGCCGGCGAGGTCTTCGCTAAAGTCAAGACATACCAAGTACCCATCACAAACTCATCTCCCTCGCATTTACATTATTTGCCATTTGCCCTCTTTTTCCCAATCTTCTCCTTCTTCTCCTCTCTTTTTTGCTTGCCTTTTTCTGTTTGCTTGTGTGTTGGATTACTTGTTGCCATGGCGCAAGATAGTACCAAATTGTGTGATTTCTCCAATACCAATAATAATGATTTCCTTAGTACTTCGATTTCTCCTCTTAATGATGTTGAGTCTTGTGAAATCAATACTGCTTTGCTGAATCTTGTTATGAAAGATCAATTCGCCGGCCTTCCTAGTGAAGATGCCGCTACCCATCTAAACAACTTTGTTGATTTGTGTGATATGCAAAAGAAGAAAGATACGGATAATGATATTGTTAAATTGAAGTTATTTCTGTTTTCACTTAGAGATCGTGCTAAAGTTTGATTTTCATCTTTGCCTAAAAATAGTATTGATTCTTGGAGCAAGTGCAAAGATGCTTTTATCTCTAAATACATTCCTCCCGCTAAGATTATCACTCTTAGGAATGATATTATGAATTTTAAACAACTTGATCATGAGCATGTTGCCCAATCTTGGGAAAGAATGAAATTGATGATTCACAGTTGCCCTACTCATGGTTTGAATTTATGGATGATCATACAAAAAATTTATGTCGGATTAAACTTTGCTTCTAGAAATCTTTTAGATTCGGCCGCGGGAGGCACATTTATGGAAATCACTTTAGGAGATTCTACAAAACTTCTCCTGGCTACTCCGACTAACTCCCCTCTGGGCTAGGTCCTAGGTGGCCCCGATGTCAACCAATGACATCCAACGGCCACCATCGTGGCAAAACATGAACGGTCCCAAACAAGGACAAAAAGGGCCCTATCGAACTATGGGCACACAAGGTTATGCTTGCTTACTGGGCCAGGGTAATGCACGCCCATAACCTTCCCTCGTTGGAGGCACCAGTGAGAGACATTTTAATAGACCGCATTAGGGCCTTCCCATAAAGGCAAATGTGGTTGCACTGGAAAAGCCCGATTCGGTGGCACCTGACCAACTTAATGACGAAATTTATCCCCAAGATAGATCCGATATAACTGATACTCTGAAATCATATAATCATCTGTAATCCAAGTCACAGCAATATCCAACAAATAATCCAAAGCATAACCTAGTCATATCATACTACCCCAAGGATGGCATAGAAACTAAGAGCATGCTAAATCCAAGAACGATAATACTACTAATCCAATAGCAAGAACAAACTATCCAGCTAAGATCCACATGCAAGCATCATCTCTGAAAATAATACTCCAAAGCAACACACCAACTACCATCAAGAAAATAGTCATAGTATCCACTAATAATCCAATGGGAACATGACATCCCTCAACTGCATGCAAAATATAAGCCCTAATAATCCAAACAACACCATGGCAATAGCAAGATCAAAAACAACTCTGAGAAATGCCATGCTCAAGTCACATGTAGGTAATGCAATAGTTTAAATAAGTTTAAATAAGTAAACCATGTCACTGCATTGCAATCATACAAATGGAGGATGTGGCTTGCCTAGGAGGGGTGGAATCACCGGAAGAACTGCGAGAAGCTTGCAGAAGGAATCCCCAGAAAACATTCTCTTTCGGAGGGGGATGATTAAGGGCAAGGGGGAAATGGTCATTTTCAGAATGCTAAAACATGGTGAAAATGAATCCATCAGAACACGCTCGAGGATACAAAGAGATGGGCTTTGGAATCACCTGATTTGGAGTTGTGAGCAAAAAGATACAAGGTTTTTTCTGCCAGGGACCTTTATGTAAAAATTAATCCACAAACAAGTCCCTGACTGGAAAAACAGAACGCGCAGTTGAGAAAATAAGTTTTCGGCAAAGTGAGAGTGTATTCCCGTCCACAGTCGCAACTGTTTACGCTTTTGATTAGCAAAAACATATTCTAAGGAATACGTTTCCACTAATCCATGTCAGCGGGGGCGGGGCCGGCCATCTGTCTCGCTTTCAGGCGGGTCCCACTGTGGCTTCTCTCTCCTCCCGCGCCACCTTCATCTTCCTCCTTGACGGGGTGCGACCGAGCAGAGGAGGGTCTCGACACCGGCGCCGTCCCGGCGCCACAGGCCACCTCCGGCGATGCGCTGGCCGCCGGAATGATCAGGGAGATGAGGCGCATTGATGTCCACTACACAACCTACTTCTTGTAGACGTTGTTGGGCCTCCAAGTGCAGAGGTTTGTAGGACAGTAGCAAATTTCTCTCAAGTGTATGACCTAAGGTTTATCAATCTGTGGGAGGCGTAGGATGAAGATGGTCTCTCTCAAACAACCCTGCAACCAAATAATAAAGAGTCTCTTATGTCCCCAACACACCCAATACAATGGTAAATTGTATAGGTGCACTAGTTCGGCGAAGAGATGGTGATACAAGTGCAATATGGACGGTAGATACAGGTTTCTGTAATCTAAAAATATAAAAACAGCAAGGTAGCAAGTAACAAAAGTGAGCAAATATGGTATTGCAATGTTTCGAAACAACGCCTAGGATTCATACTTTCACTAGTGCAAGTTCTCTCAACAATAATAACATAATTGGGTCATATAACTATCCCTAAACATGCAACAAAGAGTCACTCCAAAGTCACTAATAGTAGAGAACAAACGAAGAGATTATTCTAGGGTACAAAACCACCTCAAAGTTATTTTTTCAGATCAATCTATTGGGCTATTCCTATAAGCGTCACAAACAACCCTATAATTCATAGTAAAATAACACCTTAAGACACACATCAACCAAAACCCTAATGTCACCTAGATACTCCAATGTCACCACAAGTATCCACGGGTCCGATTATACGATATGCATCACACAATCACGTATTCATCTATTCAACCAACACAAAGAACTTCAAAGAGTGCCCCAAAGTTTCTACCAGAGAGACAAAACGAAAACGTGTGCCAACCCCTATGCATAGATTCCCAAGGTCATGGAACCCGCAAGTTGATCACCAAAACATACATCAAGTGAATCAATAGAATACCCCATTGTCACCACGGGTATCCCATGCAAGACAGACATCAAGTGTTCTCAAATCCTTAAAGACTCAATCCGATAAGACAACTTCAAAGGGAAAACTCAATCCATTACAAGAAGATATAGGGAGAGAAGCATCATAAGATCCAACTATAATAGCAAAGCTCGCAGTACATCAAGATCGTGCCATATCAAGAATACGAGAGAGAGAGAGAGAGATCAAACACATAGCTACTGGTACATACCCTCAGCCCCGAGGGTGAACTACTTCCTCCTCGTCATGGAGAGTGTCGGGATGATGAAGATGACCGCCAGTGATGGATCCCCCCTCCGGCAGGGTGCAGGAAGAGCGTCCCGATTGGTTTTTGGTGGCTACAGAGGCTTGCGGCGGCGGAACTCCCGATCTAGGTTATGTTCTGGAGGTTTGGGGATTTATAGGAGAGGTTGGCGTCCAGAACATGTCAGGGGGCCCCATGGAGAGTCCACGAGGCAGAGGGCACGGCCTAGGGGGCGCCCTCCACCCTCGTGGGGCCCACTGGAGTCCCCTCCGGTAAATCTTCATTACATTATTTTTTACATTTTCCAAAAAAAATCTCCGTTGATTTTCAGCGCATTCCGAGAACTTTTGTTTCTACACATAAACAACACCATGGTAGTTCTGCTGAAAACAGCGTCAGTCCGGGTTAGGTGTAATCAAATCATACCAAAATCATGTAAAAATATTGTAAACATGGCATGAATACATCAAAAATTATAGATACGTTGGAGACTTATCAAGCATACCCAAGCTTAATTCCTACTCGTCCTTGAGTAGGTAAATGATAAAAATAGAATTTTTCATGTGGAATGCTGCCTAACATATTTATCAATGTAATTCTTTTTATTGTGGCAAAAATATTCAGATCCATAAGATTCAAAACAAAAGTTTAATATTGACATTATAATACTTCAAGTATACTAACAAAGCAATCATGTCTTCTCAAAATAACATGGCCAAAGACAGCTATCCCTACAAAATCATATAGTCTAGCTATGCTCTATCTTCATCACACAAAATATTTAAATCATGCACAACCCCGATGACAAGCTAAGCAATTGTTTCATACTTTTGATGTTATCAAACTTTTTCAATCTTCACGCAATACATGAGCGTGAGCCATGGATATAGCACTATAGGTGGAATATAATGGTGGTTGTGGATAAGACAAAAAGGAGAAGATAGTCTCACATCAACTAGGCGTATCAACGGGCTATGGAGATGCCCATCAATAGATATCAATGTGAGTGAGTAGGGATTGCCATGCAACGGATGTACTAGAGCTATAAGTGTATGAAAGCTCAAAAGAAAACTAAGTGGGTGTGCATCCAACTTGCTTGCTCATTAAGACCTAGGGAAATTTGAGGAAGCCCATCACTGGAATATACAAGCCAAGTTCTATAATGAAAAATTCCCACTAGTATATGAAACTGACAACATAGGAGACTCTCTATCATTAAGATCATGGTGCTACTTTGAAGCACAAGTGTGGTAAAAGGATAGTAGCATTGCCCTTTTCTCTTTTTCTCTCATTTTTTTTGTTTGTTTGTTTGGGCCTTCTTCTTTTATGGCCTCTTTTTTTCTTTTTTTTATTTTTCTTCCAGAGTCTCATCCTGACTTGTGGGGGAATCATAGCCTCCATCATCCTTTCCTCACATGGGATAATGCTCTAATAATGAAAATCATCACACTTTTATTTACTTACAACTCGAAAAATTACAACTCAATGCTTAGAACAAAATATGACTCTATGTGAATACCTCCGGCTGTGTACCAGGATGTGCAATGAATCAAGAGCGACATGTATGAAAGAATTATGAACGTTGGCTTTTCCACAAATACAATGTCAACTACATGATCATGCAAAGCAATATGACAATGATGGAGTGTGTCATAATAAACGTAACGGTGGAAAGTTGCATGGAAATATATCTCAGAATGGCCATAATAGATATGTATGGTGGCTGTTTTGAGGCAGGTATATGGTGGGTGCATGGTACCGACGAAAGTTGCACGGAACAAGAGAGGCTAGCAATGGTGGAAGGTTGAGAGTGCGTATAATCCATGGACTCAACATTAGTCATAAAGAACTCACATACTTATTGCAAAAATCTATTAGTTATCGAAACGAAGTACTACGCGCATGCTCCTAGGGGGATAGATTGGTAGGAAAAGACCATCGCTCGTCCCCGACCGCCACTCATAAGGAAGACAATCAATAAATAAATCATGCTACGACTTCATCATATAACAGTTCACCTACGTGCATGCTACGGGAATTACAAACTTCAACACAAGTATTTCTACAATCCACAATTACTCACTAGCATGACTCTAATATCACCATCCTCATATCTCAAAACAATCATAAGGAATCAAACTTCTCTTTGTATTCAATGCATTTTATATTAAAGTTCTTATTATATCCCTCTAGGATGCCCATCATATTAGGACTAAATTCATAACCAAAGAAAATTACCATGCTGTATAAGACTCTCAAAATAATATAAGTGAAGCATGAGATTCAATCTATTTGTTCAAAATAAAACCACCATCGTGTTCTAACAAGATACAAGCCTTGTAGCCGCTGTATTTTCTTGAATTTACGAAGAAATAGGAATTCCCGGATCATAAATCATGTGCAGAAATCTATGTTTGTCCTTTCCAGGGGGACTAATTTCTACAATCAACGTAATCTCTCAAATTTCCTTCAAAAGGAAGGTCCAATACGTTCAGAAACTTGTCCGAAAAGCAACGACGAATGATGTTATTTGACTTTCAGGGCCAAAAAATTCCTCCTTAAGGCTGAATGTGAAGGCACCCCGGGCCACCTGGCGCAAGCGGGGAGTATTTTCTGGATTCGCACGCTCGTCGCGAGGATTTTGAGTACTTGTGGGTGTGAAACGGACTCCGAATCATAAAGTTATGACAGTTTTAGTGAACACCGATCCATTATATGGCAGTCCTTGAAAGAATTTCACTTTCCCGTGACGCTTTTCGCTGAACCGCCTTGAAATTTTGTGTCCCCGATGCTGGAGATATTGTTTCCAAGTATATATTGACTGATGCCAGGAATGCCCTTCGTTTCTTGGCTATCACACACATAAGTTACAGCATGCCACACGTGGAAAACAAGGAGTATAAGGCTTGTAGCCGCTGTATTTTCTTGAATTTATGAAGAAATAGGAATGCCCGGATCATAAATCATGTGCACAAATCTACGTTTGTCCTTGCCAGGGGGACTAATGTCTACAATCAATGTAATCTCTCGAATTTCCTTCAAAAGGAAGGTCCAATGCTTTCAGAAACTTGTCCGAAAAGCAGCGACAGATGATGTTATTTGATTTTCAGGGCCAAAAAAGTCCTCCTTAAGGCCGAATTTGAAGGCACCCCGGGCCTCCTGGCGCAAGCGGGGAGTATTTTCTGGATTCGCACGCTCGCCGAGGATTTGGAGTACCTGTGGGTATGAAACAGACTCTGAATGATAAAGTTATGACCATTTTAGTGAACACCGGTCCATTATATGGCAGTCCTTGAAAGAATTTCACTTTCCCATGACGCTTTTCGCCGAACCGCCTCGAAATTTTGTGTCGTCGATGCCGGAGATATTTTTTCCAAGTATATATTGACCGATGCTAGGAATGCCCTTTGTTTCTTGGTTGTCACACACATAAGTTAAAACATGCCACACGGCAAAAACAAGGAGTATAAAGCTTGTAGCCACATTATTTTCTTGAATTTACGAAGAAATAGGAATTCCCGGATCATAAATCATGTGCACAAATCTATGTTTCTCCTTGCCAGGGGGACTAATGTCTACAATCAACATAATCTCTCGAATTTCCTTCAAAAGGAAGGTCCAATGCGTTCAGAAACTTGTCCGAAAAGCAGCGACGAATGATGTTATTTGACTTTCAGGGCAAAAAAATTCCTCCTCGAGGCCGAATTTGAAGGCACCCCGGGCCTCCTGGCGTAAGTAGGGAGTATTTTCTAGATTCAAACACTCGCCGCGAGGATTTTGACTACTTGTGGGTCTGAAATGTACTCTGAATGACAAAGTTATGACCCTTTTAGTGAACACTGGTCCATTATATGGCAATCCTTGAAAGAATTTCACTTTCCCATGACGATTTTCGTCGAACCGCCTTGAAATTTTGTGTCCTCGATGCTGGAGATATTGTTTCCAATTATATATTAACTGATGCTAGGAATGCCCTTCATTTATTGGTTGTCACACACATAAGTTACAGCATACCACACGACAAAAACAAGGAGTATAGGGCTTGTAGCCGCTGTATTTTCTTGAATTTATGAAGAAATACGAATTCCTGGATCATAAATCATGTGCACAAATCTACGTTTGTCTTTGCCAGGGGGACTAATGTCTACAATCAACGTAATCTCTCGAATTTCCTTCAAAAGAAAGGTCCAATGTGTTCAGAAACTTGTCCGAAAAGCAGCGATGAATGGTGTTATTTGACTTTCAGGGCCAAAAAAGTCTTCCTTAAGGCCGAATTTGAAGGCACCCCGGCCCTCCTGGCGCAAGCTGGGAGTATTTTCTGTCGCACGCTCGCCGCGAGGATTTTGAGTACTTGTGGGTCAAAAACAGACTCCGAATGACAAAGTTATAACCGTTTTAGTGAATACCAGTCCATTATATAGGAGTCCTTGAAAGAATTTCACTTTCCCGTGACGCTTTTTGCCGAACCGCCTCGAAATTTTTTGTCCTCGATCCTAGAGATTTTGTTTCCAAGTATATATTGACCGATGCCAGGAATGCCCTTCGTTTCATGGGTGTCACACACATAAGTTAGAGCATGCCACATGGCGAAAACAAGGAGTATAACGCTCGTAGCCATGTATTTTCTTGAATTTACAAAGAACTAGAAATTCCTGGATCATAAATCATGTATACAAATCTATGTTTGTCCTTGATAGGGGGACTATTGTCTACAATCAACATAATCTCTCGAATTTCCTTCAAAAGGAAGGTCCAATGTGTTCAGAAACTTGTCCGAAAAGCAGCGACTAATGATGTTATTTGACTTTCAGGGCCAAAAAAGTCCTCCTTAAGGCCGAATTTGAAGGCACCCCCAGCCTCCTTGCGCAAGCGGGGTTTTTTTTCTGTCACACGCTCGCTGCGAGGATTTTGAGTACTTGTGGATCCAAAACAGACTCTGAATGACAAAGTTATGACCGTTTTAGTGAATACCGGTCCATTATATGGCAGTCCTTGAAAGAATTTCACTTTCCCGTGACGCTTTTTGCCGAACTGCCTCGAAATTTTGTGTCCTTGATGCTGGAGATTTTGTTTCCAAGTATATATTGACCGATGCCAGGAATGCCCTTTGTTTCTTGGCTTTCACACACATAAGTTACAGCATGCCACACGGCGAAAACAACGAGTATAAGTCTTGTAGCCGCTGTATTTTCTTGAATTTACGAAGAAATAGGAATTCCCGGATCATAAATCATGTGCACAAATCTACATTTGTCCTTGTCAGGGGGACCAATGTCTACAATCAACATAATCTCTCGAATTTCCTTCAAAAGGAAGGTCCAATGCGTTCAGAAACTTGTCCAAAAAGCAGCGACGAATCATGTTATTTGACTTTCAGGGCCAAAAAAGTCATCCTTGAGCCCGAATTTGAAGGCACGCCGGACCTCCTGGCGCAAGCGGGGAGTATTTTGCGGATTCGTATGCTCGCCGCGAGGATTTTGAGTACTTGTGGGTCCAAAACGAACTCCGAATGACAAAGTTATGACCGTTTTAGTGAACACCGGTCCATTATATGGCAGTCCTTGAAGAATTTCACTTTCCCGTGACACTTTTCGCCGAACCGCCTTGAAATTTTGTGTCCTTGATGCTGGAGATATTGTTTCTAAGTATATATAGACCGATGGCAGGAATGCCCTTTGTTTCTTGGCTGTCACACACATAAGTTACAACATGCCACATGACGAAAACAAGAAGTATAAGGCTTGTAGCCGCTGTATTTTCTTGAATTTACGAAGAAATAGGAATTCACAGATCATAAATCATGTGCAAAAATCTACGTTTGTCCTTGCAGGGGGACTAATGTCTACAATCGACGTATTCTCTTGAATTTCCTTCAAAAGGAAAGTCCAATGCGTTCAGAAACTTGTCCGAAAAGTAGCCACGAATGATGTTATTTGACTTTCAAGGACAAAAATGTCCTCCTTAAGGCCGAATTTGAAGGCACCCCGGGCCTCCTGGCGCAAGCGGGGAGTATTTTCTGGATTCGCACGCTCACCGCGAGGATTTTGAGTACTTGTGGGTCCAAAACGGACTTCGAATGACAAAGTTATGACCGTTTTAGTGAACACCGGTCCATTATTTCGCAGTCCTTGAAAGAATTTCACTTTCCCATGACGCTTTTCGCCGAACCGCCTCAAAATTTTGTGTCCTTGATGATGGAGATATTGTTTCCAAGTATATATTGACCGATGCCAGGAATGCCCTTCGTTTCTTGGCTGTCACACACATAACTTACAGCATGCCACACGGCGAAAACAAGGAGTATAAGGCTTGTAGCCGCTGTATTTTCTTGAATTTACGAAGAAATAGGAATTCCCGGATCATAAATCATGTGCGCAAATCTACGTTTGTCCTTGCCAGGGGCACTAATGTCTGCAATCAACGTAATCTCTTGAATTTCCTTCAAAAGGAAGGTCCAATGCGTTCAGAAACTTGTCCGAAAAGCAGCGATGAATGATGTTATTTGACTTTCAGGTCCAAAAAAGTCCTCCTTAAGGCCAAATTTGTAGGCACCCCTGGCCTCCTGGTGCAAGCGAGGAGTATTTTCTAGATTCGCACGCTCGCTGTGAGGATTTTTTGTACTTGTGGGTCCGAAACAGACTCTGAATGACAAAGTTATGACCGTTTTAGTGAACACCGGTCCATTATATGGCAGTCCTTGAAAGAATTTCACTTTCCCGTGACACTTTTCACCGAACCGCCTCGAAATGTTGTGTCCTCGATGCTAGAGATATTGTTTCCAAGTATATATCAACTGATGCTAGGAATGCCCTTCGTATCTTGGCTGTCACACACATAAGTTACAGCACGCCACACGACGAAAACAAGGAGTGTAAGGCTTGTAGGTGCTGTATTTTCTTGAATTTACGAAGAAATAGGAATTCCGTATCGTAAATCATGTGCACAAATCTAGGTTTGTCCTTGCCAGGGGACTAATGTCTACAATCAACGTAATCTCTCGAATTTCCTTTAAAAGGAAGGTCCAATACCTTCAGAAACTTGTCTGAAAAGCAGCGACAAATGATGTTATTTGACTTTCAGGGCCAAAAAGTCCTCCGTAAGGCCGAATTTGAAGTCACCCCGGGCCTCCTAGCGCAAGCGAGGAGTATTTTATGCATTCACATACTCGCCGCAAGGATTTTGAGTACTTGTGGGTCCGAAAGGGACTCCAAATGACAAAGTTATGACCCTTTAAGTGAAAACTGGTCCATTATATGGCAGTGTTTGAAAGAATTTCACATTCCCGTGACACTTTTTGCCGAACTGCCTCGAAATTTTGTGTCCTTGATGCTGGAGATATTGTTTCCAATTATATATTGACCAATGCCAGGAATGCCCTTCGTTTCTTGGTTGTCACACACATAAGTTACAGCATGCCACACGACGTAAACAAGGAGTATAAGGCTTGTAGCCACTGTATTTTCTTGAATTTATGAAGAAATAGGAATTCCCGGATCATAAATCATGTGCACAAATCTACGTTTGTCCTTTCCAGGGGGACGAATGTTTACAATCAACGTAATCTCTCGAATATCCTTCAAAAGGAAGGTCCAATCGTTCAGAAACTTGTCCGAAAAGCAGCGACAAATGATGTTATTTGAATTTTAGGGCCGAAAAAGTCCGCCTTAAGGCCCAATTTGAAGGCACCCCTGGCCTCCTGGCGCAAGCGTGGAGTATTTTCTGGATTCGGACGCTCACCGCGAGGATTTTGAGTACTTGTGGGTCCAAAACGGACTCCGAATGACAAAGTGATGACCATTTTAGTGAATACCGGTCCATTATATGGCAGTCCTTGAAAGAATTTCACTTTCCCGTGACGCTTTTCGCCGAACAGCCTCAAAAGTTTGTGTCCTCGATGCTGGTGATATTTTTTCCAAGTATATATTGATCGATGCCAAGAATGCCCTTCATTTCTTGGTTGTCACACACATAAGTTACAGCATGCCACACGACGAAAAGAAGGAGTATAAGGCTTGTAGCCGCTGTATTTTGTTGAATTTACAAAGAAATAGGAATTCCCGGATCATAAATCATGTGCATAGATCTATGTTTGTCCTTGCCTGGGGGACTAATGTCTATGATCAACGTAATCTCTCGAATTTCCTTCAAAAGAATGTCAGATGCTTTCAGAATTTTGTCCGAAAAGCAGCGATGAATGATGTTATTTGACTTTTAGGGCCAAAAATGTCCTCCTTAAGGCCGAATTTGAAGGCACCCCAGGCCTCCTGGTGCAAGCGGGGAGTATTTTCTGGATTCACACTCTCACCGCGAGGATTTTGAGTACTTGTGGGTCCGAAACGGACTCCGAATGGCAAAGTTATGACCGTTTTAGTGAACACCGGTCCATTATATGGCAGTCCTTGAAAGAATTTCACTTTCCCGGGAGGCTTTTCACCGAACCGCCTCAAAATTTTGTGTCCTCGATGCTGGAGATATTGTTTCCAAGTATATACTGACCAATGCCAGGAATGCCCTTTGTTTCTTGGCTATCCCACACATAAGTTACAGCATGCCACACGGCGAAAACAAGGAGTATAAGGCTTGTAGCCGTTGTATTTTCTTGAATTTATGAAAAAATAAGAATTCCCGGATATGAAATCATGTGCGCAAATCTACGTTTGTCCTTTCCAGGGGCACTAATGTCTGCAATGAACGTAATCTCTTGAATTTCCTTCAAAAGGAAGGTCCAATGCGTTCAGAAACTTGTCCGAAAAGCAGTGACGAATGATGTTATTTGACTTTCAGGGCCCAAAAAGTCCACCTTAATGCCAAATTTGAAGGCACCCCGGGCCTCCTGGCGCAAGCGAGGAGTATTTTCTAGATTCGCATGCTCACTGCGAGGATTTTTTGTACTTGTGGGTCCAGAACAGACTCTGAATGACAAAGTTATGACCGTTTTAGTGAACACCGGTCCATTATATGGCAGTCCTCGAAAGAATTTCACTTTCCCTTGACGCTTTTCACCAAACCGCCTTGAAATTTTGTGTCCTCGATGCTAGAGATATTGTTTCCAACTATATATCGACCGATCCTAGGAATGCCCTTTGTTTCTTGGTTGTCACACACATAAGTTACAGCATGCCACATGACGAAAACAAGGAGTGTAAGGCTTGTAGCCGCTGTATTTTCTTGAATTTATGAAGAAATAGGAATTCCCGGATCGTAAATCATGTGCACAAATCTATGTTTGTCCTTGCCAGGGGGACTAATGTCTACAATCAACGTAATCTCTCGAATTCCCTTCAAAAAGGAAGGTCCAATGCGCTCAGAAACTTGTTTGAAAAGCGGCGATGAATGATGTTATTTGACTTTCAGGGCCAAAAAAGTCCTCCGTAAGGCCGAATTTGAAGCCACCCCGGGCCTCCTAGCGCAAGCGAGGAGTATTTTCTGCATTCGCACACTCGCGGCGAGGATTTTGAGTACTTGTGGGTCCGAAAGGGACTCCGAATGACAAAGTTATGACCCTTTTAGTAAACACCGGTCTATTATATGGCAGTCTTTGAAAGAATTTCACATTCCCGTGACGCTTTTTGCCGAACTTCCTAGAACTTTTGTGTCCTCGATGCTGGAGATATTGTTTCCAATTATATATTGACCGATGCTATGAATGCCCTTCGTTTCTTGGCTGTCACACACATAAGTTACAGCATGCCACACGACGTAAACAAGGAGTATAAGGCTTGTAGCCGCTGTATTTCTTGAATTTACGAAGAAATAGGAATTCCTGGATCATAAATCATGTGCAAAAATCTACGTTTGTCCTCTCCAGGGGGACGAGTGTCTACAGTCAATGTAATCTCTTGAATTTCCTTCAAAAGGAAGGTCCAATGCATTCAGAAACTTGTCCGAAAAGCAGCGACGAATGATGTCATTTGAATTTTAGGGCCAAAAAAGTCCGCCTTAAGGCCCAATTTGAAGGCACCCCCGGTCTCCTGGCGCAAGTGTGGAGTATTTTCTGGATTCACACGCTCGCCGCGAGGATTTTGAGTACTTGTGGGTCCAAAATGGACTCTGAATGACAGAGTGATGACCATTTTAGTGAATACCGGTCCATTATATGGCAGTCCTTGAAAGAATTTCACTTTCCCGTGACACTTTTCGCTGAACCGCCTCAAAATTTTGTGTCCTCGATGCTGGAGATATTGTTTCCAAGTGTATATTGATCGATGCCAGGAATGCCCTTCATTTCTTGGCTGTCACACACATAAGTTACAGCATGCCACACGGGGAAACAAAGAGTATAAGGCTTGTAGCCGCTGTATTTTCTTGAATTTATGAAGAAATAGAAATTCCCGAATCGTAAATCATGTGCACAGATCTATGTTTGTCCTTGCCAGGGGGACTAATGTCTACGATCAACGTAATCTCTTGAATTTCCTTCAAAAGGAAGGTCAGATGCGTTCAGAAACTTGTCCGAAAAGCAGCGATGAATGATGTTATTTGACTTTCAGGGCCAAAAATGTCGTCCTTAAGGCCGAATTTGAAGGCACCCCAGGCCTCTTGGCGCAAGCGGGGATTATTTTCTGGATTCGCACGCTCACCGCAAGGATTTTGAGTACTTGTGGGTCCGAACAGACTCCGAATGACAAAGTTATGACCGTTTTAGTGAACACCGGTCCATTATATGGCAGTCCTTGAAAGAATTTCACTTTCCCGTGACGCTTTTCACCGAACCGCCTCGAAATTTTGTGTCCTCGATGCTGGAGATATTGTTTCCAAGTATATATCGACCGATGCTAGGAATGCCCTTCGTTTCTTGGCTGTCACACACATGAGTTACAGCATGCCACACGACGAAAACAAGGAGTGTAAGGCTTGTAGCCGCTGTATTTTCCTGAATTTATGAAGAAATAGGAATTCCCGGATCGTAAATCATGTGCACAAATCTAC
Source organism: Triticum dicoccoides (assembly GCF_002162155.2). Taxonomy (NCBI): domain Eukaryota; kingdom Viridiplantae; phylum Streptophyta; class Magnoliopsida; order Poales; family Poaceae; genus Triticum; species Triticum dicoccoides. The sequence continues at coordinate 595,631,655 of NC_041391.1, forward strand.
GTTTGTCCTTGCCAGGGGGAATAATGTCTACAATCAACGTAATCTCTCGAATTTCCTTCAAAAGGAAGGTCCATTGCGTTCAGAAACTAGTCTGAAAAGCAGCGATGAATGATGTTATTTGACTTTCAGGGCCAAAAAAGTCCTCTGTAAGGCTGAATTTGAAGGCACCCCGGGCCTCCTAGCGCAAGCGAGGAGTATTTTCTGCATTCGCACACTCTCCGCGAGGATTTTGAGTACTTGTGGGTCCGAAAGGGACTCCGAATGACAAAGTTATGACCCTTTTAGTGAACACCGGTCCATTATATGGCAGTCTTTGAAAGAATTTCACATTCCCGTGAAGCTTTTTGCCGAACCGCCTCGAAATTTTGTGTCCTCGACACTGGAGATATTGTTTCCAATTATATATTGACCGATGCCAGGAATGCCCTTTGTTTCTTGGCTGTCACACACATAAGTTACAGCATGCCACATGGCGAAAAGAAGGAGTATAAGGCTTGTAGCCGCTGTATTTTCTTGAATTTATGAAGAAGTAGAAATTCTCGGATCATAAATCATGTGCACAGATCTATGTTTGTCCTTGCCAGGGGGACTAATGTCTACGATCAACATAATCTCTTGAATTTCCTTCAAAAGGAAGGTCAGATGCGTTCAGAAACTTGTCCGAAAAGCAGCGATGAATGATGTTATTTGACTTTCAGGGCCAAAAATGTCGTCCTTAAGGCCGAATTTGAAGGCACCCCAGGCCTCTTGGCGGAAGCGGGGAGTATTTTCTGGATTTGCACACTCACCGCGAGGATTTTGAGTACTTGTGGGTCCGAACGGACTCCAAATGACAAAGTTATGACCGTTTTAGTGAACACCGGTCCATTATATGGCAGTCCTTGAAAGCATTTCACTTTCCCGTGAAGCTTTTCACCGAACCGCCTCGAAATTTTGTGTCCTCAATGCTGGAGATATTGTTTCCAAGTATATATTGACCGATGCCAGGAATGCGCTTCGTTTCTTGGCTGTCACACACATAAGTTACAGCATGCCACACGGCGAAAAGAAGGAGTATAAGGCTTGTAGCCGCTGTATTTTCTTGAATTTACAAAGAAATAGGAATTCCCAGATCATAAATCATGTGCACAAATCTACGTTTGTCCTTACCAGGGGCACTAATGTCTGCAATCAACGTAATCTCTTGAATTTCCTTCAAAAGGAAGGTCCAATGCGTTCAGAAACTTGTCCGAAAAGCAGCGACGAATGATGTTATTTGACTTTCAGTGCCAAAAAAGTCCTCCTTAAGGCCAAATTTGAAGGCACCCCGGGCCTGCTGCCGCAAGCGAGGAGTAATTTTAGATTCGCACGCTCACCGCGAGGATTTTGAGTAATTGTGGGTCCAAAACGGACTCCGAATGACAAAGTGATGACCATTTTAGTGAACACCGGTCCAATATATGGCAGTCCTTGAAAGAATTTAACTTTCCCGTGATGCTTTTCACCGAACCGCCTCGAAATTTTGTGTCCTCGATGCTGGAGATATTGTTTCCAAGTATATATTGATCGATGCCAGGAATGCCCTTCGTTTCTTGGCTGTCACACACATAAGTTACAGCATGCCACACTGCGAAAACAAGGAATATAAGGCTTGTAGCTGCTGTATTTTCTTGAATTTAAGAAGAAATAGGAATTCCCGGATCATAAATCATGTGCACAGATCTATGTTTGTCCTTGCCAGGGGGACTAATGTCTACGATCAAAGTAATCTCTCGAATTTCCTTCAAAAGGAAGGTCAAATGCGTTCAGAAACTTGTCCGAAAAGCAGTGATGAATGATGCTATTTGACTTTCAGGGCCAAAAATGTCGACCTTAAGGCCGAATTTGAAGGCACTCCGGGCCTCCTGGCACAAGCGGGGAGTATTTTCTCGATTCGCACGCTCACCGCGAGGATTTTGAGTACTTGTGGGTCCGAACGGACTCCGAATGACAATGTGATGACCGTTTTAGTGAACACCGGTCCATTATATGGCAGTTCTTGAAAGAATTTCACTTTCCCGTGACGATTTTCGCCGAACCGCCTCGAAATTTTGTATCCTCAATGCTGGAGATATTGTTTCCAAGTATATATCGACCGATGCTAGTAATGCCCTTCGTTTCTTGGCTATCACACACATAAGTTACAACATGCCACACGGCAAAAACAAGGAGTATAAGGCTTGTAGCCGCTGTATTTTCTTGAATTTATGAAGAAATAGGAATTCCCAGATCATAAATCATGTGCACAAATCTACGTTTGTCCTTGCCAGGGGCACTAATGTCTGCAATCAGCATAATCTCTTGAATTTCCTTCAAAAGGAAGGTCCAATGCGTTCAGAAACTTGTCCAAAAAGCAGCGACGAATGATGTTATTTGACTTTCAGGGCCAACAAAGTCCTCCTTAAGGCCAAATTTGAAGGCACCACGGGCCTCCTGGCGCAAGTGTCGAGTATTTTTTGGATTCGCACGCTCGCCTCGAGGATTTTGAGTACTTGTGCATCAGAAACAGACTCAGAATGACAAAGTTATGACCGTTTTAGTGAACACCGGTCCATTATATGGCAAACCTTGAAAGAATTTCACTTTCCTGTGACGCTTTTCGCCGCACCACCTCGAAATTTTGTGTCCTTGATGCTGGAGATATTGTTTCCAAGTACATATTGACCAATTCTAGGAATGCCCTTCATTTCTTGGTTGTCACACACATAAGTTACAACATGCCACATGACGAAAACAAGAAGTATAAGGCTTGTAGCCGCTGTATTTTCTTGAATTTACGAAGAAATAGGAATTCACAGATCATAAATCATGTGCAAAAATCTACGTTTGTCCTTGCAGGGGGACTAATGTCTACAATCGACGTATTCTCTTGAATTTCCTTCAAAAGGAAAGTCCAATGCGTTCAGAAACTTGTCCGAAAAGTAGCCACGAATGATGTTATTTGACTTTCAAGGACAAAAATGTCCTCCTTAAGGCCGAATTTGAAGGCACCCCGGGCCTCCTGGCGCAAGCGGGGAGTATTTTCTGGATTCGCACGCTCACCGCGAGGATTTTGAGTACTTGTGGGTCCAAAACGGACTTCGAATGACAAAGTTATGACCGTTTTAGTGAACACCGGTCCATTATTTCGCAGTCCTTGAAAGAATTTCACTTTCCCATGACGCTTTTCGCCGAACCGCCTCAAAATTTTGTGTCCTTGATGATGGAGATATTGTTTCCAAGTATATATTGACCGATGCCAGGAATGCCCTTCGTTTCTTGGCTGTCACACACATAACTTACAGCATGCCACACGGCGAAAACAAGGAGTATAAGGCTTGTAGCCGCTGTATTTTCTTGAATTTACGAAGAAATAGGAATTCCCGGATCATAAATCATGTGCGCAAATCTACGTTTGTCCTTGCCAGGGGCACTAATGTCTGCAATCAACGTAATCTCTTGAATTTCCTTCAAAAGGAAGGTCCAATGCGTTCAGAAACTTGTCCGAAAAGCAGCGATGAATGATGTTATTTGACTTTCAGGTCCAAAAAAGTCCTCCTTAAGGCCAAATTTGTAGGCACCCCTGGCCTCCTGGTGCAAGCGAGGAGTATTTTCTAGATTCGCACGCTCGCTGTGAGGATTTTTTGTACTTGTGGGTCCGAAACAGACTCTGAATGACAAAGTTATGACCGTTTTAGTGAACACCGGTCCATTATATGGCAGTCCTTGAAAGAATTTCACTTTCCCGTGACACTTTTCACCGAACCGCCTCGAAATGTTGTGTCCTCGATGCTAGAGATATTGTTTCCAAGTATATATCAACTGATGCTAGGAATGCCCTTCGTATCTTGGCTGTCACACACATAAGTTACAGCACGCCACACGACGAAAACAAGGAGTGTAAGGCTTGTAGGTGCTGTATTTTCTTGAATTTACGAAGAAATAGGAATTCCGTATCGTAAATCATGTGCACAAATCTAGGTTTGTCCTTGCCAGGGGACTAATGTCTACAATCAACGTAATCTCTCGAATTTCCTTTAAAAGGAAGGTCCAATACCTTCAGAAACTTGTCTGAAAAGCAGCGACAAATGATGTTATTTGACTTTCAGGGCCAAAAAGTCCTCCGTAAGGCCGAATTTGAAGTCACCCCGGGCCTCCTAGCGCAAGCGAGGAGTATTTTATGCATTCACATACTCGCCGCAAGGATTTTGAGTACTTGTGGGTCCGAAAGGGACTCCAAATGACAAAGTTATGACCCTTTAAGTGAAAACTGGTCCATTATATGGCAGTGTTTGAAAGAATTTCACATTCCCGTGACACTTTTTGCCGAACTGCCTCGAAATTTTGTGTCCTTGATGCTGGAGATATTGTTTCCAATTATATATTGACCAATGCCAGGAATGCCCTTCGTTTCTTGGTTGTCACACACATAAGTTACAGCATGCCACACGACGTAAACAAGGAGTATAAGGCTTGTAGCCACTGTATTTTCTTGAATTTATGAAGAAATAGGAATTCCCGGATCATAAATCATGTGCACAAATCTACGTTTGTCCTTTCCAGGGGGACGAATGTTTACAATCAACGTAATCTCTCGAATATCCTTCAAAAGGAAGGTCCAATCGTTCAGAAACTTGTCCGAAAAGCAGCGACAAATGATGTTATTTGAATTTTAGGGCCGAAAAAGTCCGCCTTAAGGCCCAATTTGAAGGCACCCCTGGCCTCCTGGCGCAAGCGTGGAGTATTTTTTGGATTCGGACGCTCACCGCGAGGATTTTGAGTACTTGTGGGTCCAAAACGGACTCCGAATGACAAAGTGATGACCATTTTAGTGAATACCGGTCCATTATATGGCAGTCCTTGAAAGAATTTCACTTTCCCGTGACGCTTTTCGCCGAACAGCCTCAAAAGTTTGTGTCCTCGATGCTGGTGATATTTTTTCCAAGTATATATTGATCGATGCCAAGAATGCCCTTCATTTCTTGGTTGTCACACACATAAGTTACAGCATGCCACACGACGAAAAGAAGGAGTATAAGGCTTGTAGCCGCTGTATTTTGTTGAATTTACAAAGAAATAGGAATTCCCGGATCATAAATCATGTGCATAGATCTATGTTTGTCCTTGCCTGGGGGACTAATGTCTATGATCAACGTAATCTCTCGAATTTCCTTCAAAAGAATGTCAGATGCTTTCAGAATTTTGTCCGAAAAGCAGCGATGAATGATGTTATTTGACTTTCAGGGCCAAAAATGTCCTCCTTAAGGCCGAATTTGAAGGCACCCCAGGCCTCCTGGTGCAAGCGGGGAGTATTTTCTGGATTCACACTCTCACCGCGAGGATTTTGAGTACTTGTGGGTCCGAAACGGACTCCGAATGGCAAAGTTATGACCGTTTTAGTGAACACCGGTCCATTATATGGCAGTCCTTGAAAGAATTTCACTTTCCCGGGAGGCTTTTCACCGAACCGCCTCAAAATTTTGTGTCCTCGATGCTGGAGATATTGTTTCCAAGTATATACTGACCAATGCCAGGAATGCCCTTTGTTTCTTGGCTATCCCACACATAAGTTACAGCATGCCACACGGCGAAAACAAGGAGTATAAGGCTTGTAGCCGTTGTATTTTCTTGAATTTATGAAAAAATAAGAATTCCCGGATATGAAATCATGTGCGCAAATCTACGCTTGTCCTTTCCAGGGGCACTAATGTCTGCAATGAACGTAATCTCTTGAATTTCCTTCAAAAGGAAGGTCCAATGCGTTCAGAAACTTGTCCGAAAAGCAGTGACGAATGATGTTATTTGACTTTCAGGGCCCAAAAAGTCCGCCTTAATGCCAAATTTGAAGGCACCCCGGGCCTCCTGGCGCAAGCGAGGAGTATTTTCTAGATTCGCATGCTCACTGCGAGGATTTTTTGTACTTGTGGGTCCAGAACAGACTCTGAATGACAAAGTTATGACCGTTTTAGTGAACACCGGTCCATTATATGGCAGTCCTCGAAAGAATTTCACTTTCCCTTGACGCTTTTCACCAAACCGCCTTGAAATTTTGTGTCCTCGATGCTAGAGATATTGTTTCCAACTATATATCGACCGATCCTAGGAATGCCCTTTGTTTCTTGGTTGTCACACACATAAGTTACAGCATGCCACATGACGAAAACAAGGAGTGTAAGGCTTGTAGCCGCTGTATTTTCTTGAATTTATGAAGAAATAGGAATTCCCGGATCGTAAATCATGTGCACAAATCTACGTTTGTCCTTGCCAGGGGGACTAATGTCTACAATCAACGTAATCTCTCGAATTCCCTTCAAAAAGGAAGGTCCAATGCGTTCAGAAACTTGTTTGAAAAGCGGCGATGAATGATGTTATTTGACTTTCAGGGCCAAAAAAGTCCTCCGTAAGGCCGAATTTGAAGCCACCCCGGGCCTCCTAGCGCAAGCGAGGAGTATTTTCTGCATTCGCACACTCGCGGCGAGGATTTTGAGTACTTGTGGGTCCGAAAGGGACTCCGAATGACAAAGTTATGACCCTTTTAGTAAACACCGGTCTATTATATGGCAGTCTTTGAAAGAATTTCACATTCCCGTGACGCTTTTTGCCGAACTTCCTAGAACTTTTGTGTCCTCGATGCCGGAGATATTGTTTCCAATTATATATTGACCGATGCTATGAATGCCCTTCGTTTCTTGGCTGTCACACACATAAGTTACAGCATGCCACACGACGTAAACAAGGAGTATAAGGCTTGTAGCCGCTGTATTTCTTGAATTTACGAAGAAATAGGAATTCCTGGATCATAAATCATGTGCAAAAATCTACGTTTGTCCTCTCCAGGGGGACGAGTGTCTACAGTCAATGTAATCTCTTGAATTTCCTTCAAAAGGAAGGTCCAATGCATTCAGAAACTTGTCCGAAAAGCAGCGACGAATGATGTCATTTGAATTTTAGGGCCAAAAAAGTCCGCCTTAAGGCCCAATTTGAAGGCACCCCCGGTCTCCTGGCGCAAGTGTGGAGTATTTTCTGGATTCACACGCTCGCCGCGAGGATTTTGAGTACTTGTGGGTCCAAAATGGACTCTGAATGACAGAGTGATGACCATTTTAGTGAATACCGGTCCATTATATGGCAGTCCTTGAAAGAATTTCACTTTCCCGTGACACTTTTCGCTGAACCGCCTCAAAATTTTGTGTCCTCGATGCTGGAGATATTGTTTCCAAGTGTATATTGATCGATGCCAGGAATGCCCTTCATTTCTTGGCTGTCACACACATAAGTTACAGCATGCCACACGGGGAAACAAAGAGTATAAGGCTTGTAGCCGCTGTATTTTCTTGAATTTATGAAGAAATAGAAATTCCCGAATCGTAAATCATGTGCACAGATCTATGTTTGTCCTTGCCAGGGGGACTAATGTCTACGATCAACGTAATCTCTTGAATTTCCTTCAAAAGGAAGGTCAGATGCGTTCAGAAACTTGTCCGAAAAGCAGCGATGAATGATGTTATTTGACTTTCAGGGCCAAAAATGTCGTCCTTAAGGCCGAATTTGAAGGCACCCCAGGCCTCTTGGCGCAAGCGGGGATTATTTTCTGGATTCACACGCTCACCGCAAGGATTTTGAGTACTTGTGGGTCCGAACAGACTCCGAATGACAAAGTTATGACCGTTTTAGTGAACACCGGTCCATTATATGGCAGTCCTTGAAAGAATTTCACTTTCCCGTGACGCTTTTCACCGAACCGCCTCGAAATTTTGTGTCCTCGATGCTGGAGATATTGTTTCCAAGTATATATCGACCGATGCTAGGAATGCCCTTCGTTTCTTGGCTGTCACACACATGAGTTACAGCATGCCACACGACGAAAACAAGGAGTGTAAGGCTTGTAGCCGCTGTATTTTCCTGAATTTATGAAGAAATAGGAATTCCCGGATCGTAAATCATGTGCACAAATCTACGTTTGTCCTTGCCAGGGGGAATAATGTCTACAATCAACGTAATCTCTCGAATTTCCTTCAAAAGGAAGGTCCATTGCGTTCAGAAACTAGTCTGAAAAGCAGCGATGAATGATGTTATTTGACTTTCAGGGCCAAAAAAGTCCTCTGTAAGGCTGAATTTGAAGGCACCCCGGGCCTCCTAGCGCAAGCGAGGAGTATTTTCTGCATTCGCACACTCTCCGCGAGGATTTTGAGTACTTGTGGGTCCGAAAGGGACTCCGAATGACAAAGTTATGACCCTTTTAGTGAACACCGGTCCATTATATGGCAGTCTTTGAAAGAATTTCACATTCCCGTGAAGCTTTTTGCCGAACCGCCTCGAAATTTTGTGTCCTCGACACTGGAGATATTGTTTCCAATTATATATTGACCGATGCCAGGAATGCCCTTTGTTTCTTGGCTGTCACACACATAAGTTACAGCATGCCACATGGCGAAAAGAAGGAGTATAAGGCTTGTAGCCGCTGTATTTTCTTGAATTTATGAAGAAGTAGAAATTCTCGGATCATAAATCATGTGCACAGATCTATGTTTGTCCTTGCCAGGGGGACTAATGTCTACGATCAACATAATCTCTTGAATTTCCTTCAAAAGGAAGGTCAGATGCGTTCAGAAACTTGTCCGAAAAGCAGCGATGAATGATGTTATTTGACTTTCAGGGCCAAAAATGTCGTCCTTAAGGCCGAATTTGAAGGCACCCCAGGCCTCTTGGCGGAAGCGGGGAGTATTTTCTGGATTTGCACACTCACCGCGAGGATTTTGAGTACTTGTGGGTCCGAACGGACTCCAAATGACAAAGTTATGACCGTTTTAGTGAACACCGGTCCATTATATGGCAGTCCTTGAAAGCATTTCACTTTCCCGTGAAGCTTTTCACCGAACCGCCTCAAAATTTTGTGTCCTCAATGCTGGAGATATTGTTTCCAAGTATATATTGACCGATGCCAGGAATGCGCTTCGTTTCTTGGCTGTCACACACATAAGTTACAGCATGCCACACGGCGAAAAGAAGGAGTATAAGGCTTGTAGCCGCTGTATTTTCTTGAATTTACAAAGAAATAGGAATTCCCAGATCATAAATCATGTGCACAAATCTACGTTTGTCCTTACCAGGGGCACTAATGTCTGCAATCAACGTAATCTCTTGAATTTCCTTCAAAAGGAAGGTCCAATGCGTTCAGAAACTTGTCCGAAAAGCAGCGACGAATGATGTTATTTGACTTTCAGTGCCAAAAAAGTCCTCCTTAAGGCCAAATTTGAAGGCACCCCGGGCCTGCTGCCGCAAGCGAGGAGTAATTTTAGATTCGCACGCTCACCGCGAGGATTTTGAGTAATTGTGGGTCCAAAACGGACTCCGAATGACAAAGTGATGACCATTTTAGTGAACACCGGTCCAATATATGGCAGTCCTTGAAAGAATTTAACTTTCCCGTGATGCTTTTCACCGAACCGCCTCGAAATTTTGTGTCCTCGATGCTGGAGATATTGTTTCCAAGTATATATTGATCGATGCCAGGAATGCCCTTCGTTTCTTGGCTGTCACACACATAAGTTACAGCATGCCACACTGCGAAAACAAGGAATATAAGGCTTGTAGCTGCTGTATTTTCTTGAATTTAAGAAGAAATAGGAATTCCCGGATCATAAATCATGTGCACAGATCTATGTTTGTCCTTGCCAGGGGGACTAATGTCTACGATCAAAGTAATCTCTCGAATTTCCTTCAAAAGGAAGGTCAAATGCGTTCAGAAACTTGTCCGAAAAGCAGTGATGAATGATGCTATTTGACTTTCAGGGCCAAAAATGTCGACCTTAAGGCCGAATTTGAAGGCACTCCGGGCCTCCTGGCACAAGCGGGGAGTATTTTCTCGATTCGCACGCTCACCGCGAGGATTTTGAGTACTTGTGGGTCCGAACGGACTCCGAATGACAATGTTATGACCGTTTTAGTGAACACCGGTCCATTATATGGCAGTTCTTGAAAGAATTTCACTTTCCCGTGACGATTTTCGCCGAACCGCCTCGAAATTTTGTATCCTCAATGCTGGAGATATTGTTTCCAAGTATATATCGACCGATGCTAGTAATTCCCTTCGTTTCTTGGCTATCACACACATAAGTTACAACATGCCACACGGCAAAAACAAGGAGTATAAGGCTTGTAGCCGCTGTATTTTCTTGAATTTATGAAGAAATAGGAATTCCCAGATCATAAATCATGTGCACAAATCTACGTTTGTCCTTGCCAGGGGCACTAATGTCTGCAATCAGCATAATCTCTTGAATTTCCTTCAAAAGGAAGGTCCAATGCGTTCAGAAACTTGTCCAAAAAGCAGCGACGAATGATGTTATTTGACTTTCAGGGCCAACAAAGTCCTCCTTAAGGCCAAATTTGAAGGCACCACGGGCCTCCTGGCGCAAGTGTCGAGTATTTTTTGGATTCGCACGCTCGCCTCGAGGATTTTGAGTACTTGTGCATCAGAAACAGACTCAGAATGACAAAGTTATGACCGTTTTAGTGAACACCGGTCCATTATATGGCAAACCTTGAAAGAATTTCACTTTCCTGTGACGCTTTTCGCCGCACCACCTCGAAATTTTGTGTCCTTGATGCTGGAGATATTGTTTCCAAGTACATATTGACCAATTCTAGGAATGCCCTTCATTTCTTGGTTGTCACACACATAAGTTACAACATGCCACACGGTGAAAACATGGAGTATAAGGCTTGTACCCGCTGTATTTTCTTGAATTTATGAAGATATAGGAATTCCCGGATCATAAATCATGTGCCCAAATCTACGTTTGTCCTTGCCAGGGGCACTAATGTCTGCAATCAACATAATCTCTTGAATTCCTTCAAAAGGAAGGTCCAATGCGTTCAGAAACTTGTCCGAAAAGCAGCGACGAATGATGTTATTTGACTTTCAGGGCCAACAAAGTCCTCCTTAAGGCCAAGTTTGAAGGCACCCCAGGCCTCCTGGCGCAAGTATGGAGTATTTTCTGGATTCGCACGCTCGCCTCAAGGATTTTGAGTACTTGTGCATCAGAAACGGACTCAGAATGACAAAGTTATGACCGTTTTAGTGAAGACCGGTCCATTATATGGCAAACCTTGAAAGAATTTCACTTTCCTATGACGCTTTTCGCCGCACTGCCTCGAAATTTTGTGTCCTTGATGCTGGAGATATTGTTTCCAAGTATATATTGACCAATGCGAGGAATGCCCTTCATTTCTTGGTTGTCACACACATAAGTTACAGCATGCCACACGGTGAAAACATGGAGTATAAGGCTTGTACCCACTGTATTTTCTTGAATTTATGAAGAAATAGGAATTCCCGGATCATAAGTCATGTGCACAAATCTACGTTTGTCCTTGCCAGGGGCACTAATGTCTACAATCAACATAATCTCTCGAATTTCCTTCAAAAGGAAGGTCCAATGTGTTTAGAAACTTGTCTGAAAAGCATCGACGAATGATGTTATTTGACTTTCAGACTACTAGGAAAACCCTTACCAGTAGCGTTGGTTTTTTGGCTATTAGTAGCGCGGGCAGGTGCGCTACTGCTACGGTGCTACAGCTATTTTTTAGCAGTAGCGGTTGTTTGAACCAGCGCTACTGCTATCTGTATCTAGCAGTAGCGCGCCTCTGTCCATCGCTACTACTAATACTAGTAGTGTGGCCCTTCAAAAAATGCTACTAGTAAGCAGCGCTGCTACTACTCCAATACCCTGCGCTACTGCTAGTATTTTCTTTTTTTATGGTTCTATATTCGTATTTTTACAGGTTTTATACAGTTACAACATACACATACACTGGAACTATATGAAAAAGGAATGTCTCATCATGATCATCGAAGTGGTACAACATAGTCTCATCATATCAACATAGTCTCAACACAAATGATGTCAATCTCATCATCATCTCGAAATAGTGATACAAGTTAATGATGACTTGTCTCTTACATTGTCAACGTAAGCACATGTTTCATCATCTACCTAAACTAAGACATACATGATAAGAGCGATCACGATGATCAAAAGCGGTATTATGTAGTAGTTTTTGCAGCGGCGCTGGTTCTGAATCCCCTGTTGTGCTATGAATCTCAAGTAACTAGCTTCGGCTTCCACTCTGCTATCAAACCCTTTCTGGCTTCCACCGGAGAAGCTAGAGACTTGGGCCTGACACTCTGGCCACTCATCATACACACCCGGAACATTCCCTACATACACGGTATACCACTTCCTCGCCATCGTTGATCTATATACCTGTCAGAGATGCACATATATATACCATGAAGCGAATTCAACAAAACAGTTATGAAATATAAGCAACATATATAGTAAACATAGTTAACAAATTTTATCGTACCGAAAGTAATTAACTAGAGCGCGGCACCATACATCTAATAGTTTCGTCGTACTGAGAGATTTGAAGTTTCATCGTACAGAAAGTAACAAGTAACTAAACAGACACATTGTTTTTAAGCAGTGCACTCTTCCCATCTGTCCATATCTGGAAGGGTGCACCCAAGCTTAGTGAAAGGCGTCATGTCCTGACGCTGTAGGGCAATGCGGGTTCGGACGTCAGCTCGCGATATTGGGTCGCCGTAGAACATCACATTCTCTTCGAGGACATCTTTGATGATGATGGACACAATTTCCTGTTGGATCCGGTAGAAATCATTTCGAAGTCGACTATCTGGCACGGCTCCAAAGGCTTCGGCCCATCTCTGGATATGGGTATCGGATGAAGATTTCATGCAAAGTGATTGCACATCCCTTCTGTACTCCATCATTAGATGGATGACATAGAATCCATCATTCTCACTTCTTGCCGGTTGCTGGATGCAACAGAATTTAGTCTTGTGGCTGAAACAAAGCCCGGCCTTATTTGTTTTTTTTGTATTGGATGTAGCCACCCCGCATGCTGAAGCCCACCATAGCTCTGTCCAGAACATACTTTATGTATGTGTAATCTTTCTTCTGTATGTTCTTCGACGGGTCAAAATATAGAGCGCAGGAGTAGCGCGGGTAAAGAACAATGAGAATGGCACGACACCCCCTGCTGCGCAAAATACACGATCAAGTTTAGCCTCCATGCGTGCAAAGTAACTATTGAAATGCACGAAAGGATGTATGTGTTATAGTGCTATCCGCTGATAACTTACCTGGGATGATAAGGTAGGAGAACCGTTTCTTTGTCCTTATTGCTGACCAAGAATTCTTCGATGTACTGACTCGCATATTGACGGTTGGCTTCGTTGATTGACAAGAAGCCCTCATGCATGTAGTATGGGTCTGCGACCGCAAGACCGGTGACTTGCTCTCTCCTGACGATGTAGTTCATGTGCAGCGCATACAGGCGGACGAACATAAAATTGAGTGTCCTCATTCGAAACATCTGGAAGATGTAATCAAACCTCAGGAAGAAGAGGTCCGTGGGGCATGTGTGGACATACATCTTGCAACTGCTCGGCACATGAACCTTATAAAGTGGGTATCCTGGATCATCCGAGGCGAGGAGTCTTCTCTCTATCGAAAGCACATGGTCATGGAGTCTCCTGGGACCCCCTTCTATGGCAGCTAGTCCATTCGCCGGTACCATTGGATCTCCCACGACATGGATTAATGGCGCATGTTTCATCGGTACATGGTCAAACTTGGTCGAAGGCGGCTGGCTGCTAGAACCAACATTGCCAGCTTTATTGGATTTTCTCGCCGCCGGTCTCTTCCTCTGCTTCTTCTTGGTGGGCTCAGGTGCTGGTGGGTCTGTCAGACTCTCCCTGAGCACCACCCCTAGTGTTGTAGGGCTCAGCTTTGGATGACTCTGGCTAATTAGTTGAGCTTGGGTGGAGCCGGCATTTGGAGGCGTGTCCTGCGAGGATTGCATGAACATAGACTTCTTGCACTCCCGAGGATGTTCCGGCTTTGGTACATGCATCTCATATGCATATGGTTGACTCATTGTTACTTCGTTGTCAAAGGAAGTATTCAAATACTGGTTAGGGTCATCGTCGGCCTCCTCCATGTCATGATCCCTATCCTCTTCCATGGGGCAGATGGCATCATCTGCCGGCAGAACGGTTGGCCCTCCTTCCTCATGTCTCTCGATCTCAGCAAGCAGCACAGACGATGGTTGTACTTGTGTAGGTGGTGTTGTGGTCATACCTTCCTGAGGTTCCGTTGGTGTGCTCCCGGCCACCTCGACACGAAGAAGATTTTTCGGCCACATGATCGACCAATTTTTGCATTGGCCAAGCTGCATGGGGGTCTCGTCATCCTCTCCATCGGTTTGTATCATACGAGGGAGACCCTTGTAGCCCACTTTCACACTCGCCACGGAGACCCTTAAGGCATTATCAGGCATCTGCCGGCGGTGAAACAATCGATCCTTGGGCTTCACTCTAGTACCCTTCCCCACATCCACCAACCCGCCCTTCATGTTGTAAAGGAGGGTGCACGGACTACAAAGACATATACATGCGGTGTTAGAGATCCAAAAAGAACGGCAACTGAAGATTAATTAATTAGTTGAGTTGATGAAGGTGCGACGACACATATTTACTGTGAGGGCATCGAGCTCAGCCAATGTCTATGGACCGACATTCAAGCCAGACACGGAGCTAGGGCTGCTGTGAGAGCTGGGCGGAGGAGCAGGTGCTAGAGGAGGTGCGGGTGTGGTTGCCATACTAGGTACGAGTATGGGTGCAGTGTTCATTGAGTTGCTCCCGGTGAAGCTGGGCATGGGAAAATCACTTGGTGGCGCATTGGGATTTTGTTGCACCCATGTGACCACTGTTGGAATCAAGCTTGTAAAGGCAGCCACCATATCAGATCTACAGGCAACGATTATCTCAGATTTGGTCTTAGCTTTTGCTTTCTCCATCGCCCGCGCCACCTTCTCGTCGATAGTCACTTGACTGAACTTCTTTCTCTGTCTTTTGGCCTCGGAGTCCTCCCTATAATAGTACTTCCAAGTGGCCCCATCCCCGGCGCCATGCACATGTCCATATTGTGGTCGCTGGCCGGGCGGGTGTCCCATCATTATGTTCATGGCCCAGTTGAAAGGAGTGTCCCACTTGTACTTCGCTAACGACTGAGTCGACTGAGTCGCCGAGTCGCTCTCGGCCGCAAGCTTGTTTTGCTCTCTCTGCAAAATGGACCGTGAATCATTTACGAATGTGACTAGAATGTAGTAGACTTCGCTGATCAGAACCTAATATGTAAGGTGGTAAAAGGATAATTACCAGTCTTCTCATGAATTTCCTAGTCGGCCCGTCGGTGAAAAAAATCTTTTTCTCGGGGTTCCACGAGAATCAGGCCCTGATGAAGTCGTGCTCCTGCTGGTTGGTGAACTCAGCTAATGGGTCTGGGATCCCCTGACGTTCATGTTCTGCGTCCTCCTTAGCCCACACGGGCTTCTTTCCCATGTAACCACGACTTCCAAGGCGGTGGTTCCCCATGTTCTTTGCCTGCAGCTGCTTGCCTCTCTCCGACCTGGCCTTGGCAGCTTCTTCATTGCAAGTCTCCTTGAACTTTTCAAAGTCCTCTATCGTAATTTTCGGATTGTCTGCAACAATCTCGGCGTAGGTTTCATGGTCTACTTGAATCGCCTTTTTCACCCTAGTTTTCCAAGCGCTCAATGTGTTGCTGAACTTCCCTAGGGCTTTGTTGTTGATTTTTTTCATGGCATCATCATCCCATGGGTCGACTTCGTCATTCTGACCGGGGAACAGGAATCTTGCGTGCATCCTAATTAGAAGCAGCTTCTTCGAATGTTCATACTTCCGTATTTTTGTGGTGTTGATGTTAGCGGTATCCCGTAGGATGCACGCTAGTTGGTTGCCGTAACACGTTGCCACTTCTCGCAGCTCTATTGGCTCGAACTTGCCAGGGTGCACCGCCGTGACCACCAGTATTCCGGTGCCAAGCTCATTTGGGCGTCGTGTCCTCTTTTCCTTCTTTCCCTCGCTGGCTTGGGAGGTCCCACCTTCCGTGCTATAGTTAGGAACATCATCAGCGCTAGTCTTAGTGCCGGTTGTCGGTGTTCTGGGAACGGGGGTACCCGGACTTGCCTGCCTGTGGCGTGGCTCAAGGAGTAGCCCATTACGGCCCATCTTCATCAACACGAGCTCAAGACCCTCGTGAGGGGCCAACCCTTGCGGGGCGGACGACAGGAAGCTTCCTTAGGCACAACCTCGTCAGGCTGGCTCGCGAGGAGGCGGAGAGATCAAGGCGGGGTACCTCACGAGGTGCCCATGACGCAAGCCATGACGACCAAAGCCAGGCGGGCGCCAGGCGGGCGCCGGCCTGCGCAGAGTCCTTGTTTCCTCTTGGTGCAAAGGTGGCAAGCTTAGGCAAGGGTATCAAGCAAAGGCAACCATTTCGGTGCAACAAGACCAAGACCAGCAGAACGGCAGGATGGAGGTCATCGTGGAGCCCAAGCCGGCGTCATCGTTAGAGTCTTTGGCAGGCGAGGACCAACTTTAGTCAGGATAAGTGTACTAGATGTTCCCCTTCAAAATGGCCAATTGTTGGCGCCCTTCCCGCTCAATATTTGGGAAGAGAACCATGGCCTCGCTCTATAAATAGGACTAGCCACTCTCAAGGCAAGGGGATGTACCAGTCGAACCTTAGCCAGAACCACCAATACAAGAGCTCCTCCCCTCGCGAGGTAGTTCTTCCAATGTATTGTTCATCATCAGCCCCTGAGGCAATCTACCACACCACAAACTAGAGTAGGGTATTACACCACAATGGTGGCCCGAACTAGTATAAACCTCGTGTCCCTTGTGTTGTTCTTCGTGTAGTTTAGATCCTTTGCGAGGCGACGAGGTGTGAGTAGGTAGGAGGTGTGATCTCTGCGCGCACCCCAGAGTTCAAACCTTAAGGGTCTGCCGGAACCCAAAATCTGACATTTGGCACGCCAGGTAGGGGTGCACCGGAGCTTTCCATTCCGCCGACCCGCTCTCCACCAGCACCGCGCTTCACCCTCATGACGGGCAGCGTCCACCCGCTCTGGCTGCCGGCGCCAGCACTGGGGCCAGGGGGCTCCGAGCCTTGGCCCCCGCCTTGCGGCAGGTGCAGTGGTCGCACAAGTTCAAGCCAGAGATGCCACCGCGCTACAACGGCATGGCGGATCCGCTGGCTTTCCTGCTGGCGTACGAGGAGGCCGTCCTCAAGGCCGGGGGAGACGACAGGGTCATGGCTAACTGGTTTCCCATGGCCCTCACCGGTGTTCCGCGCATGTGGCTGCTCCACCTGCCAACGACTTCTGTGGCCTCTTGGGAGGAGCTGCGCAACCTCTTCCTCGCCCAGTACGCTGCACCAGCGCCCCCAGTCGTCGCAGCTCTCCTAGGTGGCTCGCAGGCGCCACCCTCCGGCCGCCATATGAAGCCATTCATCCGCCATATCAAGCCATTCCTCCGGGTTGGGCGGCGCCTAAGGCCGATTTGGCCTTTATCTCAGATGATCACCCCACCAACTCGGCCTGTTCGGGCGCGCTCCCAATGCTGTGCACCCCCACCATCTGCCAGGTGGCCGTCACCAGGACCCTCATCGACGGTGGTGCTGGCCTCAGCGTACTCTCGGTGGAAGCTTCAGCCTCCTCCACGTGCCGCCAGAGCGGCTTCAGCCCAGCAGGCCCTTCTTGGGCGTCGGAGGCGGTTTCATCGGCTCCCTAGGACAGATCCGCCTCCCGGTGATCTTCGGCACCTACGACAACTTCCGCACGGAGCTGATCGACTTCGACATCGCCCCCATCGGCCTCCTGTACAACACCATCCTCGGCTACCCGGCCCTAGCCCAGTTCATGGCCGCAACTCACCCAGTGTACAACCTCATGAA
The DNA here is from genome assembly GCF_002162155.2 of Triticum dicoccoides. Classification (NCBI taxonomy): domain Eukaryota; kingdom Viridiplantae; phylum Streptophyta; class Magnoliopsida; order Poales; family Poaceae; genus Triticum; species Triticum dicoccoides. Next base: position 595,649,501 of record NC_041391.1, read on the forward strand.
GATGCCCTGTAACGCCCCGGATCTGATGCGCCAGGTGTCTGCCAGTTATTCGGCGTCGTTGCCATGTCTTTTTCTTGCGTGTTGCATTTTGCCATGTCATCATCTGCATTTTATCATGTCATCATATGCATTGCATTGCATACGCGTTCGTCTCATGCATCCGAGCATTTTCCCCGTTGTCCGTTTTGCAATCTGGCGCTCCTATGTCCTCCGGCGTTCCCCTTTCGTCTCTCGTTGTGAGCGGGTATTAAACTTTCTCGGAATGCCCCACGCTTGCCAAGTGGCCTTGGTATACCACCGGTAGACCGCCTGTCAAGTTTTGTGTCATTTGGAGGTCGTTTGGTACTCCAACGGTTAACCGGGTAACCGCAAAAGCCCTCTTTGTCTTGCAGCCCAACACCCCTTCCAAAGTGGCCCAAAACCCACCTAACTCCCCTCCATGCTCTCGGTCGTTCGATCACGATCGCGTGGCCGAAAACCATGCCTCATTTGGAGTCTCCGAGCTCCCTCTACCTATATATTAGCCCCGTCCCCCGAAATCTCGGGCAAACCCTAGATCAAACTCCACCCGCCGCCGCCGGACAAAAATCCGGGCAGCGGACATGTCCGCCCCGCCGCCGCGCCCAACCGAATCCCGCCACCTGTCCCTGCGCCGCCGTCCCGCCGCCGCGGCCCGCGAGCCCGAGCCCGGCCCGCCCCGGGACGCATC
>NC_041391.1:595650456-595657572 GCF_002162155.2 Triticum dicoccoides
GGGCGCGCCGGAGCCGCGCCGCGCCGCCTCCCTCGGTGAACCCGGACCCCGCCGTCGCCGGATCTGGCCTCCCCGGCCCCGTCCCCGACTTCTCCGGCCGCCGGCGCCTCAGATCCGGCGAGATCCGCTGCCGCTTTGAAAACCGTGCAGATCTGGAGGATGCCCCCGAAATGCCAAAGTCCCTGTTATTTTGCATCATCATGCCATGTTCATCATGCTATATCTCTGCATCCGTAGCTCCGTTTCATGCGTGTGATATATCAAATTGTTCGTCTCAACGAGTACATCATTTCTTTCCATTGCATCGTATTCATTTGAGCCCATCTTGATGCCTGAATCATCGTTGTAAGAGTGCTTCATAATGTCTTCTGCTGTCCGTTAACAGAACGAGCTCATTTGTCATTTTTGCCATGATTGATGTGTGCATCCTATGAGGTTGATGTCTTCATGTGTTTTGATCTATGCTATGTTTTCTTTACAGAGGTGCTTACCATGTATTTTTGTGATCAATGTGGTGACTAGCACAAGCTTGCAAACTAGGCATCGTGATGTTGCTGATTTTAGTTCCCGTTCTGCTGTAATTTTGATGCCATGTAAACTTGATGCTACAGAGAGATCCATGCATATTTTGAGATACTTCAGTAAGGGTGTTTTGAACATATGGTTATTGTCTATCCATTCATGCCCTTGTTTGCAATTATGGAGTAGCCTAGCATGTCATTTTCGTGCTCTACTTTTGCTTCAAAATTTTCCTGGAAGATTGTTTACATGTTATTCAATTTAGCCAAGGTTGTTGTAGTTGATGCTTGTATGCTATGGACTTGTTCTTGACTTGGTTTGTTACACAAACATGTCTTCTTTATGATGCTATACTTATCATGTCATGCAATGACTTGTGGTGAGTGATTCAAGCTTGTGAAGTAGGGTTCATAATGTTGCTATTTTGCTAGGCTGAATCTGTTATTTCGTGATGCTATATAAACATGTTGCCACTAATCATTCTATGCATAATCTGAAGATGTTATATAAACATGTTTTGTTCTACATGTCATCCTCTATCCATCCATGCCCCTGGTAGCATTTATAGCTTGTTGTAGCTTGTTCATATCTTGCTCCAAAGTTGCTTCATAATGTTGTTGTCAGCCTGTTAACATTAAGTTCAGTTGTTTCCATGTGTTTTGCTAGTGATCCATGCATCCTATGAACTTGCTATTGCCATGCTTAGCTTCACAAATATGTCTTCTTACTGTTGGGTGCCTTGCCATGCCATGTTATGCTCTGTAGTGAGTTGCACAAGCTCATCTACATGCCTTCATAATTCTGTTTCTGCCATGTTTGAATCTGTATAATAACTTGCTATGTTTACATGGGTGCCATCATATTTTCTGATCCTTTTTGGCTTATGGTCAGTAAAGGACTTTTGATCTATGCATTTAGTAGATTTATTCCATGCCTTTGTTTTCCATGATAAGTTCCTGTAACATGTTGTTTGATAGCTCTAAACATTGCATCGTGATGTTATTTTCTGCAAAGTCTGAAATTGTTATAACTTGCAATCTTACCATGTGTGTTTGAGCATGTTCTAGTGATTTCTAGAGATAGCTCAGTGTTCATGTTTTGTAATGCTTTACCTGTACATCATGTCCATGCCTTTTGTTATTATGTTGAGGTGCTGTAGCATGTTGTTTTGACGCTTGCAATATGCCTAGTTGCTGTTTTGGACAGCTTGTCCTTTAAACTTGTTTCAGGTGTGTGTGTTGAACCGTTGCTCCGTTTTGAGTGTGCTCTATATGAAACTTGCTTGATTTTGCATGTAGTTTCATATTATCATGTTGAATCCTTGTTTTGAGGTGTTTGATTGTTGTTTGTATGCATTTTGCATCAATGCCATGTTTGACTTATTTTGCTCATATCTTCTAGACCGTAGCTCCGAACTAAATGAACTTTATATGTAACTTGACTAGAATCTCGTGTAGATCATCTTGTTGCATCTTAACTTGATGTTTAACAACTTGAACATAAGGTTTATTCAGATCTGGACCAATTTCGAAATTTGCATATGAGGACTTACCGGAATTGTTATATGTTGTTCCCGGCCTCATTTAAACTTGCCTTGATGTGTTGCTCTTGTTTGCATCATCTCTTGCCATGAGTAGCTCCATATAGCTTTGTCATGCATCATGCTTGTTGTGCATCATGCCTTGTTCATGTGTGGTGTGTTTACCTTGTTGTGTGCTTCTTTTCGATAGTTCCTGTTTCGTTGCGATCGTGAGGATTCGTTCGTCTATGGTTGGTTCGGCTTCATCCTTTCATCTTCTTCATGGACTCGTTCTTCTTCCTTGTGGGATTTCAGGCAAGATGACTGCTACCCTGGATCTCACTACTATCATTGCTATGCTAGTTGCTTCGTTCTATCGCTATGCTGCGTTACCTATCTTTTGCTCATCAAGCCTCCCATATTGCCATGAGCCTCTAACCTTTGACACCTTTCCTATGCAAACCATTGTTTGGCTATGTTACCGCTTTGCTCAGCCCCTCTTATAGTGTTGCTAGTTGCACGTGAAGTTGAAGATTTCTCCATGGCGGACAGGATTTTGGTTGGGATATCACAATATCTCTTATATTATTAATGCATCTATATACTTGGTAAAGGGTGGAAGACTCGGCCTTTTGCCTAGTGTTTTGTTCCACTCTTGCCGCCCTAGTTTCCATCATACCGGTGTTATGTTCCCGGATTTTTGGGTTCCTTACGCGGTCGGGTGATTTATGGGACCCCCTCGACAGTTCGCTTTGAATAAAACTCCTCCAGCAAGGCCCAACCTTGGTTTTACCATTTGCCTCACCACCACCTACCCTTTCCCTTGGGTCGGCCAACCCGAGGGTCAACTTTATTTTAGCCCCCCCGGGCCAGTGCTTGTCTAAGTGTTGGTCCGAACTGAGCAGCCTGCGGGGCCACCTTGGGGCAACTCGAGGGCTGGTTTTACTCGTAGCTTGACTTATCCGGTGTTGCCCTGAGAACGAGATATGTGCAGCTCCTATCGGGATTGTGGGCGCATCGGGCGGCTTTGCTGGTCTTGTTTTACCATTGTCGAAATGTCTTGTAAACCGGGATTTCGAGTCTGATCGGGTCTTCCTGGGAGAAGGTCTATTCCTTCGTTGATCGCGAGAGCTTGTCATGGGCTAAGTTGGAACACCCCTGCAGGGTATAATCTTTCGAAAGCCGTGCCTGCAGTTATAGGCAGATGGGAATTTGTTAATGTCCGGTTGTAGATAACTTGACACCAGATCCGAATTAAAACGCATCAACCATGTGTGTCGCCGTGATGGTCTCTTCTCGGCGGAGTTCGGGAAGTAAACACGGTTTCTGGGTTATGTTTGACGTAAGTAGGAGTTCAGGATCACTTCTTGATCATTGCTAGTTTCACGACCGTTCCGCTTGCTCTCTTCTCGCTCTTATTTGCGTATGTTAGCCACCATATATGCTTAGTCGCTGCTGCAACCTCACCACTTTACCCCTTCCTTTCCCTTTAAGCTTTGCTAGTCTTGATACCCATGGTAATGGGATTGCTGAGTCCTCGTGGCTCACAGATTACTACAACAACAGTTGCAGGTACAGGTTTATGCGATGATCATGACGCGAGAGCGATGCTTGCTTGCGTTGAGTTCTTCTTCTGCTTCTTCGATCAGGGGATAGGTTCCAGGTCGGCAGCCTGGGCTAGTAGGGTGGATGTCGTTTGAGTTTCTGTTTGTGTTTCATCCGTAGTCGGATGGTGCTCTGATGTATCATGATGTTGTATTCGTGTGGCATTGTATGCCTTATGTATGTATCCCCATCTATTATGTAATGTTGATGTAATGATATCCACCTTGCAAAAGCGTTTCAATATGCGGGTCTATCCTTGGAGGGACCTTCGAGTTCCTTTTGGATAGGGTCGCATATTGGGCGTGACAAGTTGGTATCAGAGCCTCGACCGACCCTAGGAGCCCCCTTGATTGATCGTGTAGTTTGGCCGTTGTCGAGTTTAGAAGAAAACTGTTTTCAGAGTCTAGTTATATCGGAAAGTAGGAATTCTTTTTACTCCTTAGTCCCCTTCGTCGCTCTGGTAAGGAATCTTGACGTAGGTGTTTTGAATTACTTCTCTTCCCCTTCAAATTTTTCTTTAGGATCACGCAGTTGGTTTTCCGATCGTTGTTCCTCAGCTCTTTTCATCCGGTGCATTTCTCGTAAAGTTGACTCAAGTCTCTTCATCTTTGCAAGTTCAATCCTCAGTTGTTTTCTTTTCCCACCCGCCCTCCCTTTTTCATCTCGGAACCGGAGTCCGTAATCGAGTATCCATCCTACTCGTGCGAAGTCCTTGCCTTTCTTTCCTCAATGATTTCAACCGGTGTTTTCTCTTCAAGATATTCGTCGGTTCCCCCTTCCAAGTTGATTTTGTTTTTCCCGCCCTCCCACCCTTTTTCTTCCCGGAGTCTGACTCTCTCGACCATCTATCTCATTTGTGCGGGGCCTCTTCAGTCTTTCGTAAATTGTTTCAACCGGTGAATTCTCGTCTCGTTCGTCATTCTTCATCCCTTTCTTTTCCAGTGCACTCAATTCAAGTTTTTCGGGTTGATCATATTCTTCTCCTCGGCAAATATTTCAATTGTTCCGGTGCTTTATCTATCTGTTCATCATCCCATTCCAACGGTGTTTTCTCTTCAGTGGGCCCTAACCCACAGGTCTTTTCCCAGGATCTTACCTGACTTTTCTGATTTCCCGGAGATATTCTCTAATTCTTTTCAAGCGTGACGTAAGAATGGATTTCATCAGTCACATGCCTTCTCCAAGATTGATTTCAAATCATTTCATTGTTGACTCAACCTCTTCTCTTTTCATTCTCCCGGAGTATCTCAGTAATTTTGGTGTTGTTTACCGTCGATATCTGAAGACCAAAGAAGAGTTTTTCCTCTAAATCTTGTCTGTTCTCTCGAAGTTTCGTGGTTCTAGCTTCATGTTATCCTCTCGAATTATTCCGTTTGTCAGATATTCCTTTTCTCACCTATCCGGAGTATGTCAGGAGTTGTTTTTCCATTCCTTTTCACCGGAGGCCATCATTCCAGTTATCATTCTCTAATTATCCCGGTGCTTCGTTCAAGTGTTCTTCAATCAGCTCATGATCTCTTTGTTCTTTTGCATCTAAATCCCCTCTAGCATATTTGCTCTTCTAATTCTTCCCGGTGATTCAGCCCCCTTTCATCAGTCATTTTCGAATTCTTATGGTGATTCGTTCAAGATTCTTTTGCTTGATTATCATTCAATCCATCCGTTCTTTCCAATCATACCGGTGGTTCATGAAGACTTTCTCAAGTTTTGCGCCATATTTCCCCTTAATCCTTTTCAAGAAGAATAAGTAGTATGAAAAATCCATTGATTGTCATCAATTTAATTTGATGAAGGATAAGCATACAATAAATCTTATTCTTATTTCATCAGAGTGAGTAATCCCTTCCTTCGGAGTTTGTTCGTGATGAATAAATTCTAGTTCCAAGTGTTTTCATCTTTTCTTTTCCGGAGTTCAATTTCCTCAGCCATTTTGTCGGAACCTCCATCTAAATCATCACAAGGCTCATCTTATTCTTTCATCCTTTCATTCTATCTCATCATCCTTTTTGTCAACGGAGTCCTTAATGGTGGTTCTTCATGATTTAATTCATTCCTCAAGTGTTCATCAAGATTCTTGTTGGCAGAATTCAAGTATCTTTTCTTCTTGCATCTCAAAGTGTAATTAATTCTCCATATTCTTTTGAAGTGGAGTTTTGCATTTCTTCGTTCTTCTAAGCTATCCAATCATTTCCGTTTGTGGTCGGTTATCACCTCATAATTTTGACATGTTTTCCATAAGTCCACAACAAGCTTATTCTTTTCGTTGTTGATTTTTCTCAACAACTCCATTCAACCTTCCTTCTAAGTTATTTTCATTCCTTTCTTCCAATTCTTCCGGAGGCATTGCATTGTTCATCTCGTCAAGTGCTATCTCTTTGGGTGAAGCTCATGTTCTATTCTTTCCTTGTTCAACCGGAGTGCGCCTAAATCCTTTCAGTCTTATTTGTTTCTTATCTCGTTCTAACCGGAGTTGTTTCATAGTCTATCTGTTTCCGTGACCTTTCGATTCTCGCCATTCTCGCCGTTCCTCTCTTCTTCTCGAGTGCTCTCGATTCTTTGTTTCTTCTCTTGAGTTCTTGTTTCACCTCATCCCTTTTTCCCTTCCGTCTCGATCCTAAGATCTCGGGACGAGATCTCTTGTTAGCGGAGGAGTGTTGTAACGCCCCGGATCTGATGCGCCAGGTGTCTGCCAGTTATTCGGCGTCGTTGCCATGTCTTTTGCTTGCGTGTTGCATTTTGCCATGTCACCATCTACATTTTATCATGTCATCATATGCATTGCATTGCATACGTGTTTGTCTCATGCATCCGAGCATTTTCCCCGTTGTCCGTTTTGCAATCCGGCGCTCCTATGTCCTCCGGCGTTCCCCTTTTATCTCTCGTTATGAGCGAGTATTAAAATTTCTCGGAATGGCCCGAGGCTTGCCAAGTGGCCTTGGTATACCACCGGTAGACCGCCTGTCAAGTTTCGTGTCATTTGGAGGTCGTTTGGTACTCCAATGGTTAACCGGGTAACCGCAAAAGCCCTCTTTGTCTTGCAGCCCAACACCCCTTCCAAAGTGGCCCAAAACCCACCTAACTCCCCTCCATGCTCTCGGTCGTTCGATCACGATCACGTGGCCGAAAACCGTGCCTCATTTGGAGTCTCCTAGCTCCCTCTACCTATATATTAGCCCCCTCCCCCGAAATCTCGCGCAAACCCTAGATGAAACTCCACCCGCCGCCGCCGGACAAAAATCCGGGCAACGGACATGTCCGCCCCGCCGCCGCGCCCAATCGAATCCCGCCACCTGTCCCTGTGCCGCAGTCCCGCCGCCGCGGCCCGCGAGCCCAAGGCCGGCCCGCCCCGGGCCGCATCTGGGCCGCGCCTCGCCCGCCTGCCCGCGCCGCCGCTCGCCGAGTGCCCTCGCCGGAGCCCCTCGGCCTCCGCCGTCCCGGCCGCGCGCCGCCTGTGCCTGGCCGCGGCCCCCGCC
>NC_041391.1:595658209-595669908 GCF_002162155.2 Triticum dicoccoides
GGAGCCGCGCCGCGCCGCCTCCTCCGGTGAACCCCGACCCCGCCGTCGCCGGATCTGGCCTCCCCGGCCCCGTCCCCGACTTCTCCGGCCGCCGGCGCCTCAGATCCGGCGAGATCCGCCGCCGCTTTGAAAACCGTGCAGATCTGGAGGTTGCCCCCGAAATGCCTAAGTCCCTGTTATTTTGCATCATCATGCCATGTTCATCATACTATATCTCTGCATCCGTAGCTCCGTTTCGTGCGTGTAATATGTCAAATTGTTCGTCTCAACGAGTACACCATTTCTTTCCATTGCATCATATTCATTTGAGCTCATATTGATGCCTGAATCATTGTTGTAAGAGTGCTTCATAATGTTTTCTGCTGTCCGTTAACAGAACGAGCTCATTTGTCATTTTTGCCATGATTGATGTGTGCATCCTATGAGGTTGATGTCTTCATGTGTTTTGATCTATGCTATGTCTTCTTTACAGATGTGCTTACCATGTATTTTTGTGATCAATGTGGTGACTAGCACAAGCTTGCAAACTAGGCATCGTGGTGTTGCTGATTTTAGTTCCTGTTCTGCTGTAATTTTGATGCCATGTAAACTTGATGCTACAGAGAGATCCATGCATATTTTGAGATACTTCAGTAAGGGTGTTTTGAACATATGGTTATTGTCTATCCATTCATGCCCTTGTTTGAAATTATGGAGTAGCCTAGCATGTCATTTTCGTGCTCTACTTTTGCTTCAAAATGTTTCCTGGAAGATTGTTTACATGTTATTCAATTTAGCCAAGGTTGTTGTAGTTGATCCTTGCATGCTATGGACTTGTTCTTGACTTGGTTTGTTACACAAACTTGTCTTCTTGATGATGCTATGCTTATCTTGTCATGCAATGACTTGTGGTGAGTGATTCAAGCTTGTTAAGTAGGGTTCATAATGTTGCCGTTTTGCTAGGCTGAATCTGTTATTTCGTGATGCTATATAAACATGTTGCCACTAATCATTCTACGCATAATCTGGAGATGTTCTATAAACATGTTTTGTTCTACATGTCATCCTCTATCCATCCATGCCCCTGGTAGCATGTATAGCTTGTTGTAGCTTGTTCATATCTTACTCCAAAGTTGCTTCATAATGTTGCTGTCAGCCTGTTAACATTAAGTTCAGTTGTTTCCATGTGTTTTGCTAGTGATCCATGCATCCTATGAACTTGCTATTGCCATGCTTAGCTTCACAAATATGTCTTCTTACTGTTGGGTGCCTTGCCATGCCATGTTATGCTCTGTAGTGAGTTGCACAAGCTCATCTACATGCCTTCATAATTCTGTTTCTGCCATGTTTGAATCTGTATAATAACTTGCTATGTTTACATGGGTGCCATTATATTTTCTGATCCTTTTTGGCTTATGGTCAGTAAAGGACTTTTGATCTATGCATTTAGTAGATTCATGCCATGCCTTTGTTTGCCATGATAAGTTCCTGTAACATATTGTTTGATAGCTCTAAACATTGCATCGTGATGTTATTTTCTGCAAAGTCTGAAATTGTTATAACTTGCAATCTTACCATGTGTGTTTGAGCATATTCTAGTGATTTCTAGAGATAGCTAAGTGTTCATGTTTTGTAATGCTTTACCTGTACATCATGTCCATGCCTTTTGTTATTATGTTGAGGTGCTGTAGCATGTTATTTTGACGCTTGCAATATGCCTAGTTGTTGTTTTGGATAGCTTATCCTTTAAACTTGTTTCAGGTGTGTGTGTGTGTGTTGAACCGTTGCTCCGTTTTGAGTGTGCTCTATATGAAACTTGCTTGATTTTGCATGTAGTTTCATATTATCATGTTGCATCCTTGTTTTGAGGTGTTTGCTTGTTGTTTGTATGAATTTTGCATCAATGCCATGTTTGACTTGTTTTGCTCATATCTTCTAGACCGTAGCTCCGAACTAAATGAACTTTATATGTAACTTGACTAGAATCTCGTGTAGATCATCTTGTTGCATCTTAACTTGATGTTTAACAACTTGAACATAAGGTTTATTCAGATCTGGACCAATTTCGAAATTTGCATATGAGGACTTACCGGAATTGTTATATGTTGTTCCCGGCCTCATTTAAACTTGCCTTGATGTGTTGCTCTTGTTTGCATCATCTCTTGCCATGAGTAGCTCCATATAGCTTTGTCATGCATCATGCTTGTTGTGCATCATGCCTTGTTCATGTGTGGTGTGTTTACCTTGTTGTGTGCTTCTTTTCGATAGTTCCTGTTTCGTTGCGATCGTGAGGATTCGTTCGTCTATGGTTGGTTCGGCTTCATCCTTTCATCTTCTTCACGGACTCGTTCTTCTTCCTTGCGGGATTTCAGGCAAGATGACTGCTACCCTGGATCTCACTACTATCATTGCTATGCTAGTTGCTTTGTTCTATCGCTATGCTGCGTTACCTATCTTTTGCTCATCAAGCCTCCCATATTGCCATGAGCCTCTAACCTTTGACACCTTTCCTATGCAAACCATTGTTTGGCTATGTTACCACTTTGCTCAGCCCCTCTTATAGCGTTGCTAGTTCCAGGTGAAGTTGAAGATTTCTCCATGGCGGACAGGATTTTGGTTGGGATAACACAATATCTCTTATATTATTAATGCATCTATATACTTGGTAAAGGGTGGAAGACTCGGCCTTTTGCCTAGTGTTTTGTTCCACTCTTGCCGCCCTAGTTTCCGTCATACCGGTGTTATGTTCCCGGATTTTTGCGTTCCTTACGCGGTCGGGTGATTTATGGGACCCCCTCGACAGTTCGCTTTGAATAAAACTCCTCCAGCAAGGCCCAACCTTGGTTTTACCATTTGCCTCACCAACACCTACCCTTTTCCTTGGGTCGGCCAACCCGAGGGTCATCTTTATTTTAGCCCCCCCCAGGCCAGTGCTTGTCTAAGTGTTGGTCCGAACTGAGCAGCATGCGGGGCCACCTTAGGGCAACTCGAGGGCTGGTTTTACTCGTAGCTTGACTTATCCGGTGTTGCCCTGAGAACAAGATATGTGCAGCTCCTATCAGGATAGTCGGTGCATCGGGCGGCTTTGCTGGTCTTGTTTTACCATTGTCGAAATGTCTTGTAAACCGGGATTTCGAGTCTGATCGGGTCTTCCTGGGAGAAGGTCTATTCCTTCGTTGATCGCGAGAGCTTGTCATGGGATAAGTTGGGACACCCCTGCAGGGTATAATCTTTCGAAAGTTGTGCCTGCGGTTATAGGCAGATGGGAATTTGTTAATGTCCGGTTTTAGATAACTTGACACCAGATCCGAATTAAAACGCATCAACCGTGTGTGTCACCGTGATGGTCTCTTCTCGGCGGAGTTCGGGAAGTGAACACGGTTTCTGGGTTATGTTTGATGTAAGTAGGAGTTCAGGATCACTTCTTGATCATTGCTAGTTTCACGACCGTTCCGCTTGCTCTCTTCTCGCTCTTATTTGCGTATGTTAGTCACCATATATGCTTAGTTGCTGCTGCAACCTCACCACTTTACCCCTTCCTTTCCCTTTAAGCTTTGCTAGTCTTGATACCCATGGTAATGGGATTGCTGAGTCCTCGTGGCTCACAGATTACTATAACAACAGTTGCAGGTACAGGTTTATGTGATGATCATGACGCGAGAGCGATGCTTGCTTGCGTTGAGTTCTTCTTCTGCTTCTTCGATTAGGGGACAGGTTCCAGGTCGGCAGCCTGGGCTAGCAGGGTGGATGTCGTTTGAGTTTTTGTTTGTGTTTCATCCGTAGTCGGATGGTGCTCTAATGTATCATGATGTTGTATTCGTGTGGCATTGTATGCCCTATGTATGTATCCCCATCTATTATGTAATGTTGATGTAATGATATCCACCTTGCAAAAGCGTTTCAATATGTGGGTCTATCCTTGGAGGGACCTTCGAGTTCCTTTTGGATAGGGTCGCATATTGGGCGTGACATGCCCGGGAGAAACGGCGTCCTTACCGTGTCCGGAGACACCGGGGATGCATTGCAAATGCTCAAGCTTGCCTTCAAGACCGCGACGGTGGTGCAGCCTGCCGGCTCAGTCGCCCCCGAGCCCAAGAGGGTTGCGCCGGCCAAAAAGAAGCAGCTATTCAGCCAAGACAAGGCGGAGACCAAGCAGGTACCGGTCGACGAGGACGAGCCCACCGGTGCTACCTTCACGATAGGCACCAACCTTGAGCCTGAACAGGAGAAGGCCATGGTTGGTTTCCTGCGCGTGAATAGAAAGGTGTTTGCATGGTCGCCTAATCAGCTAGCGGTAGTCTCGAGGGATGTAATTGAGCATCATCTCAACGTGTGCCCCAATGTGCGCCCTCTGAAGCAGAAGGCAAGGCGGCAGTCCATTGAAAAGTAGGCCTTCATCATCCAAGAGACCCAAAAGTTGGAAGCAGCGGGAGTCATTCGCGAGGTCCGCTACCCTGATTGGCTGGCCAACCCTGTCATCGTGCCAAAGAAGGGAGGAAAGGAACGCATGTGCGTCGACTTCACCAACCTCAACAAAGCCTGCCCGCAGGATCCATTCCCGCTCCCCCACATCGACCAGATCGTTGACTCCACCGCTGAGTGTGACCTATTGTGCTTCCTGGATGCCTTCTCGGGCTATCACCAGATCAAGATGGCGATGGAGGACGTGGAGAAAACGGCCTTCCTGACACCGTGTGGGGTATAATGCTACACCTGCATGTCGTTTGGGTTACGCAATGCGGGCGCGACCTTCCAGCGATTGATGCACATCGCTCTGGGGCGATAGCTCGGGAGGAATGCTGAAGCTTACGTTGATGACATTGTGGTGAAGTCTTGGGAGGCGAAGACCCTGATACATGACCTGGAAGAAACCTTCGCGAGCCTCAGCGAAGTGGACCTGCGGCTCAACCCGGAGAAGTGTGTGTTTGGAGTCCCCTCGGGCAAGCTCCTAGGCTTCCTCGTATCACACAGGGGCATTGAGGCTAACCCAGAGAAGGTCAAGGTAGTCGAGGACATGAGCCTGCCTAAGACCCTCAGGGAAATTCAAAAGCTCACCGGGCGTGTAACCGCTTTAGGACGTTTCATCTCCAAGCTGGGAGAGCGGGCGCTGCCTTTCTTCAAGCTGATGAAGAAGAAAGGCCCCTTCAAATGGACTGAAGAGGCTGACAAAGCATTCCAAGACCTCAAGAGGTACCTTACCAATGCACCGGTGATGGTGGCCCCTCGCCCTCGAGAGCCCCTGGTACTCTACCTTGCAGCCACCCCTTACTCCGCCAGCGCAGCCCTGGTAGCAGTCCGAAAGGAGCGTCAGGCCTCGGCCGCCGTCGCACTCCCGGCCAAGGCAGAACAGGGCTAGGAAGGCCTCGCAGAGACCATGACCGCAACAGAGAAAGATCAGCCCCGCCAAGAGAGCGCATCGGGAGCAGAGGATGCCCCTTCAGGCGACCAAGGACTGAGGGCCGCGCCACCTCAGGAGGCGCCCCGACCTCCAGAAGACGCGGGCCGCACCAGCACCCTCAATCTCGTCGAGCACCCAGTGTACTTTGTCAGTACGGTGCTGCGAGACGCAAGGGTGCGGTACCCAATGCCTTAGAAGCTCCTCCTCGCACTGTTGGTAGCCTTGCGCAAGCTGCGACACTACTTTCAGGGCCATCCCATCAAGGTTGTCTCAGCCTACCCCCTGGAAAGGGTACTCAGGAGCCCCAATTCAGCGGGGAGTTTTGCCGAATGGAACATCGAACTGCAAGCATTCCAGCTAGAATTCAGCACTACCAGGGTCATTAAGGGGGCTCCGCTCGCAGATTTCATGGCGGAATGGACAGAGGCGCCAGGGCTCAAACTGGGCGAGGACCGGTCGCTCTCCCCGGGGAGTGAAGCGTCGAACGGTTGGGTGATGTACTTTGACGGAGCGGTCGCGCGGCAGGGCGCGGGGGCTGGCGTGGTGCTCATATCCCCCACTCAGGACAAGCTTTACTACGCCATGCAGGTCTGCTTCCAGCATGGGGAGAAAGTTTCCAACAACATAGCAGAGTACGAGGGCCTGATAGCGGGCTTGAGGGTAGCCATCGCCTTGGGAGTGAAATGAATCACCGTCAAGGGTGACTCGCAACTCCTCGTCAACTTCTCCAACAAGGTGTACAAGCCGAGGGATGAGCACATGGAGGCGTACCTCGCGGAGGTCCGCAAGATGGAGAAATAGTTTTGGGGGTTGGAGTTGCAGCATGTGCCTCGCGGTACCAATCAAGAGGCTGACGACATCGCCAAGAGGGCATCCAGGCAGCTACCTCAGGAGCCTGGCGTCTTCGAGGAGCGACTCTTCAAACCCTCGGCGACCCCGACGTTATCAAGCATAGTGCAACCTCGGGAGGAACTCCCTCAGCCACCTGCCTCGGGAGCCCCAGCCTACGGCCCGGCCTCGGGGGCACGCCTGCTCCTGGCGTTGGAGCCTCAGGAAGAATGCTGGATGGCAGAATTCAAGGACTACTTGGCGCAAGGGACTCTGCCGAAGAAGGAGGAGGACGCGGAGCGCGTGGCACGGCAGGCCACGGCCTACAGCATCAAGGATGGGGAGCTCTACCGGAGGCGGCCGAACGACGTGTCCATGTGTTGCATTCCCAGAGAGCAAGGGAAGGAGCTGCTGGCAGACATACACGATGGAGACTGTGGGCACCACTCATCCTCGCGGACCCTCGTTGGCATAGCATTTCGCAGCGGGTTCTACTGGCCCACATCGCTCAACGACGCCATTGACTTGTGAAGGCTTGTGAGGCCTGCCAGTTCCACGCCAAGCAGATCCACCAGCCGGCGGGGGGACTGCAGACCATACCCCTCTCATGGCCATTCATAGTTTGGGGGATGGACATTCTGGGCCTGTTCCCTCGGGCGCTAGGGGGTTACCGCTACCTCTACATCGCCGTGGACAAGTTCACCAAGTGGGATGAGGTGCAAGCCGTCCACACCATACCCGCGGGCTCAGCAGTCAAGTTCATCAAGGGCCTCGTGAGCCGATTTGGGGTGTCTAACCGCATTATCACCGACAATGGTTCGCAGTTCACCAGCAATCTCTTCAAAACATACTGTGCTAACCTTGGAACGCAGATATGCTACGCCTCGGTGGCGTACCCCCGGAGCAACGGCCAGGCTGAGACCCAGGAGGGGGTCTCCGTCCAGAACGCGTGGAACATTCAACATCTCCGAAGATTTTACCCCTGAGCAAGGCCCGGTGCATGTGAAGAAGGCGAATGCCTGTGAAGTTGTTGCATTTTGGAAAAGGCCCGGTGCCTATGAAGAAGGCGAATGCGTGTGAAGTTGCTGCATTTTGGAAAAGGCCCAGTGCTTGTGAAGAAGGCGAATGCCTCTGAAGTTGCTGCGTTTTCGAAAAGGCCCGGTGCCTGTGAAGAAGGCGAATGCGTGTGAAGTTGCTGCATTTTGGAAAAGGCCCGGTGCCTGTGAAGAAGGCGAATGCCTATGAAGTTGTTGCGTTTTGGAAAAGGCCCGGTGCCTGTGAAGAAGGCGAACTCCTGTGAAGCTCGCCGCCCATGACACTCTCACGTAATAATGAGTGGGGCTATACACGCCCCGGAGTCTCCGGAGTGCCGCCCTCGGGCCTCAGGGGCTCCCGCCCACGCCTAGTGGCAGCACTTAGCTCCGCGCTGGTGAGAAGACGTCAAAGACTAGATTAGGTGCCGGACGCGGCTTTTTTCATTTGCTTTCTGCAGTTGATTTGTTTGTTCCTATTTGAAGTTTTATTGAAGCTATTACCATTTCTAGCTCGCGACCCCTCATCCATTTCGCTTGTTTGCTTCGTTTTCTCTCGCACAAGTCTCACGAGGGAGGAACACGGGCACCCTCGCGAGTGTTTTCTGCCCCGATGGTTTGAAACTTCCCTATCCGAGTCCGCTGCAGGAGCACCCCTCCCGGTCCATGCCCCACGGTCATCTCAACACGATCACGGGCTGGAGACTACCCCTACTGACTAACCCTTGTTGGACATAAGGTGCACGGTGAGGCCCTAGCCTCGGGAGGCTAAGACCACGACGAGCTTCCCCCAAGCTAAGTAATTTCCACACAAAAACACGTGGAACAAAAACATAGCGCGGAAACAGTAGAAATAGCACGATAATTAAATAGCAACAATTCAACATGCCCCCGTGGGGCACCAGACTACCTTCTTTTTGCGCAGGGAAGGGAGAAAAGCAAAATGGGCACGACTTGCCCGACATCAACTCTCGGCAAGGGCTCGTACTGCCTCCGGAGCTCAGCTGGATTCCAACTCCCGCTTCACCGAGGCACGGTGGCGGGCCGACCCGCTGCCTTCTCCCAGGCGGGCGCGACGGTGAGGGGGCTGGTCGCGACCACCGCTGGAGGAGCTGTCGTCCGATGGGGAGTCACCAAAGCTTGGTGGGCCTCGGGCACCACTGCCCGCGCGCCTCCCACCACCTTCATCCCGCGCACGGCCACGGTCATCGTCTTCGGGGTAGCATCCAGTGCGGCGGCCGTCTTCCCCGAACACCCTCACGTAGAGGGTGGCATCGCCGTCGAACTTGAAGTGTAGAGCGCACCGTCGGCTCAGGCCGCGCGCGCGGGCAAACATTTGCCAGCCACGGGTCAGGGCCGCCTCCCCGGTGGCGGAGACCTCCAGCGTAGCCCAGGACGGCCGCGCGGGGCACCAGCCGGAAGTTCACCTACAAAGAAGCGGGGGAGCTGGAGCCAGGAGCCGGTCGGGTCCGCCGACCACACGATGAACTCCGGCAGCACCTCCGCTGAGCGGGAACGCGTCCTGGGGATCGCGCAGCCGCGGTGTACCTCTCGTCGGTTGCTGGGCGCCCACCGCCACGCAGAGGACTGCTTCCACGACCACGGGAAGCCGCAGCGGGGGCCGTAGGGTGCTTGCGAGGGCGGCCCCGACCACGCTTGGTCGGAGGGGAGACAAGCCCTTCCTGGCGAACCTTTCCTTTCTCCACGGCCGAGAACCTCTTCGGCGGAGCCATGGGAACGACGAGTGGCCAGGAAGAAGAAGGAGAGTAGCAAGAAGGGATGGACTAGAAGGCCTCGCGCCGTTCCGTACATATAGCCGAAGGAGGCCAACCATCGGCCTCCATGATCACAGGTAATCATGACCGTTTTACATGCAGGGACTTGTCAAGTCGTGCAGTTGCCGAGGCGTCGGGGGGAAGCGGGGACGCCCACGTCCAATCAACCGCCACGCAGCGCCCAAGGCCGCAGGCTGTTGGGGCCTGTGGCGCTTCGCACTTACCCCTTCGCTACTCTGCTAAGCCAAGTCCGGGCGCGCCTTGGGCCCGGGGGCTACTGTCGACGTTCTGGGAATGGGGGAACCCAGACTTGTCTGCCTGCGGCCTGCGGCGTGGCTCAAGGAGTGGCCCAGTATGGCCCATCTTCGTCAACACGAGCTCAAGACCCTCGCGACGGGCCAAGCCTCGCGGGGCGGACGACAGGAAGCTTCCTCAGGCTGGCTCGCAAGGAGGCGGAGAGATCAAGGCGGGGTACCTCACGAGGAGCCTGTGACGCAAGCCATGGCGACCGAAGCCAGGCGGGCGCCGGCCTGCGCAGAGTCCTTGTTTCCTCTTTGGTGCAAAGGGGGCAAGCGCAGGCAAGGGTATCAAGCAAAGGCAACCATTTCGGTGCAACTAGACCAAGACCAGCAGAACGACAGGATGGAGGTCATCATGGAGCCCAAGCCGGCGTCATCATCAGAGTCTTTGGCAGGCGAGGACCAACTTTATTCAGGATAAGTGTACTAGATGTTCCCCTTCAAAATGGCCAATTGTTGGCACCCTTCCCGCTCAATATTTGGGAAGAGGACCAGGGCCTCGCTCTATAAATAGGACTAGCCACTCTCAAGGCAAGGGGATGGACCAGTCGAACCTTAGACAGAACCACCAACACAAGAACTCCCCTCGCGAGGCAGTTCTTCCATTGCATTGTTCATCATCAGCCCCCGAGGCAATCCACCACACCACAAACTAGAGTAGGGTATTACACCACAATGGTGGCCCGAACTAGTATAAACCTCGTGTCCCTTGTGTTGTTCTTCGTGTAGTTTAGATCCTTTGCGAGGCGACGAGGTGTGAGTAGGTAGGAGGTGTGATCTCCGCGCGCACCCCAGAGTTCGAACCTTAAGGGTCCGCCGGAACCCGAAATCCGACACCAGTGTCGTTGGTGGCATCACTGTCGGCGCCGGCGCCACCACCGTCGTCATCCGTCATGACAAGGCGGTCCAGACACCCAGCTTCCTGTCTCTCCCGATCCGCCAAAAAGTCGAGGTAGGCGTGTGCTCGACCTAATTGGGAGTGAGAACCTCCGGCCTCATCGGTGTCGGTCATGTTTCCTAGGGTTCAATGTCGTAGTCGTTTAATTATCGAGCTTTATGTAATAAAGTGAATCATGACAAAAAAAGTGACCTTTGTTTTGCCAGAAATGTCGTTTCATTCCCGTCGCGACAAATGTCAAGCACTCGATACGTCCAACTTTCTAGCACAAGTCATGCCGAAATTCGCGGAAAATTTCGGCATGACCTTTGCTAGAAAGTGCACATATAGAGCGCCTGAAATTTGCCGTAATGGAAATGAATCAACATTTCCGGCAAAACATAGGTCACTTAGCAACCGGAAAAACATAGGTCACATATAGAGCATCTAGCAAGCAATGGAGCAACTCCAAATGGACTCCAATGGACATCATTTCATTTCATTTCATAAACTTGCTGCTGTGTCCATCAACATTGCATTCAAATAAAATTGCAGACTACTGTAATGGACTAGTTACAGAAATGCAAAATTGATCACCGCAAATTTTCACTAAGAATACTTTCTTTACTTGCTGCCAATACAACTACTAGTGGCTTCATACAAAAAACAATCTTCAGTTTCCACTAATCTTCAGTGGCAGAAAAATGCTCAATGATGCTAACATGACACTTTCCAAGATATTTTTTGAGAACTATTTTTTGCAATGATGCTAGCTACTCCATTTTCAGTGGCATATTCAGTGGCATCTGCTACTCCATTTTCTGGATTTTTAAAAATCCTCAATTTCATTTTCATTTACTTTTTTTGATGACCAGTTTTTAGTCCATATTTGGTTAAATATTGTAGGTTAATTCCTTTTGCTTATCAAGGTAGTTGGTCCAACGCTAACTAGTTGTCAATAGAGTCCAAAACCACTGATCTAGGAAACAAAAAACATGCAAACTGACTTAACAAAAAGAGTTTAAGAATTAGTCATTCACTTTCTTATGGTCTTCCGACTGTTCATTCTAAAAAATGTTCATTTTCAGTATATGCCCCTGAAACTTAGTTTTAGTATGGTCTCTACACCATTAGTTCATCGTATTTATCTTAATTACCACAGAACCTCGATACTAATGCTACTGTTGCTGCCACGTGACCAGACATGGAACATTGCATAAGGCAAAATCCTGTAAAATCCTGCTACCTGACCAGAAAGGAGGGGGTGGCTCACCGCACGTCGGGGTTAGGGTCGCCGGGGCTGAGGGGGTGGTGTCGGGGTCAGGGCTCGCCGGGCTTGAGGGGTTGGTGTCGGGGTCGCCGACGTAGAGGGGGTCTTTCTCCTCCTCGTCGATCTGCAAAGAGACCAAATTTGGTTAGAGAGAGAGCAAGAGCGTCGGAGTGGGAGGAGCCGGGCCAGGGGTGCACCTAGTGCAGGGGGCGGCACGGGGGGTGGGAGCATCGGGGTGGCCA
>NC_041391.1:595669936-595674700 GCF_002162155.2 Triticum dicoccoides
CGGGGTTGGGTGCGGCGCTTGTCGACGGCGGCGTGGGAAGGTGCGGGCGTCGGCGGAGGCATCGGCGCGTGCGGGCGTCGACGGTGGGTGGGCGGGTACGGGCGTCGACGGTGGCGCGGGCGGGTGCAGGCGGCGATGGCGGCGTGGGCGGGTGCGATAGAAAGGGGATCGAGTGAGAGAGTGAGAGAGAGAGAGAGAGAGAGAGAGAGAGAGAGAGAGAGAGAGGAAAGAGATGGGTGCAGTGGCTCTCTATACGCAACTTAGCTATAGTGCGTCTTGGCAAAATGCACTATAGCTAACTTAGCTATAGCGCCGCTCTAGCGAAAACGCGTTACTGCTAACTTTTTCTATTTCTTTTTTTCTTTTTATTTTTCTTAGCTATAGAGCTGCCCTGGCAAAAACGCGCTATTGCTAACTTTTTCTTCTTCTTTTTTTATTTTTCTTTTTCTTAGCTATAGCGCTGTCCTAGCGAAAACGCGCTACTATTAACTTTTTCTTTTTATTTTTTTATTTTTCTTTTTCTTTTTCATATTCCACAAACTTCCTTATTTTTATTTTATTTTTATTTCTCTTTTTACTTTTATTATTCTTTTTCTTTGTATTTTTCTTGTTCTTTTTCATCTTCCACAAACTCAGGGGTTTAATTTGGTCTGTCGTTTGAGCAATACCACTGTTACCCTCCGGATAATAATTAGTATAATATATATCTTACATCATTTGACCGCTATCGGCGGTATACAAAATAGCTAGACACACACAAACTTTGGGATTAGTTTGTCAGCTTGGGCGACGATGACGCTTCAGACTGATCTTCTTCCCTCTTTTGTTCGTTGTCGAATAATTGAGCCCATGGTCGTGACTTTTCCTTCTCTAGGGATTACGATCTTTCATAGGTAATGTAGTCTTCATTCTTATTTTGACATATGTTTCGTCGTCATCAGCATCATCTTCCCTCATCGGATCACCGTACTGGTCATAGTCTTCCTCGTTGGCGACTCCATCCATTCCGGCGATGATCCTTTTGCTTCTCCTCACGACAACACGGCTGGGATTGATCGGATCAGTTATGAAGAAACATTGTGTCACGTGTTTAGCGTGTACCCATGGCTCATTTTTGGCGATGGCGTTGACGGTACCGCTATCATCGGAGTCGGGTATACACATGGTAGTGAAATGTGGGTTTTCTCTGTGTACATTTTTAGCCCATCTAACATGGAACATCGTCGCGCTATGCAATCCAGAGTAGTTAAGCTCCCATATCTCTTCGAACCTTCCTAATATCTTTCAATTATTTCCCGGTCATGGCTTCCATCATCACCCCTGAGTTTTGGTCATCACTGTTTATATATTTCTCCTTCGTGTAGAACGTGTATCCGTTAATATCGTATGCTTGATAAGTCGCGAGGTTGGTTGATGGGACATGTGCTAAGGCGTATATGAGTGTTCCGTTTGGACAACCCTCTTCCGGGGGATTAGCCAGAACTCGCTCTTTGAACCAATGCAAGAAAGTGGAGTTGTGCACCCCACGGTCACGGTACTTCTTTGCGATGGTCTCTTTGTGCAGTGTCAAGAAATCTTCTAGCACATCTAGGTGTTGTAGCACTACTAAGTTTGCCATGTGAAGGTCGTTTTGTCGGCCCGAGCGTAACACATTCACATCCCTTTGACCATTGGTGTGACCTTCGCCTTCGAGCCTTCCACAGTGCTTGTTGACGGGCAAACCAACAACAGGGTCTTTGGTCAGATAACTCTCACAGAAAGAGATGCACTCTTTGGTCAGATATCCCTGGGCTATGCTTCCATCTGGACGGGACATGTTACAAACAAATCCTTTGATGACCCCATTCATCCTCTCGAACGGCATCATGCTATGCAGGAATGTCGGCCCTAGGTCGATGATGTCGTCCACGATGTCGACACATAGATGCACCATGACATCAAAGAACGTGGGCGGGAAGTACATCTCTATCTCATTCTGTATGATAACGATCTCTTCCTGTTGCCTATGGAGTTGCTTCACACTGATCGACTTTCCAGAGATAGCATCAAAAAAGTGGCATAGGTCAGTAAGCGTCTCACGCACATGTGTGTCCATAATCCCTCTAAGTGAAACCAGGAGTAACTGCATCATCATCACATGACAGTCGTGAGACTTCATCCCACTGAACATTTTTTTCTTAGTGTCCAGATATCTGCTTATCTTCCCACAGTATCTAGAACTAACTTTGATTTCGGCAAGGCACTTGAACAATTGATTGACCTCCTTCGGATCTAAGGTGAAGCAAGAGGGGGGCAATATTGTTCTTCCTTCTTGTTTACTTTTTTTCCCATATCTTCCGCCTCCGTCTCTGTCTTGGTCTCCTCTGACGACCTTTTACTGGGCATTTGGAGATCTTTCCTGGTTTTCAAAAATTCCAAGTCTTTTCTTGCCTTCGGCCCATCCTTGGTCCTCTCCGGCATGTTCATCAATGTTCCAAGCAAACTCTTAAGGATATTTTTTGTGATATGCATTTGATGAAGGCTATGAGGCGTGTCGAGTATGGGCCAGTATTCCAAGTCCCAGAAAACAGATCTCGTCTTCCATATCTTCAGCAGGAGCTCCGGCGCCTTTTTCTTCATCTTTCCCGGCAAGGGGCACTCTTCCCAGTTCTTCAATAACTCATATATTTCTGCACCGCTACGCTTACGTGGAGGACCTCGATGCTCAGCCTTACCATTGAATAGATCTCCACGCTTTCTCCATGGGTCATCCTTCTTGAGCCATCTTCGATGCCCCATGTACACGATTTTCGAAGACCCGCCATCTTTCGATAGCTGCAGAGAAGTTGTATCATCCATGCACCTCGTGCATCCGCAATATCCATGGCACACCTGGCCGGTGAGATTGCCGTAACCGAGATAGTCCTGCACCATCGTGATCAGCGCGACTCTCATGTAGAAATACTCTCCTTTGCTTGCATCCCATGTCTTGGTCGGCGTTGTCCATAAGGTCTGTAACTCCTCTTTCAGTAACCCGAGATACAGATTTATATCATTTCCCAGTTGTATCGGCCCTTGAATAAGCATAGCCATGTGTATGTATTTTTCCTTCACGCGCAACCAGGGGCGAGGTTGTACATCCATACAAACACGGGCCATGTGCTATGATTGGTGTTCTGGTTGCCAAATGGATTCATGCCATCACTACTAGCGCCAAGCATGATGTTCCTTGGATCATTTGCAAAAAAATCAAATTCAGCATTTAATGCTCTCCACTGGCTAGCATCTGCGAGGTGTCTCAGCTTCGGTTCATCTCCGTCATCTGGCTTCACCCTCTCCGCGTGCCAGCGCATAAGCTTTGCTTCCTTAGGATCTACGAAATACTGTTGTAGACATGGAGTGATCGGAAAGTACCATACAGCTTTTTGTGGAGCTTTCTTTCCGGCCTTTTTATATCATGAAGCATTGCACTTTGGACAAATGGTTTTTTCTGTGTGCTCGTTCTGATATATGATGCAACCATTGATGCAAGCGTGATATCTAATATGTGGCAGATCAAGAGGGCACACGATTTTCTTTGCCTCCTCGACACTAGTAGGACACAGGCTTCCCGCGGGAAGCAACCTTCTTTAGGTACTTCAGAAGCTCATCCAGGCTTGTATCTGTCCATTTGTTTTTTGCCTTCATCTTTAGAAGTTCTAGTGTGAAACTCAAGCGGGTCACCTGGGGATTATTGCAACCATCATACAAAGGAGTCATCGAGTCTACTCCAGTTGCGCCAGTTTGGCCTCCTCTCTAGAAGCAGCTATGTCGCTAGTCGTCTTCTTGCGAAGCAGGTCTCGAACATGCGGGTCCTGCATGGCTAAACTTAGTAGCGACGAAGACGGTGGCATGTCTGCGTCTTCTTCGCCTTGAACTACCTCTTCACCATCGACATTTCCGAGGCCGTCTTCCTCTTCGGGCACATAATCAGTCATCTCTTCTTCTGGTGGCCCCATGTCATTATTTCCTGCCCCGTCGACGTACTCATCATCATCATCATCATCATCATCATCATCATCATCATCATCATCATCATCATCATCTTCACTTATCCACCGAGCATGGCCATGCATGAAACCATGCATGAGCAGGTGCTCCTTGAATTTACCACCCTTAAAGGGGTCAAGCCTGACTCTTCCTTTGCATTTTCGACACGGACATAAAACATCCCTCAGTATTTTTTCATACATGTCATCCACAGCGGATTGCCAGTATCTTTCCACCATTCTTCCATTGACCTTCATGATCACCTGTGGGCGGAGCAAATATTATAACCACGTATATATGCATGCATGGATCAAATTCATACAAAAATTCGGCATGACCTTCCCTAAACATAGGACATATTGAGTTTGCATGCCCGAAATTCGCTGAAATGGAATTGAATCGACAATTCGGCAAAACATAGGCAACTCATTTCACCCACATTATTTCATCACATACACAATGTAGGCAACTCAAATTATACCACACACAATTCGGTATATTCTCATATCGCCCATATATATATAGTTTTGTCCTATCCACACAAACACTTTTTTTGCTCACCTATGTGTTGAGAGGGATATCGAGCACCTTTCTTCTTAATTACCTAGTATCTCTATAGATATATAGCTCTAACTAGCTAGCTAGCTAGGGAGAGAGTGGGAGGAGAGGGAGAGGAGAAGAGGGAAGGCATTAATGGAAGGGGGTGGTGGAGGGCAAAGAAGAGGGGGAGGGAGGGCATTAATGGAGGGGTGGTGG
>NC_041391.1:595674817-595687668 GCF_002162155.2 Triticum dicoccoides
AAGAAGAGGGGAAGGGAGGGCTCTAATGGAGGGGTGGTGGAGGGGAAAAGAAGAGGGGGTGATGGAAGGGCAAAGAAGAGGGGAAGGGAGGGCTCTAATGGAGGGGTGGTGGAGGGGGAGCACTAGAACGAGCAAGGTGCAAGGAAAGGGGGAGAAAGGAAGGGGAGGAAGGAGGGGAAAGGTGGTAGGTGGCTGGCGGGCATAGCAGTAGCGCGGGTCTCCTATGCGCGCTACTGCTATGGCAGCTTGCAAAATATCTACGGCAGGTGGTGCACTACCTATAGCGCGGGCTAAAATAACATGCTACTGGTAAAATTTAATAGATAGAAAAAATAGCAGTAGCGTGTTTGTATCAACAGGCGCTATAGATCCAAAACTAACAGTAGCGCTGGTTGGGCGACAAGCGCTGCTAATATTTAGTGATCATATATTGCGGTGTGTTACACATAGCAGTAGCATGGGTTTAGATAACAAGCGCTGCTGCTAACTTACACCAGTAGCCCTCTTTCTAGCCAGCACTACTACTAACTACTAGTAGCGTGGTGTCACAAACAAATGCTACTAGTAAACTTCTATCTATAAGCATTTTCCTAGTAGTGTCAGGGCCGAAAAAGTCCTCCTTAAGACCGAATTTGAAGGCACCCTGTGCCTCCTAGCGCAAGCGGGGAGTATTTTCAGGATTCGCACGCTCGCTGCAAAAATTTTGAGTACTTGTGGGTCCAAAACGGACTCCGAATGACAAAGTTATGACCGTTTTAGTGAACACCGGTCCATTATATGGCAGTCCTTGAAAGAATTTCACTTTCCCGTGACGCTTTTCGCCGAACCGCCTCGAAATTTTGTGTCCTCGATGCTGGAGATATTGTTTTGAAGTATATATTGACGAATGCAAGGAACG
This sequence comes from Triticum dicoccoides, assembly GCF_002162155.2. NCBI lineage: Eukaryota > Viridiplantae > Streptophyta > Magnoliopsida > Poales > Poaceae > Triticum > Triticum dicoccoides. Next base: position 595,675,716 of record NC_041391.1, read on the forward strand.
CCCTTCGTTTCTTGGCTGTCACACACATAAGTTACAGCATGCCACACGACTAAAACAAGGAGTATAAGGCTTGTAGCCGCTGTATTTTCTTGAATTTACGAACAAATAGGAATTCCTGGATCATAAATCATGTGCACAAATCTATGTTTGTCCTTTCCAGGGGAATAGTGTCTACAATCAATGTATTCTCTTGAATTTTCTTCAAAAGGAAGGTCCAATGCGTTTAGAAACTTGTCCGAAAAGCAACGACAAATAATGTTATTTGACTTTTAGGGTCAAAAAAGTCCTCCTTAAGGCCGATTTTGAAGACACCCCAGTCCTCCTAGCGCAAGCGGGTAGTATTTTCTGGATCCGCATGCTCGCCACGAGAATTTTGAGTACTTGTGGGTCCGAAACAACCTATGAATGACAAAGGTATGCCCGTTTTACTGAACACCGGTCCATTATATGGCAGTCCTTGAAAGAATTTCACTTTCCCGTGACGCTTTTCGCCGAACCGCCTCGAAATTTTGTGTCCTCGATGCTGGAGATATTGTTTCCAAGTATATATCGACCGATGCTAGGTATGCCCTTCGTTTCTTGGCTGTCACACACATAAGTTACAACATGCCACACGGTGAAAACAAGGAGTGTAAGGCTTGTAGCCACTGTATTTTCTTGAATTTATGAAGAAATAGGATTCCTGGATCATAAATGATGTGCACAAATCTACGTATTTCTTGCCAGGGGGACTAATGTTTACAATCAACGTAATCTCTCGAATTTCCTTCAGAAGGAAGGTCCAATGCGTTCAAAAACTTGTGTGAAAAGTAGTCACGAATGATGGTATTTGACTTTCAGGGCCAAAAAAGTCCTCCGTAAGGCCGAATTTGAAAGCACCCCAGGACTCTTGGCACAAGCCGGGAGTATTTTCTGCATTCGCATGCTCGCCGCTAGGATTTTGAGTACTTGTGGGTCCAAAACGGACTCCGAATGACAAAGTTATGACCCTTTTAGTGAACATCGGTCCGTTATATGGCAGTCTTTCAAAGAATTTCACTTTCCCGTGACGCTTTTCGCCGAACCGCCTCAAAATTTTGTGTCCTCGATGCTGGAGATATTGTTTCCAAGTATATATTCACCGATGCCAGGAATGCCCTTCGTTTCTTGGCTGTCACACACATAAGTTACAGCATGCCACACGGCGAAAACAAGGAGTATAAGGCTTGTAGCCGCTGTATTTTCTTGAATTTACGAAGAAATAGGAATTCCCGGATCATAAATCATGTGCGCAAATCTACGTTTGTCCTTGCCAGGGGCACTAATGTCTACAATCAACATAATGTCTCGAATTTCCTTCGAAAGGAAGGTCCAATGCGTTCAGCAACTTGTCCAAAAAAGTAGCGACGAATGATGTTATTTAACTTTCAGGGCCAAAAAAGTCCTCCTTAAGGCCGAATTTGAAGGCACCCGGGGCCTCCTGGCGATAGCAGCGTGTGTTTTCTGGATTCGCATGCTCGCCGCGAGGATTTCGAGTACTTGTGGGTCCGAAACGGACTCCAAATGACAAAGTTATGACCGTTTTAGTTAACACCGGTCCATTATATGGCAGTCCTTGAAAGAATTTCACTTTCCCGTGACGCTTTTCGCCAAACTACCTTAAAAAAATTTGTCCTCGATGCTGGAGATATTGTTTCCAGGTATTTATTGACCGATACCAGGAATGCCCTTCGTTTCTTGGCTTTTACACACATAAGTTACAGCATGCCACACGGCAAAAACGAGGAGTATAAGGCTTGTAGCCGCTGTATTTTCTTGAATTTACGAAGAAATAAGAATTCCCGGATCATAAATCATGTGCACAAATCTATGTTTGTCCTTGCCAGGGGGATTAATGTCTACAATCAACATAACTCTCAAATTTCCTTCAAAAGGAAGGTCCAATGCGTTCAGAAACTTGTCCGAAAAGGAGCGACGAATGATGTTATTTGACTTTCAGGGCCAAAAAAGTCCTCCTTAAGACCGAATTTGAAGGAACCCTGTGCCTCCTAGCGCAAGCAGGTAGTATTTTCAGGATTCGCACGCTCGCTGCAAAAATTTTGAGTACTCGTGGGTCCAAAACGGACTCCGAATGACAAAGTTATCACCGTTTTAGTGAACACCGGTCCATTATATGGCAGTCCTTGAAAGAATTTCACTTTTCCGTGACGCTTTTCGCCGAACCGCCTCGAAATTTTGTGTCCTTGATGCTGGAGATATTGTTTTGAAGTATATATTGACTGATGCCAGGAACGCCCTTCGTTTCTTGGCTGTCACACACATAAGTTACAGCATGCCACACGATGAAAACAAGGAGTATAGGGCTTGTAGCCGCTGTATTTTCTTGAATTTACGAAGAAATAGGAATTCCTAGATCATAAATTATGTGCACAAATCTATGTTTTTCCTTGCCCGGGGAATACTGTCTACAATCAATGTATTCTCTTGAATTTTCTTCAAAAGGAAGGTCCAATGCGTTCAGAAACTTGTCCGAAAAGCAGCGACAAATGATGTTATTTGACTTTCAAGGTCAAAAAAGTCCTCCTTAAGGCCGATTTTGAAGACACCCCGGTCCTCCTGGCACAAGCAGGTAGTATTTTTTGGATCCGCATGCTCGCCGCGAGAATTTTGAGTACTTGTGGGTCCGAAACAAGCTATGAATGAAAAAGGTATGCCCATTTTAGTGAACACCGGTCCATCATATGGCAGTCCTTGAAAGAATTTCACTTTCCCGTGACGCTTTTCGCCGAACTGCCTCGAAATTTTGTGTCCTCGATGCTGGAGATATTGTTTCCAAGTATATATCGACCGATGCCAGGAATGCCCTTTGTTTCTTGGTTGTCACGCACATAAGTTACAGCATGCCACACGGCGAAAACAACGAGTGTAAGGCTTGTAGCCACTGTACTTTCTTGAATTTACGAAGAAATAGGAATTCCTGGATCATAAATGATGTGCACAATTCTACGTTTTTCTTGCCAGGGGGACTAATGTCTACAATCAATGTAATCTCTCGAATTTCCTTCAAAAGGAAGGTCCAATGCGTTCAGAAACTTGTCCGAAAACAGCGACAAATGATGGTATTTGACTTTCAGGGCCAAAAAAGCCCTGCTTAAGGCCGAATTTGAAGGCACCCCAGGCCTCCTGGCGCAACCGGGGAGTGTTTTCTGGATTCGCATGCTTGCCATGAGGATTTTGAGTACTCGTGGGTCCAAAACGGACTCCAAATGACAAAGTTATGACCGTTTTAGTGAACACCGATCCATCGTATGGCAGTCCTTGAAAGAATTTCACTTTCCTGTGACGCTTTTTGCCGAACCGCCTCGAAATTTTGTGTCCTCGACGCTGGAGATATTTTGTCCAGGTATCTATTGACCAATGCCAGGAAAGCTCTTCCTTTCTTGGCTGTCACACATATAAGTTACAGCATGCCACACGGCGAAAACAAGGAGTATAAGGCTTGTAGCCGCTGTATTTTCTTCAATTTACGAAGAAATAGGAATTCCAGGATCATAAATCATGTGTAGAAATCTACGTTTATCCTTTCTAGGGGCACTAATGTCTACAATCAATGTAATCTCTCGAATTTCCTTCAAAAGGAAGGTCCAATGCGTTCAGAAACTTGTCCGAAAAGCAGCTGACGGTGTCCTGGACTAGGGGGGGGTACTCATCATGTCGTCTCCCGATCAGTTAGATTGGGCCGAGGACCCCCATGGCCATATACTCATGGGCCACTTCAGACAGTTGCCGCATACAAGGAAGATTCCATAACACTTGGCGATCAAGACAAAGACTCCTCCTCACCGGCGTATTCGGCTAGGACTCTTGTTATCCTAGGCCTCTGGTACATTATATAAACCGAGGCCAGGCTAGTCGATAGATCATGACATTACTCATCATATCTCCAGGATATAGACCACAACATATGATCTCGAGGTGATCAACTCTTGTAACCCCTATGCTCATTATAGTCAATCAAGCAGCATGTAGGGTATTATCTCATCAAGAGAGCCCGAAGCTGGGTAAAATCCCGTGTTCATGTTACCATTGATCCTAAGACGCACAACTTGGGACCCCCTACCCGAGATCCGCTAGTTTTGACACCGACATTGGTGCTTTCATTGAGAGTTCCGCTGTGTGATCAGCGAAAGGATCAATGGCTCGACTGCAGGTCAACTACGACGTCGGTTTCTTCGTCACCAGCTCGACTGGTCACCTTGGCTTGACCAAGGACTTCGTCCTACCTCCGATCATCATGTTCAGATGAGGGCCTTCATCAACATCAACTCCGATCTCTATCAAGATCATGGAGGCGTCATCCATGGAGCTCGGGGCTCAACGTCAACATTGACCTCGGGCGATCGTGCTATTTTTTTGGACAGCAAACTCGTATCCGCCGCCACCGCCTCCTCGAGTGTCGCCTAAACGATTGCTTCGGTGGAATTATGTGGAATTAAGTCTACAACAACCCTGCAAAAATTTCCTCGAGTTCCGATGGAGGAATCTCCAGCAATCTCCGATATGTCGGAGTCATGTTGAATCTGGACGAGAATACGGATGAATTTGGAGCGGGGTGTCCAGCATCTAGCTCGGACATCCTTTGGAAGATCCAACCGTTGATAGGCTGCAGAATTCCTATATCTACCACCTGCCAAAAATTCAGCTCGATCCGACCGTCCAAACTCCGGGAACCTTCCGATTAGTGCATCACTTTTTGGATTTGTTTTCTGCGCGAGAATGAATCCGACCCGAGTTCATCTCCTTTACGAACGGGATTTTGGACATTTTTTTTGAAGGACGTTTTCATATGGGGTATTGTGTTTTATTCTCAAACACATCCCATTAATATTAAAAGTGTCAAACCGGTCTGACAACATCACTCCATGGCGGCCGACCTGCGCTAGACACGTCGTCGCTTTGTTAAGCCGAGCTTAACTTCTTCGGATCATCATCTTGGCCAGCCGAACAATAGTTCGGCATCGCGAAGGATAAATCGTCACAAACATTGCCGCCCCACGGATTACACGGAGTGGGCACACCGGCATCGCCGCACGGTCACTTCATCAAGCCAGCATTGACCACGTCACACGCTATGACCTGCATCGGCATGCCCGAACTGTTGCTTCATCGAGCCGATGTCCACCACGCCGAACTACTTCAACACCTCGGCTTATACATCTCCTCACCGACCTGCTCTGTCTCCTTGCCTGGACTGGGGGCTTCGTCATCCCTTCATCAAGTTATTTTGGAGACTTCGGCGTCACCGGCCGACCAGCTTCATCACATTAGCTGGACCACGGGCTTTTGCCTCAGCGAGCCAACCATTGACAACTTTGCCATGCCGTTGCTTTATCGCCCATCAGGCAATGGGTGTGCGGATCGATTCCCAATTTTGGGAGTCGCTTTTCTTCGGAATGCTACAACAAACAAACCAGGTGCTATTAATCCTAATAATTTTTGTTTGTTGGGTTTATTTTTCTTAAGGAGTTATTACTCTGGTTTGTTCCATCATTTGTACACAGGTCTATCAAATGGCGGCCACATTAAAAATGGTCACGTGGTGGTTCGGTCAGTTTCCGTATATAGTTCGGCAAACGCCGTATCCGGAGCCCGGACCGCCCTGCAAATTCAGGCTTTTGTCACACCTTCACTGCTTAAAGCAATTAAGCACGAATTATATATTATTATTTTTTTGCGTAAAGCAATTAAGCAAGGATTATATATACATATATTATTATTTTCTGGACCGCAATGTTTTATGTGTGCAGGTAATCGATTTTGACTGCATTACGCGGTCACTACTCCGGAGTGCCGAACTCCTTGCTCGGACACCTCGGGCCTGGGGCTAGGGCCTCGGCCATGCCGAGGACTGCGAACCTTGTCGGATCTGTCATAGATCAATGGGTGTCTTCGTCTCACCACAAGCCCGAATCGCATCATCAACACTGAGCACATTAACCATCTAAGTTGCTTTCATGCTCAAAAACTTTCAGTTTTAAATTTTGTTCGGTTCGAACAAGCATTATACTTTTTGGCACAAAGTTGTTTGTGACAAAGTTCCTTGTCAAAACTTTGTTTGTGACACACATGTTCAAATACCCCATTTATTTGGGGGCTCCGTTGATGGAGATTTTCCTCTTGCATATGATTATACTTGTACGGCTTCGTTCCTTGTCCGTGTATTACGCCACAATATGCACCATGTTGACTTAAGCGACTTGCAAGCTGGGTTGCCTGGCTCATGTGCTTACCCCTGCGTTCCCGATTGTTCGGCTAGGGAGTAAATGGAGCACCTCTGCGATTGTCACGATCGGTTCATCCGAGCCGGACCTCAGACTAGGGGAAGCCGAAAGCTAGCACTCTTACTGTTTTCAACAATGGTCGGCACACAATGAAACTCATGAGTACAAAAAATCTATTGCACAAGTCTCATAATAATAATGAGCAACCGAAGAAAGGTATCGGTGGGGGTACTATTTTCTTCGAAGATGCTTCTTACACTTTGTTAGTAATATAGCATAAGTTCCCTGAGCGCGCTTTGTCTGTTACAGCCTTATGGCCTGATTGCCTGGTTATCGGAAACACCGTCGATATTCTCGATAGGTGGAGTACATAACACTCTTCGGTCCTTGACCGAAGAGTGAGAAGCCGACGGTCGGTTAGGACACGTTCAAAGTTCGGGTGAACACAGATATGATATAAGTACTTCGGTACGCACAATCATTATAACATAAAATTCTTTTACCCAAGTAACTCGGGGGCTCTTAAATTTATGTCAGCTATTTTATAATAAGTGTTATTCTTCCTAGTCGCTGCAAAGTCCTTTTTCTATCACTCCTTTTTTGATGAGAGTGTGTGGTCAATAGCCGGGGAGCCTAAGTACTCCGCCTTCGGGATAGGAGGTTGAAGCCGTAGGCTGACCCACTTGAAGTCTTGAGATAGGGTGTGTCATGCTAAAGCACGACATAAGCACAATTTTTTTCTAAGGCCAAATTTCAGATTGGCACCGAACACTTGATCTTGTTTGGACGTCAAGTTACTAACATTTCTTGGTTTTCCAAGTTTATGGAACTTTTAAACTATTTGTGTATTTCCGCATAAGTCTCATAGTGCAATGTCGGACACCTTTAGAGATTCGGCAAAAATTCTCGGATATTGCTATATATGCAACAGTTTCGAATTGTGTCTTCGGTCAATAGCTGGGTTGCCCGGCTCGTGTGCTTGCCTCCTATGTTCCGCTTTGTTCGGCTAGGTGTGCAAAGGGAGAACCACTGCGATTGTGCTTCCAGCTCACATGGTTAAGCACCGCAGTAGAGAAAGCCGAAAACTGACTGCCACAATAAGCGTAAACTGGTCAGCAGTCCGATGACTATGTTTGTCGGCGTTCTGGGAACGGGGGTCCCACTTGCCTGCCTGCGGCCGGCGGCGTGGCTCAAAGGGGGCCCAGCACGACCCATCTTCATCAGCACAAGCTCAAGACCCTCACGAGGGGCCAAGCCTCGCGGGGCGGACGACGAGGAGCTTCCTCAGGCACGACCTTGTCAGGCTGGCTCATGAGGAGGCGGAGAGTTCAAGGCGGGGTACCTCGTGAGGTGCCCATGATGCAAGCCATGACGACCAAGGGCGCCTGCCGGGCGCCAGGCCGCGTAGTGTCCTTCTTTCCTCTTTGGAGCAAGGGGAGCAAGCGCAGGCGGGAGTATCAAGCAAAGGCGTCCATTTCGGTGCAACAAGACCAAGACCAGTCCAACGGCAGGATGGAGGTCACTGTGGAGCCCAAGACGGCGTCACCACCAGAGCCTTTGACAGGCGAGGACCAACTTTAGTCAGGATAAGTGTACTAGATGTTCCCCTTCAAATTGGCCAATTGTTGGCGCCCTTCCCGCTCAATATTTGGGAAGAGGCCCAGGGCCTTCGCCTATAAATAGGACTAGCCACCCCACAGGGTAGAGAGGGAGATCCATCCGACCAAAGAGAGAGACCACAAGAACAGACCCTCGCCAGGGTGTTCCTCCTTGTATTGTTCATCATCAGCCCAAGAGGCAATCCACCACACCACACACTGGAGTAGGGTATTACACCACAATGGTGGCCTGAACAAGTATAAATCCTATGTCTCTTGTGTTGTTCTTCTCGTAGTTTAGATCTAAGCGATTCGGCGAGGAACAGGTAGGTAGAAGGCGAAACCTCCATGCGCACCCCAGTGTTTGAACCTCAAGGGTCTACCGAAACCCTAAATCCGACATTTGGCGCACCAGGTAGGGGGTGCTCTGGAATTCGTCTTCCGTCGCCCTGTTCTTCTCCGACCGTCGCGACCATATCTGACGCACGCGAGGTTCGCGCCGAGCGCCGAGCCGCCCTCGCTTCCCGCGTCACCCAGCCGGCTCCCGTCGGCGGGCGCCCTCATCGTTCCCCGTCGCCTGCCGTCAACGCCGCCACCGGCCCGACGGGGAACGAGCAGCAAGCATCGTCCCAGCACCCGTCCATGAGGCGAGACGGCCGCACCGCTACGCCCTCGCTCACACCCGCTGGTTCTTCATCCCGCACGCCCCGCGCGGCCATGGAGGCTCGAGCTGCGCTCATCGCGGCAAACGAGCTCCTGCGCTACCGCCCTGTCGACGACGTCTACGAAGAGTGGCTCGACCGAGTCACCGAACTCGTCCGCGCTGCTAGGGGCTCCCCCGCGCATCTTTCTCGCTGCACCGCGCCCCGCCATGCGCGGGCAATGAAGCTCCTGGGGCACCTCAGCCGCCTCCCCCTCAAGATGGCGCCCTGGCTCCAAGGCGCGCGGCCCCTGGGCGGAACCCACCCCGTCAGGAACCAGCGCGGCAAGAGCAGAGCTGCCAAGAGGTCCCACGCCCTCGAGAACTGCCCGAGCGCTCCCTGCTCCGGCTCATCCCAACCACACTCCTGCCCCAGCACGTCAAGACCCCACGATGCACCCAGCTGCGGCGCACAGGGACCCGCAAGACCGAGCCCTTCGTCCTCCAAGGCCTCCTGTGGCCACAGCAGGCTACCGCGCCTTCACCACCGAGCTACGCACCGTTGTGTGGCCCGACAAGTTCAAGCCAAACCTGCCTCCTCGCTACGACGGCACGGCAGACCCTGCAGAGTTCCTTCAGCTCTACGAGCTGGGCATCGAGGCTGCCAACGGAGACGAGAAGGTCATGGCGAACTGGTTCCCCATGGCTCTCAAGGACGGGGCCCGCACCTGGCTTCTGAACCTGGCCCCAGGCACGATCTCTTCCTGGGACGAGATGCGCACCCGCTTCATCGCCAACTTCTAGGGTACTCGCGACCGGCCACCCGCCGTGAGAGACATGCGCCGCATCAAGCAACAACTGGGGGAATCCCTGCAGAAGTACATCCAGTGCTTCAACAACGCGCGCCTCAAGATTCCCAAGGTGATAGACGAGGCCATCATCTCAGCCTTCTCTGACGGCGTGCGTGACGTCAAGATGAAGGAGGAGCTTGCAATGCATGAAGATCTGTGCACTTCCTTGGAGCTGTTCAACCTGGCGACCAAGTGCGCTAGGGCTGAGGAAGGGCGTCTCTCCCTCCTCGAATAGCCTGCCGCAGACCCTGAAGAGAAGAAGCCCAAGGCCAAGGACGTGAAGCGCAAGGGGGCTGCCATGCTCGCGGCAGAACCAGACACCAAGTGGGGCAGAGATCAGCCCTAATACTCCAAGGGCAGTCGGTACTGCGTGGACCACGATCTCCACACCCATAACACCAATGAATGCCAAGAGCTCAGGGCCGTGCGCGAAGGACGGACTGGCCGGTGTCCCGACCGCAACGACCGGGGCTACGGACAAGGGGGAGGAAGGAAGGCAGGACGCTGGGAAGATCACAGCCCACGTCAAGGGTGGCGCGACCAACCTCGTGAGGATCGCTGGCAGGACCCGCCTCGCGAGGGAGGCTGGAGGGATCAGCCTCGCGAGGATCGCCCGCAAGGTAACGTAGGCCTCCCTCCGCTACTGCCGCAGCCAAGGAGAAATGAGGACCCTCATCAGGATGAAGGGGCTCGGGGCTTTCAGGAACCATGTGCGATCGCCTGAATCCTAGGCGGAGCTCAAGCCCTAGCCTCTCAGTGCATCTTCAAGTAGTTCGCCTGCGAAGTGAATGCAGTCCTCCCCAAGCTCGAGGCCACGCGCCCTCTCAGGTGGTCGGCGTGCGCCATCACGTTCAGCTCAGCGGATCAGCTCAAGTGCGCGGCCACAGCCGGAGTCCTCCCGATGCTTTGTTCCCCAATCATCAGCAACGTGCTAGTCACCAAGACCCTCATCGATGGCTGGGCAGGGCTCAGCGTCCTGTCCGTGGAAACATTCAACAATCTCCAAGTACCCTACAGTCAGCTTCAGCCCACCAAGCCTTTATCCGGAGTCACCGACGGCTCCACGGTCCTGATTGGGCAGGTCCGCCTGCCTGTCACCTTCGGGGCGCGCGACAACTACCGCACCGAGCTCATCGACTTCGACGTCACCCACATTCGCCTGCCCTACAACACCATCCTCGGATACCCAGCACTGGCCAAGTTCATGGCCGTAACCCACCACGGCTACAACGTCCTCAAGATGCCAGGAAGTGGCGGAGTCATCACGGTGCCCTGCAAAGAGAGAGACGCAGTTTGCTCCCTGGAGAGAGCCTTTCAGGCCGCATTACTGGAAGACCCGGATCGCGGAAGCAGGAGGCTTCCCGAGGCCGCCCCCAAGGAGAATAAGACATCGACCGGCCCGGACCCTCAGGAGGCAGGTCCCTCTGGGCCCGCGCCTACTCAGGGGGAACCTCCTGCCAGTGCATAGGGAAGTGCGCCCGGTGCCCTCCTCAGGCAGGGCTCGGGGGCTCTCCCCTGGAAGACCATCGACCTCGCCGAGGTCACGAGGGAGGCGCTTGGGCACCACGTGGAGGCGTGCTTCAAAGCACATTTCCATCAAGAAGGAGCAAGGAAAGGAGGGCCAAACCATCAGGAGTTCGTCAGCAAGGCCATTCAGGAGCTGCACGAGTCAAGGGTCATGAGAGGCAGCCGCCGCTTACCCGCTGTGGCCCCCCATCCAGGCGAGGATGGTGGGTTGCGCGTCTGCATCAACATACCAGGGCTCAACCAAGCCGTGTCTCAGGAGCGCCTCTGGCCTTTGCGAGTGGGACGCTGCGAGGGCCCACCCCACAACTATGTTCGCATGCCTTACGGCTTGCCGAACGCGGCTGCTACATACCGGCGCATCATGAGGGCCATCCTGGAGGCTCAAGAGGCAGGCGTTCCACAGCCCTGGCGGAGATGGAGACGGTCCGCGAGGAGCCACCAGCGCCTCCGGAGCCTCCCAAGGCCCCAAGGCCTAGGGGCTCGTGAGGATCTTCTCCCGCAGCCCACCGAGTCTGCTGCATCAACACCCCTTCGTCTTCAGCATCATCAGGTGACATCTTTCTAGTTTCATTTCCAGCTGGGAGCGCCCCCAGGGCTGCATTATTCCCAGGCCACATGGGTCCGTCCCTGTGGCATTTATCTCTTTTATTTCATGTTCTTAGCTCTTTCTACTGGGGGCGCCCCTCGGGCTACATTATCCCCAAGCCGCTCGGGTCAGACCCAGTGGCATGTACCCCTCTTGCATTTATCTTAGGGCCTTGTTTTCGACCCGTCATGCTTGTTGCTTGGTGCCTGTTCATGGTACCTTTTTTCTTCCTGGATGTCGCAAGCTTGCGCGTTAAACGGGGGTGCCTGAGCATCGCGACTCAGGGATCCTACCGGCTCTCCGGCCCTCACCCTCTGGTCTGACCACGGCATCGCACCCCGGCACACCAGCGACGGCTGAGACCAGCCCGAGAGCTGGGACCCGAGGACGTAGAGTTTTGACATCTAACCCAGCTTGTGCGTTAAAGGGGGGGTGCCTGAGCATCGCGACTCAGGGCTCCTACCGGCTCTCCGGCCCTCACCCTCTGGTCT
>NC_041391.1:595687893-595710625 GCF_002162155.2 Triticum dicoccoides
GACCAGACCGAGAGCCGGGACCCGAGGACGTAGAGTTTTGTCATCTAACCCAGCTTGCGCATTAAAGGGGGGGGTGCCTGAGCATCGCGACTCAGGGCTCCTACCGGCTCTCCGGCCCTCACCCTCTGGTCTGCCCACGGCATCGCGCCCCGGCACACCAGCGACGGCTGAGACCAGCCCGAGAGCCGGGACCCGAGGACGTAGAGCATCGGCATCTAGCCAAATTTGCAGGAACACACTCCAAGATAAGGCCCAGAGCCAGGCGCAACCCGCCTTGAGGTAGGGCCCCGTGAGTCCCGCGCTGGCTCATGGGTGCCCAGATACACCTCGTCCATCCCTACCGTGACGGCCACGTGTCAGGGCGGGGCTGTACACGCCCCAGTGGCTCTTCCCAGAGGGGAGCCCCCTCCCACGCACCAGTGGAAGCACCATGCTCCGTGCTGGCTGACGACACTGCCGAGGAGCGGCTATGCCCGTACGCATACGGAAGCGCTATGCTCCGCGCTGGTGATAAACAACTGAGGGTGGCCCCCCGGGCCGCATCAACCTCAGGGAGCCCAGAGCTCAGTGTCTAGCCTCATAGCAATGCCTCCCCTTAGGAGTGCCGCGCGAGGGGGCTGGGCACGGGGGCTACTCCTGGGTCACGCCCAGGCGCACACCACCCAGCAAGGCTCCCTCGGGCCTGGTTCGTCGCGCGTCCCTCCTCGAGCGGAGCCAAGGTATGAAGGTCGTTTGAGCGTCAAGGGGGACTCCTGAGCATCGCGACTCAGGAGCCTAACTAGTCACGTAGCCCCTCACTCCTTGGTCCCGTCCTGGTTTCCGGTTGGGGTTAACGGCGGTTGAGGTATGCGCGGGGCCGGGCTCTGCAGATGTAGAACAGTAGATCCACCCCCACATCTCACCTCCCTACTTGCTGTTCGGGCGCCAAGGGGGACTCCTGAGCATCGCGACTCAGGAGCCTAACTTGTCACGTAGCCCCTCACTCCTTGGTCCCGTCCTGGTTTCCGGTCGGGGCTAACGGCGACTGAGGTATGCGCGGGGCCGGGCTCTGCCAGCGTAGGACACAAGCAAGTAGGAAGGAAATAGCACAAATTTCAAGGAATTCAAAAGCAAATATTACAGTCCATACTGTTATCGCAGCACCAAATGCAAGTCTTAACGCCTCCCCGAGGCCTGATACATGTGCAGAAACTAAAAGCATGGCAGGAGCCACAACGGAGTCACTTGCCAGCGGTGGAGTTGCATGGAGTGGGTTCGCCTTGTGGAGCTGCCGGGCTAGCAGCGCTCCGCTTCGGCCTGGTGCTGAAGGCCCGAAACTTCCTCAGCAGAGCCTCCGCACGACCCTTCACAGCCTCAGCAGCGGCAACGGCATGCTCGCCACTCGCCGGCTCCAGCAGGCTGTCGAGGTCGATGTTGGGGTCCCAAAGATAGATGTGGGTGAACACCTGCGTCAGCGGCGCAGAAGACAAGACACGTGCCTTGGCCTCGGCCGTAGGGCCGAGGCCAAGGGCAACATCGTCAAAGGCACGAACCAGGAAAGGAAGTAGCTTGGCGGGGCCGTCCTCCTCGCCGGCCAGCGGGCTCTCTAGGCTGCTCTCATAAAGCGTCTTCAGTGAAGCTTGGGCCTTCTCCTCCATCTCCGCAAAGGCCACATGATCCTCGGCAAGAACCTGCGCCTTGCCGTCCAACTCAACCTTCCTCACCTCCAGCTCTTGCTCCAGCGCGCCTAGGCGGTCACGGCGCTTCTTGAGCTTGGCGTCCCAGTCCTTGACGGCCGCCTCGCGAGCCTTCATGCCGTCCTCCTCCTCTAGGCGAAGGCGGGTCTCCTCTATGAGTCGGCCCTACAAGCCCTTCAGCTCGCCCTCCAGCACCTCGCAACGACCTCGGGCATTAGCCGCCTCCCCAAGGCGGCGTAGCGGGCAACCTTCGCCCCAAGGATGGCCTATTTCTCCTTGTCGCAGGTCGTCGAGGCCTGGACCAGCGCCGCCCGAATCGAAGCATCGGAGCAAATCCAGCCAGAGGCTAGCTCCAAGCGCCCGGCCACCAAACGAGGGTCGGCGCTCAGAAGATCCCGCCGCAGACGGTCCAGTTCGGCAGCATCACGATCCAGGACAGTAGGAGGAGACGGGGAAGCAGCGGTCGGCGGAATAGGAGGAGAAGGCGGCAGCGTGACCACGGTGTCTTGAGGCGGAGCCTGCTACGCCCCAGCGGCTGTGGAGATAGCGTCAAACGGGGGCGCCTCAGGGGTCGCCAGGGCCATAGGAGCCAAGCTCGCCCCAGCCGGCTCGGCAGGGCCTCGCAGGGACGCCTGGGCAGGAGAGGCCCGCACGTCACGTTCATCTTCTTTCGCGTGCAGAGGCGCTGCCGCCGATGGAGTCTCAGGAGCCCCCTTCGGCTTCTTTGCCGTGGGCACCAGCCTAGCCGGGAGATACGAGCGTCAAGCCTCCGCGATGAAACAAGAAACAAGACAGGGATCAAGCACTTACAAGTCGTCACCCGCAGACTCGAGCAGCCTCCGGCCGTACTTGAAGCCTGAGAGCCGGTTGCAAGGGTCGGCCTCAGGGAGCGCGGGAGCAGCTGGGGCGCCTGCGGATCGCCTCGGGGCTGGGGCGGACCCGCGGGGGATCAGCCCAGTCCGGTCCTTCTTCAGAACCAGGGCAGGCTCCCGCCGCCCTGCTCGCCATCACCCTCGTTGTCGTCACTCAGAGAGAGGCGGAGAGTGCGGGACTTGCGCCGAGGAGGTGCAGCCCTTGACTCTGCCTCGGAGTCAGCCCCCTTTTCTCGCTCCCCTTCCTCCCTCTCTTCGCTGGAGTCGCCGGAGGATACGTCCACCAGGTCCTCGGGAGCCTCCGCACGCACAGGCCCGTCCCCGTTGAGGACGGGCATGGACCCCACAAGCTGCTCCCAGTCCTCACGAAGGAACAGGGGCCTCGGAGTGCCCTCCAACCTTGCCACGTCTCCCCCGACCAAAGACTGGAGGACCGCGGCCAGATCCTCATCGGCCAGGACCGCGGGGCTCGGGTGGGGCCTCCACATCAGAAGCGAGTACTGACGAAGCGGAGCCAGCTGATGCTCCAGGAACTCCCTCAACAGCGAGGCGCCAGTCAGCTTTGCCGCCCCCATGCTGGCCGGCCTCAGATCCGCATCCATCTTCTCCAACACCAGCCTTGCGCGGGGATCCACAAGCTCCACTCGAGACCAATTGTCGGAGCTCGAGGGGAGCCCCGTGGGCAAGGCCAGCCGGGGGTGGACGCGCCCAGCATCAACCAAGACCCACTTGCTCCTGAAGCCCTCAATCCTTTTCCCGGGATTCGAAATGGCGATGGAGCTGCCGTACGCGACGAAGCTCGCACACGCAGAGACAGAGCCGCGAGAGGGCCGGAGGTAGAAGTAGTGGCGCAGCAGGGCCACTGAGGGCTTCACCCCCACGTGAGCCTTGCAATAGTAGGCGAAGATTGCCAAAAGAAGAACTCAGAGAAAGGAGGCACCAGACCGGCGACAATGGAGCTCACGAAGAGAGGATAGAAGGTGCTTCCTTGGCCCTCATGGAGGGCAGAGCCGGCCTTGAACACCTTCGCCCCGTCGACGCCCTGCGCCGCTGCAAACTGGCGCACCGAGGCAAGGCTCGCCTCCGACACGTTTGGTGAGTCCAGGGCGGACGAGTACCAAGCTCCGGCCGGGGCCTGGCGAGGCGCCATGTCTGGCTAGGGTGCGCGGGTGGAGTAGATCTGGAGATTTCGAAGGAAGGAAGGAGAGGCGCAAGAAAGGGGATCTGAGCAGCAACTGGAGAGAGCAAAGGAGGTAGAGGGCAGATGCCGCTCCTTATCAACTAGTGCGGTTGCGGAGACGCCCACGTCCAATCAACCGCCACGGGGCGCCCAAGGCCGCAGGCTATTAGGGCCCGCGATGCTTCGCACTTGCCCTTTCGCCTCTATGCTCGGCCAAGTCCGGGCGCGCCTTGGGCCCGGGGGCTACTGTCGGCATTCTGGGAACGGGGGTCCCCAGACTTGCCTGCCTGCGGCCTGCGGCGTGGCTCAAAGGGGGCCCAGCACGGCCCATCTTCATCAGCACAAGCTCAAGACCCTCGCGATGGGCCAAGCCTCGCGGGGTGGATGACGAGGAGCTTCCTCAGGCACTGCCTCGTCAGGCTGGCTCATGAGGAGGCAGAGAGTTCAAGGCGGGGTACCTCGCGAGGTGCCCATGACGCAAGCCATGACGACCAAGGGCGCCTGCCGGGTGCCAGCCCACGCAGTATCCTTCTTTCCTCTTTGGTGCAAGGGGAGCAAGCGCAGGCGGGAGTATCAAGCAAAGGCGTCCATTTCGGTGCAACAAGACCAAGACCAGTCCAACGGCAGGATGGAGGTCACCGTGGAGCCTAAGACGGCGTCACCACCAGAGCCTTTAACAGGCGAGGACCAACTTTAGTCAGGATAAGTGTACTAGATGTTCCCCTTCAAATTGGCCAATTGTTGGCGCCCTTCCCACTCAATATTTGGGAAGAGGCCCAGGGCCTTCGCCTATAAATGGGACTAGCCACCCACAGGGTAGAGAGGGAGATCCATCCGGCCAAAGAGAGAGACCACAAGAACAGACCCTCGCGAGGCTGTTCCTCCTTGTATTGTTCATCATCAGCCCAAGAGGCAATCCACCACACCACACACTGGAGTAGGGTATTACACCACAATGGTGGCCTGAACCAGTATAAATCATGTGTCTCTTGTGTTGTTCTTCTCGTAGTTTAGATCTAAGCGATTCGGCGACGAACAGGTAGGTAGAAGGCGAAACCTCCGCACGCACCCCAGTGTTCGAACCTCAAGGGTCTGCCGGAACCCTAAATCCGACAATGTTAAATGATGGGCCGTTCATAACATTGGCCGAAGTGTTTACGGCTTGACCTCGGCTGTCGCCGAACACTAAGCGGGGGGCTACTTGCTGGCCTCCCAACTTTAAGCTCCTATGACTAAGTGAAAGTTATAAAGCCCGTATATCTGATTGCCTCGTTTCCGCCAACACAACCGCCTTCGGGAACCGAGATGTCGGCTAAGGGTTGTTTTGTTATTTCGGAAACACCCTGCATAGCATCTACAAGGGGGTAGAAGCCGACGATGGGCCAATTTCAGATTATAAACGGTCGCAACGGAAGTGAAAATTTGGGTTCATCTAGACCACAAAGTTTGGAAGCTTTCCCCGAACTAAATCCTTAGTATTTTCCTCCGACATTGATCGGAGCTGAGGTTTCATGATCATGCTTAGCATGACAACCCAAAGGAAGGAACCGATAGCGGGACTATTTTCTTTCGACAATGTTTCTTATGTTAAACAATAATATAACATGTCTCTCCGCGTACCTTTGTTTATAAAACCGTATGGCCGGATCGCCTTGTCTGTCGTAAATCTTTGCCCTCATAAAGGCTTTATAAAGTGGGACAAACACTCCCCGGCTACCGGCCGAGGAGGTTGAAGCCGATGGCCGGTCAACAAAGTTTTGTACAATGCGGATCCGAGCATTGATGATGTAAAGTACTTGGATACATAGAATCATTAAACATAATTTGTGATTTTACTTGGGATATCGATCCTTAATTCGGCCACCCGTGCCCACATTAAGGCTCGGGGGCTACTGGGCTTTGTGCTTATTATTTACAAATATTAAAGGGGTACATCGATCCCCTGATCAGGTGTCGCCACCCGACCAGTGTCTCGGGGGCTATTGCATTGACAATCCAATGCAAAAAATTTAAAGTGCAATATAGTTTTCGAGGAGATTATTATCTTCAGGTTGGTCGGCCGCACCCAACCTGAGTCTCGGGGACTTTGCACACCGTGTTTCTATTCCGAAGTATGCTGCTGAGCTGGGAATTGATCCTCAGGCTAATTTTATGAATCGACCTGAGTCTCGGGGGCTACTAGCTTCAGCGGTTTGATTTTTTCCTTCAGGTGCATCCCGGATATTAGGCCAACATGCACCTTGAGGGCTAATGGCTATACATCTTGGCAGAGATTATATTGCATAATTCAGAATTAAATTCATAAAAATCAGCCCATGGCCGAGGTGGTACACCACCTTGGATATAGTCCGGTGTTGGTGCTCGACTACAATAGACACCCCGGAAGCAGTCTGGCATAAAGCTCGGACGTAGTGGCTGGCTCCATTGAAGGCATTTCTGGCATTAAGCTCGGCTAAACTCCTTCAACTTTTTTGAACCAAGGTGATCTATGACACCTAGAATATAGTCCGGCGTTGGAGCTTGGACATAGTCCGGCGTAGGAGCTCAGATCCAGTCCCGTGTTGGAGCTCGGATACAGTTTGGCGTTGGAGCTCGGCTATAACAATACTCCTCGAATACATTCCGGCGCCGGAGCTTGGATACATTCCGGCATTGGAGCTCGGAAGCAGTCCCGCGTTGGTGCTTGGCTGCAAAAGATACCTCGAATGCAATCCGTCATTGGGGCTCGGATGCAAGAGGACACTACCGAGGTGTCGCATAAAAATAACAAGGCATTGATAAAGGCCGTAAACTTAAAGGGGCTCCTCAGATACCCGACGTATAAACTCTTCGGATGCACTTTGGTGATCCTCAAGATCGAAGATAAGGAGGTTTGTTGAACCAATTTCAAGACCGACGACCGAAGATGAAGAACAGTTAGGAAGAATCGAGGAGCATCCCCAACTTGAAGACTGGTTCAGGGGGCTACTGACAGTGTCCTGGACTAGGGAGTACTCATCATGTCGTCTCCCGATCAGTTAGATTGGGCCGAGGACCCCCATGGCCGTATATTCATGGGCCAGTTCGGACAGTTGCCGCATACAAGGAAGATTCCAGAAGACTTGGCGATCAAGACAAGGACTCCTCCCCACCGGCGTATTCGGCTAGGACTCTTGTTATCCGAGGCCTCTGGTACATTATATAAACCGAGGCCAGGCTAGTCGATAAATCATGACATTACTCATCATACCTCCAGGGTTTAGACCACAACATATGATATCGAGGTAGATCAACCCTTGTAACCCATATACTCATTATAGTCAAACAAGCAGCATGTAGGGTATTATCTCATCAAGAGAGCCCAGAGCTGGGTAAAATCCCGTGTTCATGTTACCATTCATCCTAAGACGCACAGCTTGGGACCCCCTACCCGAGATCCGCCGGTTTTGACACCGACAGCAGCGACGAATGATGTTATTTGACTTTCAGGGCCAAAAAAGTCCTCCTTAAGGCCAAATTTGAAGGCACCCCAGGCCTCCTGGTGCAGCGGGGAGTATTTTCTGGATTCGCACGCTCGCCAGAGGATTTCGAGTACTTGTGGGTCCAAAACGGACTCTGAATGACAAAGTTATGACCGTTTTAGTGAACACCAGTCCATTATATGGCAGTCCTTGAAAGAATTTCACTTACCTGTGATGCTTTTCGCCGAACTGCCTCGAAATTTTGTGTCCTCGATGCTGGAGATATTGTTTCCAAGTATATATTGACCGATGCAAGGAATACCCTTAGTTTCTTGGCTGTCACAGACATAAGTTACAGCATGCCACATGAGGAAAACAAGGAGTATAATGCTTGCAGCCGCTGTATTTTCTTGAATTTACGAAGAAATAGGAATTCCCGGATCAAAAATCATGTGGACAAATCTACATTTGTCCTTGCCACGGGGAATAATGTCTACAATCAACGTAATATCTTGAATTTCCTTCAAAAGGAAGGTCCAATGCGTTCAGAAACTTGTCTGAAAAGCAGCAACGAATGATGGTATTTGACTTTCAGGGCCAAAAAAGTCCTCCTTGAGGCCGAATTTGAAGGCACCCTGTAGGATCTTGAAGTATGTCTAGAGGGGGGTGATTAGACTACTTGACTAATTAAAAACTTAACCTTTTCCCAATTTTAGTCTTTGGCAAATTTTAGCTATCTTAGCACAAGTCAAGAAATCTTCACACAATTCAAGCAAACATGCAAAGAGTATATGAGCAGCGGAAAGTAAAGCATGCAACTTGCAAGAATGTAAAGGGAAGGGTTTGGAGATTTGAAATGCAATTTGGAGACACGGTGATTTTTGAGCCATGGTTCCGATAGGTGGTGCTATTGTACATCCACGTTGATGGAGACTTCAACCCACGAAGGGTAACGGTTGCGCGAGTCCACGGAGGGCTCCACCCACGAAGGGTCCACGAAGAAGCAACCTTGTCTATCCCACCATGGTCGTCGCCCATGAAGGACTAGCCTCACTAGCGGTAGATCTTCACGAAGTAGGCGATCTCCTTGCCCTTACAAACTCCTTGGTTGAACTCCACAATCTTGTCGGAGGCTCCCAAGTGACACCTAGCAAATCTAGGAGACACCACTCTCCAAGAAGTAACAAATGGTGTGTTGATGATGAACTCCTTGCTCTTGTGCTTCAAATGATAGTCTCCCCAACACTCAACTCTCTCTCACAGGATTTGGATCTGGTGGAAAGAAGATTTGAGTGGAAAGAAACTTGGGGAAGGCTAGAGATCAAGATTCATATGGTAGGAATGGAATATCTTGACCTCAACACATGAGTAGGTAGTTCTATCTCAGAAATGGTAAGTTGGAAGTGTAGGTTTGTTCTGATGGCTCTCTCCACGAATGAAGAGGAGGTGGAGGGGTATATATAGCCTCCACACAAAATCTAACCGTTACACACAACTTACCAATCTCGGTGGGACCGAATCAACATACTCGGTCAGACCGATTTAGTAAACCTAGTGACCGTTAGCGATTTCGGTGGGACCGACATGCAACTCGGTAGGACCGATATGGTTAGGGTTAGGGCATAATGTAATCTCGGTGAGACCGATTACACAAACTCGGTGGGACCGATTTTGGTAATAAGCGAACCAGAGAGTTGGTCAGGTAAACTCGGTGGGACCGGTTCACACTTTTCGGTGGGACCAAAATGTTACAAAAAGGAAACAGAGAGTTTACATTGCAATCTCGGTGGGACCGATCGCTCACTTCGGTTAGAACAAAACGTTACGAAGGGAAATAGAGAGATTACAATCCCATCTCGGTGAGACCGAGATCTCTATCGGTGAGACCGATTTGCCTGGGGTTTGTGGCAGTGGCTATGACATCTAAACTCGGTGGCGCCGGATAGAAAGAATCAGTGGGGCCGAGTTTGACTTTAGGTTTAGGTCATATGAGGATATGAGAAAGTAGTTGAGGGTTTTTGGAGAATATCACTAAGCACTTGAAGCAAGAAACTCATTAAGCAACACCTCATCCCTCCTTGATAGTATTGGCTTTTCCTATAGACTCAATGTGATCTTGGATCACTAAAATGTAAAATGTAGAGTCTTGAGCTTTTGAGCTTGAGCCAATCCATCATCCATGCCATGCCATGCCATTCATTGAGCTTTTCCTGAAATATTTGTCTTGGAATAGTATTAGCTCAATGAGCTATATGTTGTTAGGAATTACCAAAACCACCTTGGGATAGTTGCACTTTCAATCTCCCCTTTTTTGGTAATTGATGACAACATATAGATCAAAGCTTCGACAAATGATAATAAGATTGAAAAACATCGTCGCTTTGAGAAGTATGTGATAAGCAAGAGCTCCCCCTAAATTTGTGCATAGTTTAAGATTTGCTTTGGACTGCAAATGCACAAGGAGTTAGGCTCATGGGTTACTCTTCCATGTCACATACATCTTGGTGGAGCGTTAAAAATAATAAAGATTGAATACATGCACTCATCACCAAGCAAAGTGAATGAGCAAATAAAGATAAATGAGATATTGTCATCTAACAAGCATTAAGGTAGCATATGATCAAACACATGATCATCATTGTATCACACAGACAATAACGTAGTATCTCAAGCAAGCAAAAGCAAATAAAGTTCAACCACGAAGACACGAGAGAACAAAAGCAAACTCTCTCTCTTGAAGCCTATGATCGATACATTTTTCTCCCCCTTTAGCAGCAAGTTACCAAAAAGTTCATAGAAAATGCATAGTACTATTTCATCTCTCGGGCTTGATCTTCAGGTGGTGGTGTAGAGATGGCTCCTTGGATGAAAACTTCAGTTGATGTGGATGGAGCTGGAGGAGTTGGTGCTGGAGCTGGTTGCACTGGAGCTGTAGCTGGTGCAGATGAAGTGGCTCTGATGTCTGTCACAGGCTCTGCAACTGATCTCTGAGCTCGAGGCACTCTGGCAAATGCATCAGTGGTTGTCTTGCCCTTCCTCTCCTGCATGTCATCCTGAAGCTGCTCCACAACAGACTGGATCTCAGTTACTTTCACATCTAGGTCATAGAATTTTTGTTCCATGATTCTTTCCAGGCTCTCCTGGTTTTGAGTTAGGGTGGCCAACCCCTTCTCAATCCTCAGAGTTGATGTTATTAAGTAACCAAGCTGGTCCTGCTTGCTCTTCAAAAAGTACCCAGATGCCTGATATGTCTCCAATGTATCTATAATTTTTGATTGTTCCATGCTATTATATTACCTGTTTTGGATGTTTATGGGATTTATTTTATACATCTTTATCATTTTTGGGACTAACCTACTAACCGGAGGCCCAGCCCATATTGCTTTTTTTCCTATTTCAGTATTTTGAAGAAAAGGAATATCAAACAGAGTCCAAACGGAATGAAACCTTCGGGAATGTGATTTTTGGAACGAACAAGATCCGGAGAGCTTGGAGTGCAACTCAAGAAACAACCGGAGCCTCCACGAGATGGGAGGGTGCGCCCCCTGTCTCGTGGGCCCCTCGGGCGTCCACCGACGTACTTCTTCCTCCTATATATACCTACGGACCCCAAAAACATCCAGGGGCACCACGAAAAACTATTTCCACCACCGTAACCTTCTGTATCTGCGAGATCCCATCTTGGAGCCTTCGCCGGCACTCTACCAGAGGGAGAATCGACCATGGAGGGCCTCTACATCAACATCATTGCCCCTCCTATGAGTTGTGAGTAGTTTACCACAGACCTACGGGTCCATAGTTATTAGCTAGATGGCTTCTTCTCTCTTTTTGGATCTCAATACAATGTTCTCCCCCTCTCTTGTGGAGACCTATTCGATGTAATCTCTTTTTGCGGTGTGTTTGTCGAGATCCAATGAATTGTGGGTTTATGATCAGATTTGTCTATGGATATTAATTGAATCTTCTCTGAATTCTTTTATGTATGATTGAGTTATCTTTGCAAGTCTCTTCGAATTATCGGTTTGGTTTGGCCTACTAGATTGATCTTTCTTGCCATGGGAGAAGTCCTTAGCTTTGGGTTCAATCTTGCGGTGTTCTTACCCAGTGACAGAAAGGGTTGCAAGACATGTATTGTATTGTTGCCATCGAGGATAACAAGATGGGGTTTATATCATATTGCATGAGTTTATCCCTCTACATCATGTCATCTTGCTTAATGTGTTACTCTGTTCTTATGAAATTAATACTCTAGATGCATGCTAGATAGCGGTCGATGTGTGGAGTAATAGTAGTAGATGCAGGCAGGAGTCGGTCTACTTGTTATGGGCGTGATGCCTATATACATGATCATGCCTAGATAATCTCATAACTATGCGCTTTTCTATCAATTGCTCGACAGTAATTTGTTCACCCACCATAATACTTATGCTCTCGAGAGAAGCCTCTAGTGAAACCTATGGCCCCGGGTCTATCTCTTATCATATTTGCTTTCAATCTACCTTTATTTGCATCTTACTTTCTTGCATCTATATTATAAAAATACCAAAAATATATTATCTTATCATACTATCTCTATCAGATCTCACTTTCACAAGTGGCCGTGAACGGATTGACAACCCCTTTATTGCGTTGGTTGCGAGTACTCAGTTTGTTTGTGTAGGCGCGTGGGACTTTTGAGGAGCCTCCTACTGGATTGATACCTTGGTTCTCAAAAACTAAGGGAAATACTTATGCTACACTTGCTTCATCACCCTCTCCTCTTCAGGGAAAACCAACGCTAGCTCAAGATGTAGCAAGAAGGATTTCTGGCACCGTTGCCGGGGAGGTCTTCGCTCAAGTCAAGACATACCAAGTACCTATCACAAACCGATCTCCCTCACATTTACATTATTTGCCATTTGCCTCTCGTTTTCCTCCCCCCCCCCCACTTCACCCTTGTCGTTTTATTCGCCCTCTCTTTCCCAATCTCCTCCTCTCTTTTCCGCTTGCCTTTTTCTGTTTGCTTGTGTGTTCGATTACTTGTTGCCATGGCACAAGATAATACAAAATTGTGTGATTTCTCGAACACCAATAATAATGATTTCCTTAGTACTCCGATTTCTCCTCTTAATGATGTTGAGTCTTGTGAAATCAATGCTGCTTTGTTGAATCTTGTTATGAAAGATCAATTCGCCGACCTTCCTAGTGAAGATGTCGCTACCCATCTAAACAATTTTGTTAATTTGTGTGATATGCAAAAGAAGAAAGATACGGATAACAATATTGTCAAATTAAAGTTACTTCCATTTTCACTTAGAGATCGTGCTAAAGTTTGGTTTCCGTCTTTGCCTAAAAATAGTATTGATTCTTGGAACAAGTGCAAAGATGCTTTTATCTCTAAGTATTTTCCTCCCGCTAAGATCATCACTCTTAGAAACGATATTATGAATTTTAAACAACTTGATCATGATCATGTTGCCCAATCTTGGGAAAGAATGAAATTGATGCTTCGCAATTGCCCTACTCATGGTTTGAATTTATGGATGATCATACAGAATTTTTATGCCGGTTTGAACTTTGCTTCTAGAAATCTCTTAGATTCGGCCACGGGAGGCACCTTTATGGAAATCACGTTAGGAGATGCTACAAAACTTCTTGATGATATTATGGCTAATTATTCTCATGGCACACCGAAAGATCTTCTAGTAAAAAGGTGCATGCTATAGAAGAAATAAATGTTTTGAGTGGAAAGATGGATGAACTTATGAAGATGTTTGCTACTAAAAATACTCCTCTTGATCCTAATGATATTCCTTTGTCTTCCTTGATTGAGAATAATAATGAATCTATGGATGTGAATTTTGTTGGTAGGAATAGTTTTGGAAATAACGCTTATAGAGGAAATTTCCCTAGTAATTCCTCTAATAATTATGGAAATTCCTACAATAATCCTTATGGTAATTTTAATAAGATGCCCTCTGATTTTGAGAATAGTGTGAAAGAATTTATGATTTCTCAAAGGAACTTTAATGCTTTGCTTGAAGAAAAATTGCTCAAAGTTGATGATTTGGCTAGGAACGTTGATAGACTTTCACTTGATGTTGATTCTCTTAAACTTAGACCTTCTCCTCCTAAGTATGATATCAATGAGTCTCTCAAAGTAATGAGAATTTCCATTGACGAGTGCAAGGAAAGAACCGCTAGATTGCGTGCTAAGAAAGATAGCTTTATAAAAGCGTGTTCTTCTAGTTTCAGTGAAAATAATGATGAGGATCTTAAAGTTATTGATGCATCTCCTATTAGATCTATGTTTTGCAATATGAATTTTGATGATTATGGGACTGATGATGAATCAACTTTACCTAGAAGGCGTCCCAAGAATTCAGAGTCTTTTGATCTTAATGCTAAATTTGGTAAAAGAGAGATTGGAGAATCCTCAACTTCTAATAATGTTGAACCCACTATCTTGGATTTCAAGGAATTTGATTATGATAATTGCTCTTTAAAAAGTTGTATTTCCTTGTTGCAATCCGTTGTTAATTCTCCTCATGCTTATAGTGAAAACAAAGCTTTTACCAAACATATTGTTGATGCCTTGATGCAATATTATGATGAAAAACTTAATTTGAAAGTTTCTATACCTAGAAAACTTAATGATGAGTGGGAACCTACTATAAAGATTAGAATTAAAGATTATGAGTGTTTTGCTTTGTGTGATTTGGGTGCTAGTATTTCCACGATTCCAAAAACTTTATGTGATATTCTAGGTTTCCATGATTTTGAAGATTGCTCTTTAAATTTGCACCTTGCAGATTCCACCATTAAAAAACCTATGGGAAGGATCAATGATGTTATTATTGTTGCAAATAGAAATTTGGTGCCCGTAGATTTTATCGTTCTTGATATAGATTGCAATCTTTCTTGCCCTATTATTCTTGGTAGACCTTTCCTTATAACGATTGGTGCGATTATCGATATGAAAGAAGGGAACATTAGATTCCAATTTCCCTTAAAGAAAGGTATGGAGCACTTTCCAAGAAAGAAATTTAAATTAGCTTATGAATCTATCATGCGTGCTACTTATGAATCAAGTCCCAAAGATGGCACTCGTTAGATCTATCCGCGCTTTTATGCCTAGCTAGGGGCATTAAAAGATAGCGCTAGTTGGGAGGCAACCCAATTTTCTTTATGTTCTTTGTTTTTGTTCCTGTTTAGTGTTAAAAAAAATTCTACCTTCTGTTTAGATGTGTTTTTATCTTTTATTTTGTGTTTGTGCCAAGTAGAACCTATAGTATAAACTATGATGATGGTTTATTTGATTCTGCTGAAAAACAGAAACTTTGCGCTCACGAGGAAAAATTCAATAAATCACAGAAACGAGATTTTGCATTGATTCCTATTTTGGTAGGATTTTTTAGAGTTCCATAAGTTTGCTTTAGTTACAGATTGCTACAGACTGTTCTGTTTTTGACAGATTCTGTTTTTCGTGTGTTGTTTGCTTATTTCAATGCATCTATGGCTAATAAATTAGGTTATAAACCATAAGGTACTTGGAATACAATAGGTTTAACACCAAAATAAATAAATAATGAGTTCATTACAGTACCTTATGTGCTGGTTTTGTTTTCTTTCACTAACGGATCTTATAAGATTTCCTTGAGTTTTGTGTTGTGAAGTTTTCAAGTTTTGGGTAAAGCTTTTATGGACTATGGAATAAAGAGTGGCAAGAGCCTAAGCTTGGGGGTGCCCAAGGCACCCCAAGATATTCAAGAATAGCCAAAAGCCTAAGCTTGAGGATGCCCCAGGAAGGCATCCCCTCTTTCGTCTTCGTTCATTGGTAACTTTACTTGGAGCTATATTTTTATTCGCCACATGATATGTGTTTTTCTTGTAGCGTCGTGTATTATATTAGTCTTTGCTTGTTAGTTTACCACGATCATCCTTGCGGTAACACACCCTTTGGGAGAAGCCTATTTGATTAGAATTTGCTAGAATACTCTGTGTTTCACTTATATCTTTTGAGCTTGATAGTTTTTGCTCTAGTGCTTCACTTATATCTTTTAGAGCATGGTGGTGGATTAATTTTATAGAAATTGCTAGTCTCTCATGCTTCACTTATATTATTTTGAGATTCTTTTAGAACAGCATGGTATTTTCTATGGTTACAAATTTGGTCCTAGAATGATGAGCATCCAAGTTGGGTATAGTAAAAACTATCATAGGAAGTGAATTGGATGCTATGATCAATTTGATGCTTCATAATTGTTTTGAGATATGGAGGTAGTGATATTAAAGTCATGCAAGTTGGGTGATTGTGGATTGAAAGAATGCTTGTGTTGAAGTTTGTGATTCCCGTAGCATGCACGTATGGTGAACCGCTTTGTGACGAAGTTGGAGCACAATTTTATTTATTAAATGTCTTCCTTATGAGTGGCAGTCGGGGACGAGCGATGGTCTTTTCCTACCAATCTATCCCCCTAGGAGAATGCGCGTAGTGCTTTGGTTTTTGATGACTTCTAAATTTTTACAACAAGTATATGAGTTCTTTTGACTAATGTTGAGTCCATGGATTATACGCACCCTTTCACCCCTCCATTATTGCTAGCCTCTCTTGTACCGTGCAACTTTCGCCGGTACCATACACCCACCATATACTTTCCTCAAAACAGCCACCATACCTACCTATTATGGCATTTCCATAGCCATTCCGAGATATATAAGCATGCAACTTTCCACCATTCCGTTTATTATGACATGTTTCATCATTGTCATATTGCTCTTTGCATGATCATGTAGTTGACATCGTATTTGTGGCAAAGCCACAATCATAATCTTCATACATGTCGCTCTTGATTCATTGCATATCCCGGTATATCGCCAGAGGCATTCACATAGAGTCATATCTTGTTCTAGCTTTGAGTTGTAATTTTTGAGTTGTAAATCCATAAAAGTGTGATGATCTCCATTATTAGAGCATTGTCCTAGTGAGGAAAGGATGATGAAGACTATGATTCCCCCACAAGTCGGGATGAGACTTCGGACTTTACAAAAAGAAAAAAAAAGAGAAAGGCCAAAAAAAGAGAGAAGGCCAAAGAAAAGAGAAAAAAAGAATGAGAGAATAAGAGAGAATGGACAATGCTACTATCTCTTTTTCCACACTTGTGGTTCAAAATAGCACCATGATCTTCATGATAGAGAGTCTCATATGTTGTCACTTTCATATACTAGTGGGAATTCTTCATTATAGAACTTGGCTTGTATATTCCAATGATGGGCCTCCTCAAAATGCCCTAGGTCTTCGTGAGCAAGCATGTTGGATGCACACCCACTAGTTTTCTTTTGTTGAGCTTTCATATATTTATAGCTCTAGTGCATCCGTTGCATGGCAATCCCTACTCACTCACATTGATATCTATTAATGGGAATCTCCATAGCCCGTTGATACGCCTAGTTGATGTGAGACTATCTTCTCCTTTTTTATCTCCCCCACAACCACCATTCTATTCCACATATAGTGCTATGTCCATGGCTCACGCTCATGTATTGCGTGAAAGTTGAAAGAGTTTGAGATTATTAAAGTATGAAACAATTGCTTGGCTCATCATCGGGGTTGTGCATGATTAAATACTTTGTGTGATGAAGATAAAGCAACAGCCAGACTATATGATTTTGTAGGGATAACTTTCTTTAGCCATGTTATTTTGAGAAGACAGGATTACTTTGCTTAGTATGCTTGAAGTATTACTATTTCTTATGTCAATATGAAATTTTATTTTGTATTATTTGGATCTGAACATTCATGCCACTTTAAAGAAAATTACATTAAGAATTATGCTAGGTAGCATTCCACATCAAAAATTCTCTTTTTATCATTTACCTACTCGAGGACGAGCAAGAATTATGCTTGGGGATGCTTGATACGTCTCCAACATATCTATAATTTTTTATTGTTCCATGCTATTATATTACCTGTTTTGGATGTTTATGGGCTTTATTTTATACATCTTTATCATTTTTGGGACTAACCTACTAACCGAAGGCCCAGCCCATATTGCTGTTTTTTTTGCCTATTTCACTATTTCGAAGAAAAGGAATATCAAACGGAGTCCAAACGGAATGAAACCTTCGGAAACGTGATTGTTGGAACGAACAAGATCCGGAGAGCTTGGAGTGCAAGTCGAGAAACAACCGGAGCCTCCAGGAGATAGGAGGGTGCGCCCCCTTGTCTCGTGGGCCCCTTGGGCATCCACCAACATACTTCTTCCTCCTATATATACCTACAGACCCCGAAAACATCCAGGGGCACCACGAAACACAATTTCCACAAACGTAACCTTCTGTATCTGCGAGATCCCATCTTGGAGCCTTCGCCGGCACTCTGCCGGAGGGGGAATCGACCATGGAGGGCCTCTACATCAACATCCTTGCCCCTCCTATGAGTTGTGAGTAGTTTACCACAGACCTACGGGTCCATGGTTATTAGCTAGATGGCTTCTTCTCACTTTTTGGATCTCAATACAATGTTCTCCCCCTCTGTTGTGGAGATCTATTCGATGTAATCTCTTTTTGCGGTGTGTTTGTCGAGATCCGATGAATTGTGGGTTTATGATCAGATTTATCTATGTATATTAATTGAATCTTCTTTGAATTCTTTTATGTATGATTGAGTTATCTTTGCAAGTCTCTTCGAATTATCGGTTTGGTTTGGCCTACTAGATTGATCTTTCTTGCCATGGGAGAAGTGCTTAGCTTTGGGTTCAATCTTGCGGTGTTCTTACCCAGTGATAGAAAGGGTTGCAAGACACGTATTGTATTGTTGCCATTGAGGATAACAAGATGGGGTTTATATCATATTGCATGAGTTTATCCCTCTACATCATGTCATCTTGCTTAATGCGTTACTCTGTTCTTATGAACTTAATACTCTAGGTGCATGCTGGATAGCGGTCTATGTGTGGAGTAATAGTAGTAGATGCAGGCAGGAGTCGGTCTACTTGTTATGGACGTGATGCCTATATACATGATCATGCCTAGATAATCTCATAACTATGCGCTTTTCTATCAATTGCTCGACAGTAATTTGTTCACCCACCGTAATACTTATGCTCTCAAGAGAAGCCTCTAGTGAAACCTATGGCCCCCGGGTCTATCTCTTATCATATTTGCTTTCAATCTACTTTTATTTGCATCTTTACTTTCTTGCATCTATATTATAAAAATACCAAAAATATATTATCTTATCATACTATCTCTATCAGATCTCACTTTCGCAAGTGGCCGTGAAGGGATTGACAACCCCTTTATTGCGTTGGTTGCGAGTTGTCAGTTTGTTTGTGTAGGCGCGTGGGACTTTTGAGGAGCCTCCTACTAGATTGATACCTTGGTTCTCAAAAACCGAGGGAAATACTTACGCTACACTTGCTGCATCACCCTCTCCTCTTCGGGGAAAACCAATGCTAGCTCAAGACGTAGCAATGTGTCATGCCCAATATGCGACCCTATCCAAAAGGAACTCGAAGGTCCCACCAAGGATAGACCCGCATATTGAAATGCTTTTGCAAGGTGGATATCATTACATCAACATTACATAATAGATGGGGATACATACATAAGGCATACAATGCCACACGAATACAACATCACAATACATAAGAGCATCATCCGGCTACGGATGAAACGCAAACAGAAACTCAAACGACATCCACCCTGCTAGCCCAGGCTGCCGACCTGGAACCTATCCCCTGATCGAAGAAGATGCAGAAGAAGAAGTCCAAAACAAGTAACATCGCTCTCGCGTCATGATCATTGCATAACCTGTACCTACAACTATTGTTGTAGTAATCTGTGAGCCACGAGGACTCAGCAATCCCATTGCCATGGGTATCAAGACTAGCAAAGCTTAATGGGAAAGGAAGGGGTAAAGTGGTGAGGTTGCAGCAGTGGCTAAGCAAGTATGGTGGCTAACATACGCAAATAAGAGCGAGAAGAGAAGCAAAGGAACGGTCGTGAAGCTAGCAATGATCAAGAAGTGATCCTGAACTCCTACTTACGTCAATCATAACCCAGAAACCGTGTTCACTTCCCGGACTCCGCCAAAAAGAGACCATCACGGCTACACACACGGTTGATGCGTTTTAATTCGGATCTGGTGTCAAGTTATCTACAACCGAACATTAACAAATTCCCATCTGCCTATAGCCGCAGGCACGGCTTTCGAAAGATTATACCCTGCAGGGGTGTCCCAACTTAGCCCATGATAAGCTCTCGCGATCAACAAAGGATATACCTTCTCCCAGGAAGACCCGATCAGACTCGGAATCCCGGTTTACAAGACATTTTGACAATGGTAAAACAAGACCAGCAAAGCTGCCCGATGCACCGACAAATCCCGATAGGAGCTGCACATATCTCATTCTCAGGGCAACACCGGATGAGACTAGCTACGAGTAAAACCAACCCTCAAGTTGCCCCAAGGTGGCCCCGCAGGCAGCTCGGTTCGGACCAACACTTAGACAAGCACTGGCCCGGGGGGGCTAAAATAAAGATGACCCTCGGGTTGGCTGACCCAAGGGAAAGGGGTAGGTGGTGGTGAGGCAAATGGTAAAACCAAGGTTGGGCCTTGCTGGAGGAGTTTTATTCAAAGTGAACTGTCAAGGGGGTCCCATAAATCAACCGGCCGCGTAAGGAACACAAAATCCAGGAACATAACACCGGTATGACGGAAACTAGGGCGGCAAGAGTGGAAAAAAACACCAGGCAAAAGGCCGAGCCTTCCACCCCTTACCAAATATATAGATGCATTAATAATATAAGAAATATTGTGATATCCCAACCAAAATCCTGTCCACCATGGAGAAATCTTCAACTTCACCTGCAACTAGCAACGCTACAAGAGGGGCTGAGCAAAGCGGTAACATAGCCAAACAATGGTTTGCATGGGAAAGGTGTCAAAGGTTAGAGGTTCATGGCAAAATGGGAGGCTTGATAAACAGGTGATAGGTAGCGCAGCAAAGCGATAGAACAAAGCAACTAGCATAGCAATGATAGTAGTGAGATCCAGGATAGCGGTCATCTTGCCTGAAATCCCTCAAGGAAGAAGAACGAGCCCATGAAGAAGATGAACGGATGAAGCTGAACCAAGTGTAGACGAACAAATCCTCACGATCGCAATGAAACAGGAACTAACAAGAAGAACACACGACATGGTAAACACACCACACATGAACAAGGCATGATGCACACACAAGCATGATGCATGACAAAGCTACAGGAAGCTACTCATGGCAAGAGATGATGCAAAGAAGAGCAACACATCAAGCAAGTTTAAATGAGGCCGGGAACAACATATAACAATTCCGGTAAGTCCTCATATGCATATTTCGAAAATGGTCCAGATCTGAATAAACCTTATGTTCAAGTTGTTAAACAGCAAGTTAAGATGCAACAAGATGATCTACACGAGATTCTAGTCAAGTTACATATAAAGTTCATTTAGTTTGGAGCTACGGCCTAGAAGATATGAGCAAAACAAGTTAAACATGGCATTGATGAAAAATGCATACAAACATCAAGCAAACACCTCAAAACAAGGATGCAACATGATAATATGAAACTACATGCAAAATCAAGCAAGTTTCATATAGGGCACACTCAAAACGGAGCAACGGTGCAACACACACACTCTATACAAGTTTAAAGGACAAGCTGTCCAAAACAGCAACTAGGCATATTGCAAGCATCAAAACAACATGCTACAGGACCTCAACAAGTAAACAAAAGGCATGGACATGATGTACAGGTAAAGCATTACAAAACATGAACACTAAGCTATCTCCAGAAATCACTAGAACATGCTCAAACACACATGGCAAGATTGCAAATAATAACAATTCAGACTTTGCAGAAAATAACATCAGGTTGCAATGTTTAGAGCTATCAAACAACATGTTACAGGAACTTATAATGGAAAACAAAGGCATGGCATGAATCTACTATTTGCATAGATCAAAAGTCCCTTACTGATCATAAGCCAAAAAGGATCAGAACATATGATGGCACCCACGTAAACATGGCAAGTTATAATACAGATTCAAACATGGCAGGAACAGAATTATGAAGTCATGTAAATGAGCTTGTGCAACTCGCTACAGAGCAATACATGGCATGGCAAGGAAACCAACAGTAAGAAGGCATATTTGTGAAGTTAAGCATGGCAAGAGCAGGGTCATAGGGTGCATGGAACACTAGCAACAATCATGACAACAACTGAACTTTATGTTAACAGGCCGACAGCAACATTATTAAGCAACTTTGGAGCAAGATATGAACAAGCTATAGCAAGCTATAAATGCAACCAGGGGCATGGATGGTTAGAGGATGACATGTAGAACAAAACATATTTAGTGGACATCTCCAGATTATGCATAGAATGACTAGTAGAAGCAGGTTTACATAGCATCATGAAATAACAGATTCAGCCTAGCAAAACAGTAACAGCAAGTACCCTACTTAACAAGCTCGAATCACTCACCACAAGTCATTGCATGACAAGATAAGCATAGCATCAGCAAGAAGACATGTTTATGAAACAAACCAAGGCAAGAACAAGTTCATAGCATGCAAGGATCAACTACAACAACCTCGGCAAAATTGAATAACATGTAAACAATCTGCCAGGAAACATTTTGAAGCAAAAGTAGAGCACTCAAATGACATGCTAGACTACTCCATAATTGCAAACAAGGCCTTTAATGGATATAAAGTAACCATATGTTCAAAACACCCTTACTGAAGTATCTCAAAATATGCATGGATCTCTCTGTAGCATCATGTTTACATGGCATCAAAATAACAGCAGAACAGGGACTAAAATCAGCAACATCACGATGCCTAGTTTGCATGCTTGTGCTAGTCACCACATTGATCACAAAAATACATGACATACACCCCTTTAAAGATGGCATGGCATAGATCAAAACACATGTAGACATCAACCTCATAGGATGCACACATCAATCATGGCAAAAATGACAAAAGTGCATGTTCTGTTAACAGACAGCAGACAACATCATGAAGCACTCTTGCAACGATGATTCAGGCATCAAGATGAGCTCAAACGAACATGATGCAATGGAATGAAATGATATACTCGTTGAGGCGAACAATTTGACATATTACACGCACGAAACGGAACTACGGATGCAGAGATACGATGCGATGAACATGGCATGATAATGTCACAGATTCGGGGACTTGGGCGTTTTTTTGAAAAAAAAACAGAGTGAGCGCTAAATGACTATACCTAGTGGGCTGAGCCCAGGTAACAAAGGAGGCAGGCCGAGGAGGTGGACCGGGCCGGGACGTGGCCTGGGCCAGAGCGGGGCCCACGCGGGAGGCGACTCGGTCAACGGCGCGGGGTCGTCGTCCTCACGCTCACGCGCGGAGGCAGGGGAGGTCGACAGCGTGAAGGCAACCGGCGAGGGCGGCGTGCCGGCGACGAAGAATGCTGGGAACGGGGCGGCACGGGGCGGATCCAGCCGCCTGGGCACCGGATCCGGGCGCGGCGGCAATTGGCGGGGCTCCAGC
>NC_041391.1:595711067-595718435 GCF_002162155.2 Triticum dicoccoides
CGGCAGCGCCTCGGGCTCGCGCGGGCGAGCATCGGTGGCGTCCGGGCCCGAGCGGGCCTCAGAAGGGCTCGGCGCGCCCGCGGTAAAGTGGGGCGCTGGGGGGGACACGTGGCGGCGCGCTAGAGGAGGAGGGAGGCGGCGTTGTGGAGGTGGCGGCTCCGGATTGGTCCGGACGACGTGGAGGCTGAGGCGAACGTGTCCGGCCGTCGGCGGACATGTCCAGCGGTTGGAGGGGAGCTGGGCTAGGGTTTCCTCTGCACGAAAAAGGAAGGGGAGGGCCTTTAAATATGTAGAGGGAGCTAGGAGAGTCCAAATGAGGAGCGGTTTTTGGCCACGCGATCGTGATCGAACGACCGAGAGCATGGAGGGGAGTTAGATGGGTTTGGTGGGTTGTGGGAAGAAGTGTTGGGCTGCAAAGAGAAAGGGGCTTTACGGTTACCCGGTTAACCGTTGGAGTATCAAACGGACTCCAAATGGCACGAAACTTGACAGACGGTCTACCGGTGGTATACCAAGGTCGCTTGGCAAGACTCGGGCCATTCCGAGAAAGTTTAACACCCGCTCACAATGAGGGACAAAAAGGGGAACGCCGGATGACATAGGAGCGTCGGATTGCAAAACGGACAACGGGGAAAATGCTCGGATGCATGAGACGAACACGTATGCAAAATGAAATGCACATGATGACATGACAATATGCAACACGCAAGCAAATGACATGGCAACGACGGCGAATAACTGGCAGACACCTGGCGCAACGAATCCGGGGCGTTACAATACTCCTCCACTAACAAGAGATCTCGTCCCGAGATCTTAGGACCGAGACGGAAGGGAAAAGGGATGAGGTGAAACAAGAACTCGAGAAGAAGCAAAGAATTGAGAGCACTCGAGAATAAGAGAGGAACAACGAGAATGACGAGAATCAAAACCTCACGGAATCAGATAGACTATGAAACCACTCCGGTTAGAACGGGATAAGAAACGAATAAGGCTGAAAGAATTTAGGCAGCACTTTGGTTGAACATGGAGAGGATCGAATCATGAACTAGAGAAGATGGAATGATACTTGACGAGAGGAACAACACAAAGCCTCCGGAAGAATTGAAATAGAAATGAAAAAAAAACTTAGAAGGAAGGGTTGAACGGAATTGTTGAGAAAATCAACAACAAAAAGAATAAGCTTGATGTGGTCTTATCCAAAATAACTCAAAAAATTGAGGTTAAATTATGCCACAACCAAATGCTTGAATATCTGGGAATAACAAAGAAATGCAAAACTCCACTTCAAAAGAAAACGGAGAATTAATTGCACTTCGAGACGCGAGAAGAAAAGATACTTGAGCTCCACCAACAAGATCTTGATGAACTCTTGAAGAATGAATTAAATCATGAAGAGCCATCATGTAGAACTCCGGTGACAAAAAGGACGATGAGATAGAATGAAAGATGAAAAGAATAAGATTAAAGCCTTACGATGATTTATATGGAGGTTCCGACAAAATGGCTGAGGAAATTTGAACTCCGGAAAAGAATAGATGAAAACACTTGGAATCAAGAATTTATTCCTCACGAACAAACTCCAAAGAAAAGGATTAATCACTTGGAGGAAATAAGAATAAGATTTATTGTATGCTTATCCTTCATCAAATTAAATTGATGACAAGCAATGGATTTTTCATACTACTTATTCTTCTTGGAAAGGATTGAGAAGGGATAGCACAAAACTTGAGAAAGTCTTCAAGAACCACCGGTAGGATTGAAAGAAGGAATGGATTGATACGATAACAAAGGAAAAAGAATCTGAATGAACCACCGGTAGGATTGAAAGAAGGAATGGATTGACTAATGAAAGAGACTGAATCACTGGGATAATTGGATAATGGTAGCTAAAATGATGGCCTCCGGTGAAAAGAAATGGAAAACAACTCCTGACATACTCTGGATGGGTATGAAAGAATATCTGACAAACTGAAATAATTCGAGAGGATAATATGAAGCTAGAACCACGAATCTTCGAGAGAACGGACAAGATTTAGAGGAAAAACTCTTCTTCGGTCTTCAAATGACGACGGGAAACACCATAAAAATTACTGAGATACTCCGGGAGAATGAAAAGCTAAGAGGTTGAGCCAACAATGAAATGATTGAAATTGATCTTGGAAAGACATCTGACTGATGAAATTCATACTTACGTCAACTTCGAAAAGGATTAGGAATGGCTCCGGAATAATTAGAAGAGTTAGGTAAGATCCTGGGAAAAGACCTGTGGGTTAGGGCCCACTGAAGAGAAAACACCGTTGAAAAAGGATTGTTGAGGAGATAGATGACGCACCGGAACAATTGAAATATTTGAATGAGGTGACAACCTCGAATTAATTCAAACACAAACGAATCTCCTGAGATGTCTTGAGCACTCCGGAAGGATAAACTGGCGAGAGGCGAACAAGCAGGGAAAACACTTGAGCTACGGAAAAGAATATGATCAACCCGAAAAACTTGAATTGAGTCCACCAAAAAAAAGGGATGAAGAATGTCGAACAAAAGAGAATTCATCGGTTGAAACAATTGACGAAAGACTGAAAAGGCTCCACATGAATGAAATAGATGGTCGAGAAAGACTCAGACTCCGGGACGAAGAGGGGTGGGAGGGCGGGAAAACAAAAGCAACTTGGAAGGGGAAATCGACGAATAACTAGAAGAGAAGACACCGGTTGAAATAATTGAGGAAAGAAAGCAAACTCGCATGAGTAGGATGGATACTCGATTACGGACTCCGGTACCGAGAAGAAGAACAGGGTGGGCGGGTGGGAAAAGAAAACAACTGAGGATTGAACTCAAAGATGAAGAGGCTCGAGTCGACTTGACAATAAATGCACCGGATGAAAGGAGATGAGGAACAACGATCGGAAAACCAACTGCGTGATCCTAAAGAAAATTTCAAAGGGGAAGAGGAGTAATTCAAAACACCTACGTCAAGATTCCTGACCAGAGCGACGAAGGGGCTGAGGAGTAAAAAGAATTCCTACTCTCCGATATAACTAGACTCCGAAAATAGTTTATTCTAGACTCAACATCGGCCAAACTACACGATCAATCAAGGGGGCTCCTAGGGTCGGTCGGGGCTCTGATACCAACTTATCACGCCCAATATGCGACCCTATCCAAAAGGAACTCGAAGGTCCCACCAAGGATAGACCAGCATATTGAAACGCTTTTGCAAGGTGGATATCATTACATCAACATTACATAATAGATGGGGATACATACATAAGGCATACAATGCCACACGAATACAACATCACAATACATAAGAGCATCATCCGGCTACGGATGAAACACAAACATAAACTCAAACGACATCCACCCTGCTAGCCCAGGCTGCCGACCTGGAACCTATCCCCTGATCGAAGAAGAAGCAGAAGAAGAACTCCAAAACAAGTAACCTCGCTCTCGCGTCATGATCATCGCATAACCTGTACCTGCAACTGTTGTTGTAGTAATCTGTGAGCCACAAGGACTCAACAATCCCATTACCATCGGTATCAAGACTAGCAAAGCTTAATGGGAAAGGAAGGGGTAAATTTGTGAGGTTGCAGCAGTGGCTAAGCAAGTATGGTGGCTAACATACGCAAATAAGAGCGAGAAGAGAAGCAAAGGAACGGTCGTGAAGCTAGCAATGATCAAGAAGTGATCCTGAACTCCTACATACGTCAATCATAACCCAGAAACCGTGTTCACTTCCCGGACTCCGCCGAAAAGAGACCATCACGGCTACACACACGGTTGATGCGTTTTAATTCGGATCTGGTGTCAAGTTATCTACAACCGGACATTAACAAATTCCCATCTGCCTATAACCGCAGGCACGGCTTTCGAAAGATTATACCCTGCAGGGGTGTCCCAACTTAGCCCATGATAAGCTCTCGCGATCAACGAAGGATATACCTTCTCCCAGGAGAACCTGATCAGACTCGGAATCCCGGTTTACAAGACATTTCGACAATGGTAAAACAAGACCAGCAAAGCCGCCCGATGCGCCGACAAATCCCGATAGGAGCTGCACATATCTCGTTCTCAGGGCAACACCGGATGAGACTAGCTACGAGTAAAACCAACCCTCAAGTTGCCCCGAGGTGGCCCCGCAGGCAGCTCGGTTCGGACCAACACTTAGACAAGCACTGGCCCGGGGGGGCTAAAATAAAGATGACCCTCGGGTTGGCCGACCCAAGGGAAAGGGGTAGGTGGTGGTGAGGCAAATGGTAAAACCAAGGTTGGGCCTTGCTGGAGGAGTTTTATTCAAAGCGAACTGTCAAGGGGGTCCCATAAATCAACCGACCGCGTAAGGAACGCAAAATCCGGGAACATAACACCGGTATGACGGAAACTAGGGCGGCAAGAGTGGAACAAAACACCAGGCAAAAGGCCGAGCCTTCCACCCTTTACCAAATATATAGATGATTAATAATATAAGAGATATTGTGATATCCCAACCAAAATCCTGTCCACCATGGAGAAATCTTCAACTTCACCTGCAACTAGCAACGCTACAAGAGGGGCTGAGCAAAGCGGTAACATAGCCAAACAATGGTTTGCATAGGAAAGGTGTCAAAGGTTAGAGGTTCATGGCAAAATGGGAGGCTTGATAAACAGGTGATAGGTAGCGCAGCAAAGCGATAGAACGAAGCAACTAGCATAGCAATGATAGTAGTGAGATACAGGGTAGCGATCATCTTGCCTTAAATCCCGCAAGGAAGAAGAACGAGCCCATGAAGAAGATGAACGGATGAAGCTGAACCAAGTGTAGACAAACGAATCCTCACGATCGCAATGAAACAGGAACTAACAAGAAGAAGCACACAACATGGTAAACACACCACACATGAACAAGGCATGATGCACACACAAGCATGATGCATGACAAAGCTACATGAAGCTACTCATGGCTAGAGATGATGCAAAGAAGAGCAACACATCAAGCAAGTTTAAATGAGGCCGGGAACAACATATAACAATTCCGGTAAGTCCGCATATGCATATTTCGAAAATGGTCCAGATCTGAATAAACCTTATGTTCAAGTTGTTAAACAGCAAGTTAAGATGCAACAAGATGATTTACACGAGATTCTAGTCAAGTTACATATAAAGTTCATTTAGTTTGGAGCTACGGCCTAGAAGATATGAGCAAAACAAGTTAAACATGGCATTGATGCAAAATGCATACAAACATCAAGAAAACACCTCAAAACAAGGATGCAACATGATAATGTGAAACTACATGCAAAATCAAGCAAGTTTCATATAGGGCACATTCAAAACGGAACAACGGTGCAACACACACACTCTATACAAGTCTAAAGGACAAGTTGTCCAAAACAGCAACTAGGCATATTGCAAGCATCAAAACAACATGCTACAGGACCTCAACAAGTAAACAAAAGGCATGGGCATAATGTACATGTAAAGCATTACAAAACATGAACACTGAGCTATCTCCAGAAATCACTAGAACATGCTCAAACACACATGGCAAGATTGCAAATAATAACAATTCAGACTTTGCAGAAAATAACATCAGGTTGCAATGTTTAGAGCTATCAAACAACATGTTACAGGAACTTATAATGGCAAGCAAAGGCATGGCATGAATCTACTATTTGCATAGATCAAAAGTCCCTTACTGACCATAAGCCAAAAAGGATCAGAAAATATGATGGCACCCACGTAAACATGGCAAGTTATAATACAGATTCAAACATGGTAGGAACAGAATTATGAAGGCATGTAAATGAGCTTGTGCAACTCGCTAAAGAGAAATACATGGCATGGCAAGGAAACCAACAGTAAGAAGGCATATTTGTGAAGTTAAGCATGGCAAGAGCAGGGTCATAGGGTGCATGGAACACTAGCAACAATCATGACAACAACTGAACTTTATGTTAACAGGCTGACAGCAACATTATTTAGCAACTTTGGAGTAAGATATGAACAAGCTACAACAAGCTATAAATGCAACCAGGGGCATGGGTGGTTAGAGGATGACAAGTAGAACAAAACATATTTAGTGGAAATCTTCAGATTATGCATAGAATGACTAGTAGAATCAGGTTTACATAGCATTATGAAATAACAGATTCAGCCTAGCAAAACAGTAACAGCAAGTACCCTACTTAACAAGCTCGAATCACTCACCACAAGTCATTGCATGACAAGATAAGCATAGCATCAGCAAGAAGACATGTTTATGAAACAAACTAAGGCAAGAACAAGTTCATAGCATGCAAGGATCAACTACAACAACCTCGGCAAAATTGAATAACATGTAAACAATCTGCCAGGAAACATTTTGAAGCAAAAGTAGAGCACTCAAATGACATGCTAGACTACTCCATAATTGCAAACAAGGCCTTGAATGGATAGACAATAACCATATGTTCAAAACACCCTTACTGAAGTATCTCAAAATATGCATGGATCTCTCTGTAGCATCATGTTTACATGGCATCAAAATAACAGCAGAATAGGGACTAAAATCAGCAACATCACGATGCCTAGTTTGCATGCTTGTGCTAGTCACCACATTGATCACAAAAATACATGGCATACACCACTGTAAAGATGGCATGGCATAGATCAAAACACATGTAGACATCATCCTCATAGGATGCACACATCAATCATGGCAAAAATGACAAAAGTGCATGTTCTGTTAACAGACAGCAGACGACATCATGAAGCACTCTTTCAATGATGATTCAGGCATCAAGATGAGCTCAAACGAACATGATGCAATGGAATGAAATGATATACTCGTTGAGGTGAACAATTTGACATATTACACGCACGAAATGGAGCTACAGATGCAAAGATACGATGCGATGAACATGACATGATAATGTCACAGATTCGGGGACTTGGGCGTTTTTTTGAAAAAAAAACAGAGTGAGCGCTAAATGACTATACGTCGCCCGGGGCGGGACTTTGTGGGTTCTCACCTAGCGGGCTGAGCCCAGGTAGCAGAGGAGGCAAGCTGAGGAGGTGGACCGGGCCGGGACATGGCCTGGGCCAGAGCGGGGCCCACGCGGGAGGCGACTCGGTCAACGGCGCGGGGTCGTCGTCCTCGCGCTCACGAGCGGAGGCAGGGAGGTCGACGGCGCGAAGGCAACCGGTGAGGGCAGCGCGCCAGCAACGGAGAAGGCTGGGAACGGGGCGGCGCGGGGCGGATCCAGCCGCCTGGGCACCGGATCCGGGCGCGGCGGCAGTCGGCGGGGCTCCGGCGAGGCGGCAGTTGCCGACGCGAGGCGCGGGCGGCGGAGGGCGCCGGCAGGGAACGGGCGGTGACCAGCGACGAGGCGCTAGGCGGCGGAGCGC
>NC_041391.1:595719083-595787308 GCF_002162155.2 Triticum dicoccoides
GGGGTCGGCAGAGAGGCCTCCGGCAAGGTCCGGGCGGCAGGCGGGAGACGCGGGCCGGCGGCGGCGCCTCGGGCTTGCGCGGGCGAGCATCGGCGGCGTTCGGGCCCGAGCGGGCCTCAGATGGGCTCGGCGGGCCCGTGGTGAAG
Source organism: Triticum dicoccoides (assembly GCF_002162155.2). Lineage (NCBI taxonomy): Eukaryota > Viridiplantae > Streptophyta > Magnoliopsida > Poales > Poaceae > Triticum > Triticum dicoccoides. The sequence goes on from NC_041391.1 coordinate 595,719,230, forward strand.
TGGGGCGCTGGGGGGACACGTGGCGGCGCGCTAGAGGAGGAGGGAGGCGGTGCTGCTGAGGTGGCGGCTCCGGATTGGTCCGCATGACGTGGAGGCTGAGGCGGACGTGTCCGGCCATCGGCGGACATGTCCGGCGGCTGGAGGGGAGGTGGGCTAGGGTTTCATCTACGCGAAAAAGGAAGGGGAGGGCCTTTATATATGTAGAGGGAGCTAGGAGAGTCCAAATGAGGAGCGGTTTTTGGCCACGCGATCGTGATCGAACGACCGACAGCATGGAGGGGAGTTAGATGGGTTTGGTGGGCTGTGGGAAGAGGTGTTGGGCTGCAAAGAGAAAGGGGCTTTACAGTTACCCGGTTAACCATTGGAGTATCAAACGGACTCCAAATGGCACGAAACTTGACAGGCGGTCTACCGGTGGTATACCAAGGCCGCTTGGCAAGACTCGGGCCATTCCGAGAAATTTTAACACCCGTTCTCAACGAGAGACAAAAAGGGGAACGCCGGATGACATAGGAGCGCCGGATTGCAAAACGGACAGCGGGGAAAATGCTCGGATGCATGAGACGAACACGTATGCAAAATGAAATGCACATGATGACATGACAATATGCAACACGCAAGCAAATGAGATGGCAACGACGGCAAATAACTGGCAGACACCTGGCGCAACGAATCTGGGGTGTTACACAATGCCTCCTCTAAAGTTGGCATCTTGGCAGCCTTCTCCTTCTTTGCCTTCTCCTTCTCATCTTGAGCTTGCACTGAGGATGGTTCATTCTCATTCATGACTACTTGGTTTTCCTCAAAGTCTGGGTAGATAGCAAAGTGTTCCTTGTCCCACAAGTATTTTCCTGTGCCCATCTTGGAGTTGATCAGCTCCTGGATCTGTGGGGCATACCCACAGCTTCTCTTCTGGACTGCTGCTGTCCTCTTGATAGTTTCAACTATGATGCTCATGACCTTGAACTTCTGAGGCACATCAAATATGTATAGCAAGTTTATTGCATGCCCTCTGATCATGTTGTGGTCACCTGACTTGGGAAAGAGAGTGTGCCTTAGGATCCAGTTGATCGTTTGCAGCCCTGACAGAAGAAAATGGACAAACCCAAACTTGAAAGTCTCAAGTGCTTTGGCTGGTATCTCCCTGTACATGTGTGACATAGAGTTGTGATCCTTCTTCTTCTTGGAGTAGACATCCAAGTCATCTTCACTCTCCTCTGGTGCATTGATCAGGCTTGCCCATTCTTCAATTGTGGACTCGTACCTTGTACCTTCAGACATCCAGACTATTCTGCCATCAGGATAAAAGTGAGCTGTGGAGTAGAATTGCATTACAAGCTCATCATTCCAGTTTGTGAACTTCTGTCCAACAAAGTCATCTACTCCACAAGCCTTAAAGCTGTCAAACACTCTTGGGTAGTGATCCTCATTTGCCTTCATGTATTTCCAGTCCACCCACGTCATGTCACAAACTATGGGCTTCTTGTCCAACAGCACAGTCTCATAGAAATCCTGCTATTCCTTAGTGTGGATCCTGTAATCAACAGTAGTCCTCCTCCTGATTGCATAAGGATCAGACAATATCCACTGTCTGAGCCCTGCATCCTTCCTTAGCTTCATGTTCTCTGCCACTGGATGAGCATCATTGTGGTCTGGAATCTGAGGTTTCAGCTTCCTCAGAACTTGTCCTTCATCTTCTTCCTCTTCAGCAACTTCAGGCAATGGGGCCTTGTTCTTCTCAGCAGCTGATATACTCCTGGTATTCCTTTTGGGTGCAGATTTGGCCTTGGAGGCAGCTTTGGGTGCTTCTTTGGGCTTTGATGATGTAGCCCCTGACCTTATAGCATCACCCATAAGCTTTTGTGCCTTGGGTGTTGGAGCAGCAACTTCTTCTTCCTCTTCCTCTTCCATCATGGAAGGTTGTCCAACAACACTGGCCATGGTCTTATTGACCCTTTCCTTCCTCTTCTTCCCTTCTGCAGCAGGCTCTTTGGGATCAGATTTCTCAGGTTCTTGAGTTGAAGCTCTGACTTTCAACATAGGTGTCCTCTTGGCATGGACCTTCCTGTTTAGTCCTGGCTTGGTGGCTTTAGCTGAGCCATATTCCTTGTTGAGCACTATCTTCTTGGAAGTAGCCTCATCTTTAGCTGCCACATAGTCTTCATCCTCAGAGTCTGAGGTTCTCTTCCTTCTGGCCCTTGTGGCAGCTTTGGGCAAGTTGCTTGGGGTGCTCCTGCTGCCCTCATCTGAGGTGCTAGAGGGACTAGTGCCCTCACTCATGTGAATCTGCTCCTCTTCCCTGTTCTGGCTGTCACTTTGGTCTGACATGCTGCAAACACTGACTGCTGACCCTATGAATAGTTGTAGATGAGATAGAATGGATGAGCATCACAAAATGCAAAGGTTTTTGCAAAAGAATGATTCAAAAACTTAGTTTTAGTTTTCCACAGAAAGCATTTCAGATCTACCGATTTGCAAACTCGGTGATACCGAAGCAGCTTTTGGAACCTAAACTAGTGAACTCGGTCAGATCGAGTCACAGTTCGATGGCACCGAGACTGCTAGGGCTTCACAGAGTTCTAAACTTGGTCACATCGATTTGCAATTCTCGGTCAGATCGAGAATCACTTGTGCAATGGCCTTAGCCTAATCGGTGGAACCGAGTTTTTCAACTCGGTGGGTCCGAGATGGTTTCGGCGGAAACCTAACCCTAAATTTTCAATTCACATCTAATCTAAGGATTATTTTGACTGGATAGAATTGTTTCAATCGTGGCAAGAATCATAATGAACAAAATGTGCTAGGAATTGGACGGGGATAGCACTGTGATCGAGTCCATACCCTAGCTTGGCGATGAACTCGCTACGGCGGCAACGGCGGGGATGAATTCCGTTGACGGCGGCAGAGACCAACGACTGGAGGCGGCTGTCGACGAAGTCGACGATCCGGAGACCTTGGAGGCAGAGCGAGCTATGCGCGGGCGAAGGGGTTTGGAGAAGGTTTCCAAATTTTTGCCCGTGCGTATATATAGTCCGACCCTGTCGGTGTGACAGAGTGGAACAACTCGGTGGCACCGAGATGCATAACTGTTGACAGTTACAGCAACTCGGTGAGACCGAAAAGTTCAAATCGGTTGCACCGAGATTAAAAACCTAGATCGACTTAGTGATCTCGGTATGACCGAAATGGAAGAATCGGTCAGACCGAAACGCAGAAAGAAGTTTTGGAAGTTTAAGTCTATGACGAATCGGGGACTCCGAGTGCTCCTCACACAGAGTGGTTCGAATCTGACTTGATCAAATTTTGTGATGTAGCATGAAAAGAGTTTGAGACAAGAAAAGCATAGATAGCTAGAGAAGGTTCTTAGGCGTTCTTGTTCATCCACTTGGCAAAAGAAAAAGAAGACAATCAATCAAAGCAACAAGTGGATGTCCTCGAATGAGTTAAATATGCAACCAACATGCTCACACAATAAAATGGCAAATGAAATATGTGGCAAAGCATGCACAACCAATTCTAGCATCTACCAAACAATTGGCGATGACTAGGTCATCTATATATGAGTATATTGACTTAGGAGTCAAATGAGAACATTTGGTCATAGGTCATACTCATCGTTTAAGCTCAAGTGGGGTTACCACTTTTACATAATGCATTTATGTGTTCACTGTTGGGTTTCGTAGTAATTTCAAAAATTTTCCTACGCGCACACAGGATCATGTGATGCATAGCAACGAGAGGAGAGTGTTGTCTACGTACCCAACGCAGACCAACTGCGGAAGCGATGACACGACGTAGAGGAAGTAGTCGTACGTCTTCACGATCCAACCGATCAAGCACCGAAACTACGGCACCTCCGAGTTCGAGCACACGTTCAGCTCGATGACGATCCCCGGACTCCGATCCAGCAAAGTGTCGGGGAAGAGTTTCGTCAGCACGACGGCGTGGTGACGATCTTGATGAACTACAGCAGCAGGGCTTCGCCTAAACTCCGCTACAGTATTATCGAGGAATATGGTGGCAGGGGGCACCGCACACGGCTAAGGAATCGATCACGTGGATCAACTTGTGTCAACTTGTGTGTTTAGAGGTGCCCCTGCCTCCGTATATAAAGGAGCCAAGGGGGGAGGAGGCGCCGGCCAGGAGGAGGTGGCGCAGGAGGAGTCCTACTCCTACCGGGAGTAGGACTCCCCCCCCCAATCCTATTCCAACTAGGATTCCCAAGGGGGAAAGAGGGAGAGGGGTGGCCGGCCACCTCTCCTAGTCCTACTAGGACTAGGGGAAGGGGGGAGGCGTGCAGCCCCCTTGGGCTGCCCCTTTCACCTTTCCACTAAGGCCCATGATGGCCCATATGGCTCCCGGGGGGTTCCGGTAACCTCCCGGTAACCCGGTAAAATCCCGATTTCACCCGGAACACTTCCGATGTCCAAACATAGACTTCCAATATATCAATCTTTATGTCTCGACCATTTCGAGACTCCTCGTCATGTCCGTGATCACATCCGGGACTCCGAACAACCTTCGGTACATCAAAATGCATAAACTCATAATATAACTGTCATCGTAACCTTAAGCGTGCGGACCCTACGGGTTCGAGAATAATGTAGACATGACCGAGACACGTCTCCGGTCAATAACCAATAGCGGGACCTGGATGCCCATATTGGCTCCTACATATTCTACGAAGATCTTTATCGGTCAGACCGCATAACAACATACGTTGTTCCCTTTGTCATCGGTATGTTACTTGCCCGAGATTCGATCGTCGGTATCCAATACCTAGTTCAATCTCGTTACCGGCAAGTCTCTTTACTCGTTCCGTATTACATCATCTCACAACTAACATATTAGTTGTAATGCTTGCAAGGCTTATGTGATGTGTATTACCGAGAGGGCCCAGAGATACCTCTCCGACAATCGGAGTGACAAATCCTAATCTCGAAATACGCCAACCCAACATCGACCATTGGAGACACCTGTAGTACTCCTTTATAATCACCCAGTTACGTTGTGACGTTTGGTAGTACCCAAAGTGTTCCTCCGGTAAACGGGAGTTGCATAATCTCATAGTCATAGGAACATGTATAAGTCATGAAGAAAGCAATAGCAACATACTAAACGATCAGGTGCTAAGCTAATTGAATGGGTCATGTCAATCAGATCATTCAACTAATGATGTGACCTCGTTAATCAAATAACAACTCATTGTTCATGGTCAGGAAACATAACCATCTTTGATTAACGAGCTAGTCAAGTAGAGGCATACTAGTGACACTCTGTTTGTCTATGTATTCACACATGTATTATGTTTCCGGTTAATACAATTCTAGCATGAATAATAAACATTTATCATGATATAAGGAAATAAATAATAACTTTATTATTGCCTCTAGGGCATATTTCCTTCAGTCTCCCACTTGCACTAGAGTCAATAATCTAGTTCACATCGCCATGTGATTTAACAGCAATAGTTCACATCACCATGTGATTAACACCCATAGTTCACATCGCTATGTGACCAACACCCAAAGGGTTTACTAGATTCAGTAATCTAGTTCACATCGCTATGTGATTAACACCCAAGAAGTACTAAGGTGTGATCATGTTTTGCTTGTGAGAAAATCTTAGTCAACGGGTATGTCATATACAGATCCGTAAGTATTTTGCGAATTCTATGTCTACAATGCTCTGCACGGAGCTACTCTAGCTAATTGCTCCCACTTTCAATATGTATCTAGATCAAGACTTAGAGTCATCTAGATTAGTGTCAAACTTGCATCGGCGTAACCTTTTACGACGAACCTTTTTCCATAATCGAGAAACATATCCTTATTCCACTAAGGACAATTTTGACCGCTCTCCAGTGATCTACTCCTAGATCACTATTGTACTCCCTTGCCAAACTCAGTGGTATGGCATACAATAGATCTGGTATACAGCATGGCATACTTTATAGAACCTATGACTGAGGCATAGGGAATGACTTTCATTCTCTTTCTATTTTCTGCCGTGGTCGGGCTTTGAGTCTTACTCAACTTAACACCTTGCAACACAGGCAAGAACTCCTTCTTTGACTGTTCCATTTTGAACTATTTCAAAAATTTATCAAGGTATGTATTCATTGAAAAAATCTTATCAAGCGTCTTCATCTATCTATATAGATCTTGATGCTCAATGTGTAAGAAGCTTCACCAAGGTCTTTCTTTGAAAAACTTTTATTCAAGTATCCTTTCATGCTTTGCAGAATAATTCTACATTATTTCCGATCAACAATATGTCATTCACATATACTTATCAGAAATGTTGTAGTGCTCCCACTCACTTTCTTGTAAATACAGGCTTCACTGTAAGTCTGTACAATAACTATATGCTTTGATCAACTTATCAAAGCGTATATTCCAACTCCGAGATTCTTGCACCAGTCCATAAATGGATCGCTGGAGCTTGCACACTTTGTTAGCTCCCTTTGGATCGACAAAACCTTCCGGTTGCATCATATACAACTCTTCTTCCAGAAATCCATTCAGGAATGCAGTTTTGACATCCATCTGCCAAATTTCATAATCATAAAATGCGGCAATTGCTAACATGATTCGGACAGACTTTTAAGCATCGATACGAGTAAGAAAATCTCATCGTATTCAACACCTTGAACTTTGTCAAAAACCTTTTTCAACAAGTCTAGCTTTGTAGATAGTAACACTACTATCAACGTCCGTCTTCCTCTTGAAGATCCATTTATTCTTAATGACTCACCGATCATCGGGCAAGTCAATCAAAGTCTACACTTTGTTCTCATACATGGATCATATCTCAGATTTCATGGCCTCAAGCCATTTCGTGGAATCTGGGCTCATCATTGCTTCCTCATAGTTCGTAGGTTCATCATGGTCTAGTAACATGACTTCCAGAACATGATTACCGTACCACTCTGGTGCGGATCTTACTCTGGAAGACCTACGAGGTTTGGTAGTAACTTGATCTGAAGTTTGATGATCATCATCATTAACTTCCTCACTTATTGGTGTAGGAATCACTGGAACTGATTTCTGTGATGAACTACTTTCCAATAAGGGAGAAGGTATAATTACCTCATCAAGTTCTAATCTCCTCCCACTCACTTCTTTCGAGAGAAACTCCTTCTCTGGAAAGGATCCATTTTAGCAACGAATGTCTTGCCTTCGGATCTGTGATAGAAGGTGTACCCAACAATATCCTTTGGGTATGAAGACGCACTTCTCCGATTTGGGTTCGAGCTTATCAGGATGAAACCTTTTTCACATAAGCATCGCAGCCCCAAACTTTAAGAAACAACAGGTTAGGTTTACTGCTAAACCATAGTTCATACAGTGTCGTCTCAACGGATTTAGATGGTGCCCTATTTTAAAACGTGAATGCAGCTGTCTCTAATGCATAACCCCAAAACGATAGTGGTAAAGAGATATCATAGATCGCACCATATCAAATAAAGTGCGGTTACGACGTTCGGACACACCATAACGATGTGGTGTTCCAGGTGGCGTGAGCTGTGAAACTATTCCACATTGTTTTAATTGAAGACCAAACTCGTAACTCAAATATTTGTCTCCGCGATCAGATCGTAGAAACTTTATTTTCTTGTTACGATGATTTTTCCACTTCACTCTGAAATTCTTTGAACCTTTCAACTATTTCAGACTTATGTTTCATCAAGTAGATATACCCATATCTGCTCAAATCATCTTGTGAAGGTCAGAAAACAACGATGCTTGCCACGAGCAACAGCACTCATTGGATCGCATACATCGGTATGTATTATTTCCAACAAGTCAGTAACTCGTTCCATTGTTCCGAAGAACGGAGTTTTAGTCATCTTGCCCAAAAGGCACGGTTCGCAAGCATCAAATGATTCATAACCAAGTGATTCCGAAAATCCATCTTTATGGAGTTTCTTCATGCGCTTTACACCGATATGACCCAAACGGCAGTGCCACAAATAAGTTGCACTATCATTATTAACTTTGCATCTTTTGGCATCAATATTATGAATATGTGTATCACTACGATCGAGATCCAATGAACCATTTTCATTGGGTGTGTAACCATATAAGGTTTTATTCATGTAAATAGAACAACAGTTTATTCTCTTCCTTAAATGAATAACCGTATTGCAATAAACATGATCAAATCATATTCATGCTCAACGCAAACACCAAATAACATTTACTTAGGTTCAACACTAATCCCGAAAGAATAGGGAGTGTGCGATGATGATCATATCAATCTTGAAACTACTTTCAACACACATCATCACTTCACCCTTAACTAGTTTCTGTTTATTCTGCAACTCCCGTTTCGAGTTACTACTCTTAGCAACTGAACCAGTACCAAATACCGAGGGGTTGCTATAAACACTAGTAAAGCACACATCAAACACCTGTATATCAAATATACCCTTTTTCACTTTGCCATCCTTCTTATCCACCAAATATTTAGGGTAGTTCCGCTTCCAGTGACCATTTCCTTTGCAGTGTAAGCACTCAGTTTCAGGCTTTGGTTCAGCTTTGGGCTTCTTCGTGGGAGTGACAACTTGCTTGTCAATCTACTTGAAGTTCCCCTTTCTTTCCCTTTGCCCTTTTCTTGAAACTAGTGATCTTGTCAACCATCAACACTTGATGCTCTTTCTTGATTTCTACCTTCGTTGATTTCAACATCACGAAGAGCTCGGGAATTATTTTCATCATCCCTTGCATACTATAGTTCATCACGAAGTTCTACTAACTTGGTGATGGTGACTAGAGAATTCTGTCAATCACTATCTTATCTGGAAGATTAACTCCCACTTGATTCAAGCGATTGAAGTACCCAGACAATCTGAGCACATGCTCACTAGTTGAGCGATTCTCCTCCATCTTTTAGCTATAGAACTTGTTGGAGACTTCATATCTCTCAACTCGGGTATTTGCTTGAAATATTAACTTCAATTCCTGGAACATCTCATATGGTCCATGACGTTCAAAACGTCTTTGAAGTCCCGATTCTAAGCCGTTAAGCATGGTGCACTAAACTATCAAGTAGTCATCATATTGAGCTAGCCAGACGTTCATAACTTCTGCATCTGCTCCTGCAATAGGTCTGTCACCTAGCGGTGCATTAAGGACATAATTCTTCTGTGCAGCAATGAGGATTTAACCTCAGATCACGGATCAAATCCGCAACATTGCTACTAACATTTTTCAACACAAATTTCTCTAGGAACATATCAAAATAAACACATGGAAGCAACAACGCGAGCTATTGATCTACAACATGATTTGCAAAATACTACCAGGACTAAGTTCATGATAAATTTAAGTTCAATTTAATCATATTACTTAAGAACTCCCACTTAGATAGACATCCCTCTAATCCTCTAAGTGATCACGTGATCCAAATCAACTAAACCATGTCCGATCATCACGTGAGATGGAGTAGTTTCATCGGTGAACATCATTATGTTGATCATATCTACTATATGATTCACGCTCGACCTTTCGGTCTCCGTGTTCCGAGGCCATATCTGCATATGCTAGGCTCGTCAAGTTTAACCTGAGTATTCTGCGTGCGCAACTGTTTTGCACCCGTTGTATTTGAACGTAGAGCCTATCACACCCGATCATCACGTGGTGTCTCAGCACGAAGAACTTTTGCAACGGTGCATACTCAGGGAGAAAACTTCTTGATAATTTAGTGAGAGATCATCTTATAATGCTACCGTCAATCAAAGCAAGATAAGATGCATAAAAAGATAAACATCACATGCAATCAATATAAGTGATATGATATGGCCATCATTATCTTGTGCTTGTGATCTCCATCTCCGAAGCACCGTCATGATCACCATCGTCACCGGCGCGACACCTTGATCTCCATCGTAGCATCGTTGTCGTCTCGCCAATCTTATGCTTCCACAACTATCACTACCGTTTAGTAATAAAGTAAAGCATTACATCGCGATTGCATTGCATACAATAAAGCGACAACCATATGGCTCCTGCCAGTTGCCGATAACTTGGTTACAAAACATGATCATCTCATACAATAAAATTCAGCATCATGCCTTGACCATATCACATCACAACATGCCCTGCAAAAACAAGTTAGACGTCCTCTACTTTGTTGTTGCATGTTTTACGTGGCTGCTACGGGCTTAAGTAAGAACCAATCTCACCTACGCATCAAAACCACAACGATAGTTTGTCAAATAGACTCCGTTTTAACCTTCACAAGGACCGGGCGTAGCCATACTTGGTTCAACTAAAGTTGGAGAGGCAGTCGCCCGCAAGCCATCTCTGTGCAAAGCACGTCGAGGGAACCGGTCTCGCGTAAGCGTACGCGTAAGGTTGGTCTGGGTCGTCTCGTCCAACAATACCGCCGAACCAAGGTATGACATGCTGGTAGGTAGTATGACTTGTATCGTCCACAACTCACTTGTGTTCTACTCGTGCATATAACATCAACATAAATAACCTGGCTCGGATGCCACTGTAGGGTTTCGTAGTAATTTCAAAATTTTCCTACGTGCACACAGGATCATGTGATGCATAGCAACGAGGGGGAGAGTATTGTCTACGTACCCTACGCAGACCGACTGCGGAAGCGATGACACGACGTAGAGGAAGTAGTCGTACGTCTTCACGATCCAACCGATCAAGCACCGAAACTACGACACCTCCGAGTTCGAGCACACGTTCAGCTCGATGACGATCCCCGGACTCCGATCCAGCAAAGTGTCGGGGAAGAGTTCCGTCAGCACGACGGCGTGGTGACGATCTTGATGAACTACAGCAGCAGGGCTTCGCCTAAACTCCGCTACAGTATTATCGAGGAATATGGTGGCAGGGGCACCGCACACGGCTAAGGAATCGATCACGTGGATCAACTTGTGTCAACTTGTGTGTTTAGAGGTGCCCCTGCCTCCGTATATAAAGGAGGAGAGGAGGGGAGGCTGGCCGGCCAAGGGGGGGAGGCGCAGGAGAGTCCTACTCCCTCTGGGAGTAGGATTCCCCCTCCAATCCTAGTCCAACTAGGATTCCTCGGAGGGGAAAAGAGGAGGAGGGGGCCGGCCACCTCTCCTAGTCCTAATAGGACTAGGGGAAGGGGGTGGCGCGCAGCCCATCTAGGGCAGCCCCTTCTCTTTTCCACTAAGGCCCACTATGGCCCAAAAAGCTCCCGGGGGGTTCCGGTAACCCTCTCGGTATTCCGGTAAAATCCCGATTTCACCCGGAATACTTCCGATATCCAAATATAGGCTTCCAATATATCAATTTTTACGTCTCGACTATTTCGAGACTCCTCGTCATGTCCGTGATCACATCCGGGACTCCGAACAACCTTCGGTACATCAAAATGCATAAACTCATAATATAACTGTCATCGTAACCTTAAGCGTGCGGACCCTACGGGTTCGAGAACAATGTAGACATGACCGAGACACGTCTCCGGTCAATAACCAATAGCGGGACCTGGATGCCCATATTGGCTCCTACATATTCTACGAAGATCTTTATCGGTCAGACCGCATAACAACATACGTTGTTCCCTTTGTCATCGGTATGTTACTTGCCCGAGATTCGATCGTCGGTATCCAATACCTAGTTCAATCTCGTTACCGGCAAGTCTCTTTACTCGTTCCGTAATACATCATCTCACAACTAACATATTAGTTGTAATGCTTGCAAGGCTTATGTGATGTGTATTACCGAGAGGGCCCAGAGATACCTCTCCGACAATCGGAGTGACAAATCCTAATCTCGAAATACGCCAACCCAACATCGACCATTGGAGACACCTGTAGTACTCCTTTATAATCACCCAGTTATGTTGTGACGTTTGGTAGCACCCAAAGTGTTCCTCCGGCAAACGGGAGTTGCATAATCTCATAGTCATAGGAACATGTATAAGTCATGAAGAAAGCAATAGCAACATACTAAACGATCAGGTGCTAAGCTAATGGAATGGGTCATGTCAATCAGATCATTCAACTAATGATGTGACCTCGTTAATCAAATAACAACTCATTGTTCATGGTCAGGAAACATAACCATCTTTGATTAACGAGCTAGTCAAGTAGAGGCATACTAGTGACACTCTGTTTGTCTATGTATTCACACATGTATTATGTTTCCGGTTAATACAATTCTAGCATGAATAATAAACATTTATCATGATATAAGGAAATAAATAATAACTTTATTATTGCCTCTAGGGCATATTTCCTTCATTCACACCATTAGAGTTGCTTTGACTCAATTCTTGGAGTTAAGCTCCCCCTAGATGTGAGATCACCCTTAAGAGGGATGAACTAACCTTGGGTTTTGTCGATGATGACTTCATGTAGGTGTTGAAGATGTGGATGCTCAATGTTGATGAAGATCATTTGGAGAAATCCTTACAGTGAGTTGCACTTTCAATACCTACACGGGTTAGTCCCACAAGGAACAAACAAGTATATCCATAGACATAGAGTGATGCACACACAAGATATTGTCCATGAAATCATTAGGTTAACTTGTCCCTTGTCTTACCAACATGAGGGTTTGTGACTCCTTGAACTAGTGCAAGATGTGGAAGTTGATTCCACTTGTTCTTGCCAATAGGATATGAGTGAAGAATGTTGGCGGAGTCACCCTCAAGAACTCTCTAGTTCTTCTTCTTTGGGATCCACATCATCTTGATGGGAATCCTTGGAGTTGTAGTCGTGCTTGATGAAGTAGAACTTGACGTAATCTTGGGAACCCACTTGACCAAAGCCTTAGGAGCTTCTTCAAATGCATCAATCTCCTCTGGAAGCTTGTCCTTGCCTTTTTTCTTGTGGTGTTGTGGTGGAAGATCATCTTGAGCTTGTGTCCCCTTGAAAGAAGTAGGATCATACTTCTCTTGTTGAGGAACAAACTTCGTCTTGGGGTATTGATCTTCTTCCCACTCAACTCCATTGGCATTGAACTTTCGTTCAAAACCAACACCTTGATTCTTCCGGTGCCCTCCTTGCTTGCGTACAATTTCCTCGAATTGCTTACTCCCGGCAAGGCTCTTGTAAACACCTGTCTCTATAATTACCTTCAATAAGCTATTTTCTTGCTCAAGTGTAACTTGCCTAAGAGAATCATTAGTGGAATCAAGAGAACTACTAGAAGCAACAACATTGGATTTAGCATGATTATTGTTACTACTAGAGGAAGAATCCTTCTTGTTTTTGTTACTAGACTTGACTTGAGGCATGTAAGTAGATAAGAGTAAACGCTTGGCAATGTAAGAAGAACTTTTCTTGCGAAGATCATCATTGATTGCTTTTAAGAACTCATGCTCTTTCTCAAGATTGAGCTTTTCAAAGCGTAACTTCTCATGAGTCCTCAAAAGTTCTCAATGATCCCCTAAGATAGTTTCATGAGCTAACTTAAGAGTGTTTAGTTCTTTAGTTAGAATCTCAATCTTCTCCTTATCATTGTCATTCGTTTTATCTTGATTAGCATGATTAATTGACATTTCATCATAGTATTCGTCACTAGAGTTGTCAATAAGTAAATCATCATCACCTAACAAGTCATCTTCATCACTATTGAAATCAACATACTCGGGTTGTGTTACCTTAGGGCCTTTAGCCATGAAGCATCTCCCAATTCCTTCATTTGGTGAATCAAATATGTCGTAGGAGTTGGTTGACACAAGTGCTAGACCGGCAACACCTTCATATTGAGTATGTTCGGAGTCAGAGTGATATCTTCTCTTGGAGTGATGTTCAGAGTCGGAACCGGATACCCATTCACCAACATGAGCTTGATGTCTTCGTTTTGTGTAGCTCTTTCATGACTTGTCCTTCCTTTCCGAATCCTTGATTGTCCGGGATGTTCTTCATTCATAACGATCATCTCTACTCCTCCTCACTCTTGGCGGTGATTCTTCTCTTCTACTTCTTCTCTTGGGAGAATCTTTTCTTCTTTTGTAGGGTGTCGTACACGCATTGGAATAGTGTCCGGGTCTCCTACAATTGTAGCAATTGCGCTCTCGACTGGAAGATCTTTTGTCATTGTAGGACCTTGCCTTGGAGCTTCTTTCTTTGCTTCTACTCTTGTAGAATTTGTTGAAGTTCTTCACCATTAAGCTCAATTCTTGATTGAAGGTTTGTTTCTCATTTGATGATGTAGGAGCTTCACATGAGGCTTTGTAAGCACCACTTGACTTGTTGTGAAGTTCCTCCTTATCCTTGAGTGACATCTTAGGAGCAACAATTCTTCCAATGACCTCCGTTGGCTTGAGATTCTTGTAATTGGGCATCATTTGGATCAATGTGCACACGGTATCATATTTTCCATCTAATGCTCTTAGGATCTTCTTGATGATGAATTTGTCAGTCATCTCCTCACTTCCTAAGCCCGCAATCTCATTTGTGATAAGAGCAAGCCTAGAGTACATTTCAGCGACACCTTCACCATCCTTCATTTTGAACTTGTCAAGTTGACTTTGGAGCACATCCAATTTGGATTCCCTGACGGAGTCGGTACCTTCATGCATATCAATCAAAGTATCCCAGATTTCCTTTGCATTCTCAAGACGGCTGATTTGGTTGAATTCTTCGGGGCACAATGCGTTGAAGAGGACATCACAAGCTTGAGCGTTGTATTGCAGCATCTTCAACACTTCCGCGCTAGCTTCACGGTTTGGTTCCCTCCCATCAAAGAATTCACCTTGCAAGCCAATACACACAATAGCCCAAACGGCGGGGTTATGTCCGAGAATATGCATTTTCATCTTATGCTTCCAACTAGCAAAATTAGTACCATCAAAGTAAGGACCTCTATGGTGATAATTTCCCTCGCTAGACGCCATACTCTCCTAGGTTGCCAAACCAAGTCTATGACCACCAAAAGCTATGGAAATCAAAGCAAATGGAGACCAAAGCTCTCATACCACTTGTAGGATCTTGAAGTATGTCTAGAGGGGGTGGTTAGACTACTTGACCAATTAAAAACTTAACCTTTTCCCAATTTTAGTCTTTGGCAGATTTTAGCCATGTTAGCACAAGTCAAGCAATCTTCACACAATTCAAGCAAGCATGCAAAGAGTATATGTGGAGCGGAAAGTAAATCATGTAACTTGCAAGAATGTAAAGGGAAGGGTTTGGAGATTTCAAACGCAATTTGGAGATACGGTGATTTTTAAGCCGTGGTTCCGATACATGGTGCTATTGTACATCCACGTTGATGGAGACTTCAAGCCACGAAGGGTAACGGTTGCGCGAGTCCACGGAGGGCTCCACCCACGAAGGGTCCATGAAGAAGCAACCTTGTCTATCCCACCATGGTCGTCGCCCACGAAGGACTTGCCTCACTAGCGGTAGATCTTCACGAAGTAGGCAACCTCCTTGCCCTTAAAAACTCCTTGGTTCAACTCCACAATCTTGTCAGAGGCTCCCAAGTGACACCTAGCCAATCTAGGAGACACCACTCTCCAAGAAGTAACAAATGGTGTGTTGATGATGAACTCCTTGCTCTTGTGCTTCAAATGATAGTCTCCCCAACACTCAACTCTCTCTCATAGGATTTGGATCTGGTGGAAAGAAGATTTGAGTGGAAAGCAACTTGGGGAAGGCTAGAGATCAAGATTCATATGGTAGGAATGGAATATCTTGACCTCAACACATGAGTAGGTAGTTCTCTCTCAGAAATGGTAAGTTGGAAGTGTAGGTTTGTTCTGATGGCTCTCTCCATGAATGAAGAGGAGGTGGAGGGGTATATATAGCCTCCACACAAAATCTAACCTTTCACACAATTTACCAATCTCGGTGGAACCGAATCAACAAACTCGGTCAGACCGATTTAGTAAACCTAGTGACCGTTAGTGATTTCGGTGGGACCGACATGCAACTCGGTAGGACCGATATGGTTAGGGTTAGGGCATAACGTAATCTCGGTGAGACCTATTACACAAACTCGGTGAGACCGATTTTGGTAATAAGCTAACCAGAGAGTTGGTCAGGTAAACTCGGTGGGACCGGTTCGCTCTTTTCGGTGGGACCGAAATGTTACGAAAAGGAAACAGAGAGTTTACATTGCAATCTCGGTGGGACCGACCGCTCACTTCGGTTAGACCGAAACGTTACGAAGGGAAACAGAGAGATTACAATCCCATCTCAGTGATACCGAGATCCCTATCGGTGAGACCGATTTGCCTAGGGTTTGTGGCAGTGGCTATGACATCTGAACTCAGTGGCGCCGGATAGAAAGAATCAGTGGGGCCGAGTTTGACTTTAGGTTTAGGTCATATGAGGATATGAGAAAGTAGTTGAGGGTTTTTGGAGAATATCACTAAGCACTTGAAGCAACAAATTCATTAAGCAACACATCATCCCTCCTTGATAGTATTGGTTTTTCCTATAGACTCAATGTGATCTTAGATCACTAAAATGTAAAATGTAGAGTCTTGAGCTTTTGAGCTTGAGCCTATCCTTTTATCCTTAGTATTTTGAGGGTTCCACTTTCCTCATCCATGCCATGCCATTCATTGAGCTTTTCCTGAAATATTTGTCTTGGAATAGTATTAGCTCAATGAGCTATATGTTGTTAGCAATTACAAAACCACCTAGGGATAGTTGCACTTTCACACCCCGGGCCTCCTGGTGCAAGCGGGGAGTATTTTCTGGATTTGCACACTTGCCGCGAGTATTTTGAGTACTTGTGGGTACGAAACAGACTCCGAATGACAAAGTTACGGCCGTTTTAGTGAACACCGGTCCATTTTATGGCAGTCCTTGAAAGAATTTCACTTTCCCGTGATGCTTTTCGCCGAACCGCCTCGAAATTTTGTGTCCTCGATGCTCGAGATATTGTTTTGAAGTATATATTGACCGATGCCAGGAATGCCCTTCGTTTCTTGGCTGTCAAACACATAAGTTACAGCATGCCACACGACAAAAAAAGGAGTATAAGGCTTGTAGCCATTGTATTTTCTTGAATTTATGAATAAATAGGAATGCCCTATCATAAATCATGTGCACAAATCTACGTTTGTCCTTGACAGGGGGACTAATGTCTATAATCAATGTAATATCTCGAATTTCCTTCAAAAGGAAGGTCCAATGCGTTCAGAAACTTGTCCGAAAAGCAGCGACGAATGATGTTATTTGACTTTTAGGGCCAAAAAAGTCCTCCTTAAGGCCGAATTTGAAGGCACCCAGGGCCTCCTGGCGCAAGCGAGGAGTATTTTCTGGATTCGCACACTCGCTGAGAGGATTTTGAGTACTTGTGGGTCCAAAATAGACTCCGAGTGACAAAGTTATGACCATTTTAGTGAACACCGATCCATTATATGGCAGTCCTTGAAAGAATTTCACTTTCCCGTGACGCTTTTCGCCGAACCGCCTCGAATTTTGTGTCCTCGATGCTAGAGATATTGTTTGGAAGTATATATTG
This sequence comes from Triticum dicoccoides, assembly GCF_002162155.2. NCBI lineage: Eukaryota > Viridiplantae > Streptophyta > Magnoliopsida > Poales > Poaceae > Triticum > Triticum dicoccoides. The sequence goes on from NC_041391.1 coordinate 595,736,656, forward strand.
GCCGATGTCAGGAACACCCTTCGTTTCTAGGCTGTCACACACATAAGTTACAGCATGCTACACGGCGAAAACAAGGAGTATAAGGCTTGTAGCCGCTGTATTTTTTTGAATTTACGAACAAATAGGAATTCCCGGATCATAAATCATGTGCAAAATTCTACATTTGTCCTTGCCAAGGGGACTAATGTCTACAATCAACATAATCTCTCGAATTTCCTTCAAAAGGAAGGTCCAGTGCGTTCAGAAACGTGTCCGAAAAGCAGCGACGAATGACGTTATTTGACTTTCAGGGCCAAAAAGTCCTCCTTAAGGCCGAATTTGAAGGCACCCGGGGCATCCTGGCGATAGCAGCGAGTGTTTTCTGGATTCACATGCTCGCCGCGAGGATTTCGAGTACTTGTGGGTCCAAAACGGACTCCAAATGAGAAAGTTATGACTGTTTTAGTGAACACCGGTCCATTATATGGCAGTCCTTGAAAGAATTTCTCTTTCCCGTGATGCTTTTCACCGAACCGCCTTGTAATTTTTTGTCCTCAATGCTGGAGATATTGTTTCCAAGTATATATCGACCGACGCCAGGAATGGCCTTTGTTTCTTGGTTGTCACACACATAAGTTACAACATGCCACGCGGCAAAAATAAGGAGTATAAGGCTTGTAGCCGCTGTATTTTCTTCAATTTACGAAGAAATAGGAATCCCCGGATCATAAATCATGTGCACAAATCTATGTTTGTCTTTTCTAGGGGGACAAATGTCTACAATCAACATAATCTCTCGAATTTCCTTCAAAACAAAGGTCCAATGCGTTCAGAAAATTGTCCGAAAGGCAGCGACGAATGATGTTATTTGACTTTCAGGGCCAAAAAAGTCCTCCTTAAGGCCGAATTTGAAGGCACCCCAGGCCTCCTAGTGCAAGCGGGGAGTATTTTCTGGATTTGCATCCTCGCCGAGAGGATTTTGAGTACTTGTGGGTCCGAAACAGACTCCGAATAACAAAGTTATGACCATTTTAGTGAAGACCGGTCCATTATATGGCAGTCTTTGAAAGAACTTCACTTTCCCGTGACGCTTTTCGCCGAACCACCTCGAAATTTTGTGTCCTCGGTGCAGGAGATATTGTTTTGAAGTATATATTGACTGATGTCAGGAACGCCCTTTGTTTCTTGGCTGTCACACACATAAGTTACAGCATGCCACACGGCGAAAACAAGGAGTATAAGGCTTGTAGCCGCTGTATTTTCTTGAATTTACAAAGAAATAAGAATTCCTGGATCTTAAATCATGTGCGCAAATATAAGTTTGTCCTTGGCAGGGGGAGTAATGTCTACAATCAACGTAATCTCTCCAATTTCCTTCAAAAGAAAGGTCCAATGCATTCAGAAACTTGTCCGAAAAGTAACGACGAATGACGTTATTTGACTTTCAGGGCCAAAAAAGTCCTCCTTAATCCCAAATTTGAAGGCACCCGGGGCCTCCTAGCACAAGCCGGGAGTATTTTCTGGATTCTCACACTCGCCGCGAGGTTTTTGAGTACTTGTGAGTCCAAAACAGACTCCGAATGACAAAGTTATGACCGTTTTAGTGAACACCGGTCCATTATATGGCAGTCCTTGAAAGAATTTCACTTTCCCTTGATGATTTTCGCCGAACCGCCTCAAAATTTTGTTGGGTCCTCGATGCTGCAGATATTATTTCCAAGTATATATTGACCGATGCCAGGAATGCCCTTCGTTTCTTGGCTGTCACACACATAAGTTAGAGCATGCCACACGGCGAAAATAGGGAGTATAGGGCTTGTAGCCGCTGTATTTTCTTGAATTTACGAAGAAATAGGAATTCCCAGATCATAAATCATGTGCAAAAATCTATGTTTGTCCTTGCCAGGGGGACTAATGTCTACAATCAATGTAATCTCTCAAATTTCCGTCAAAAGGAAGGTATAATGCGTTCAGAAACTTGTCCGAAAAGCAGCGATGAATGACGTTATTTGACTTTCAGGGCCAAAAAAGTCCTCTTGAAGGCCGCATTTGAAGGCATCCCAGGCCTCCTAGCGCAAGATGGGAGTATTTTCTAGATTCGCACGGTCACCGCGATAAATTTGAGTACTTGTGGGTCCGATACGGACTCCGAATGACAAAGTTATGACCATTTTAGTGAACAGCGGTCCATTATATGGCAGTCCTTGAAATAATTTCACTTTCCCGTGATGCTTTTCGCCAAACCGCCTAAAATTTCTCGATGTTGGGATATTGTTTCCAAGTATATATTCACCGATGCCAACAATGGCCTTCGTTTCTTGGCTGTCGCACACATAAGTTACAGCATGCCACATGGCGAAAACAAGGAGTATAAGGCTTGAAGCCGCTGTATTTTCTTGAATTTACGAAGAAATAGGAATTCCCAGATCATAAATCATGTGCAAAAATCTATTTTTATCCTTGCCAGGGGGACTAATGTCTACAATCAACGTAATCTCTCGAATTTCCTTCAAAAAGAAGGTCCAATGCGTTCAGAAACTTGTCCGAAAAGCAGTGACGAATGACGTTATTTGACTTTCAGGGCTAAAAAACTCCTCCTTAATGCCGAATTAGAAGGCACCCCGGGCCTCCTGCTGCAAGCAGGGAGAACTTTCGGGATTCGCACGCTCATTGTGAAGATTTTGAGTACTTGTGGGTCCCAAACGGACTCCTAATGACAAAGTTATGACCGTTTTACTCAACACCGGTCCATTATATGGCGGTCCTAGAAAGAATTTCACTTTCCCGTGACGCTTTTCGCCGAACCGCCTCGAAATTTTGTGTCCTTGATGCCGGAGATATTGTTTCCAAGTATATATTGATCGATGCCAGGAATGCCCTTTGTTTCTTGGCTGTCACACACATAACTTACAACATGCCACACGGCGAAAACAAGGAGTATAAGGCTTGAAGCCGCTGTACTTTCTTGAATTTACGAAAAAATAGGAATTCCCAGATCATAAATCATGTGCACAAATCTATGTTTGTCCTTGCCAGGGGGACTAATATCTACAATCAACGTAATCTCTAGAATTTCCTTCAAAAGGAAGGTCCAATGCGTTCAGAAACTTGTCTGAAAAGCAGCGACGAATGATGTTATTTGACTTTTAGGGCTAAAAAATTCCTCCTTAAGGCCGAATTTGAAGGCACCCCGGGCCTCCTGGTGCAAGCCGGAAGAATTTTCTGGATTCACGCGCTCACCATGAAGATTTTGAGTACTTGTGGGTCCAAAACGGACTCCTAATGACAAAGTTATGACCGTTTTACTAAACACCGATCCATTATATGGCGGTCCTAGAAAATTTCACTTTCCCGTGACGCTTTTCACCGAACTGCCTTGAAATTTTGTGTCCTCGATGCTGGAGATATTGTTTCCAAGTATATATTGACCGATGCCAGTAATGCCCTTTGTTTCTTGGCTGTCACACACATAAGTTACAACATGCCACACGGCGAAAACAAGGAGTATAAGGCTTGTAGCCGCTGTATTTTCTTCAATTTACGAAGAAATAGGAATTCCCGGATCATAAATCATGTGCCCAAATCTATGTTTGTTCTTGCCAGGGGGACTAATGTCTACAATCAATATAATCTCTCGAATTTCCTTCAAAGTAAGGTCCAATGCGTTCAGAAACTTGTCCTAAAAGCAGCGATGAATGATGTTATTTGATTTTTGGGGCCAAAAAAGTCCTCCTTAAGGCCAAATTTGAAGTCACCCTGGGCCTCCTGGTGCAAGCGAGAAGTATTTTCTGGATTCGCATGCTCTCCGCAAGGATTTTGAGTACTTGTGGGTCCAAAACAGACTCTGAATGACAAAGTTATGACCATTTTAGTGAACACCGGTCCATTATATGGCAGTCCTTGAAAGAATTTCACTTTCCCGTGACGCTTTTTGCTGAACCGCCTCGAAATTTTGTGTCCTCGATGCTGGAGATATGTTTCCAAGTATATATTGACTGATGCCAGGAATGCCTTTTGTTTCTTGGCTGTCACACACATAAGTTACAGCATGCCACACAGCGAAAACAAGGAGTATAAGGCTTGTAGTTCTTGTATTTTCTTGAATTTAAGAAGAAATAGGAATTCTTGGATCATAAATGATGTGCACAAATCTATGTTTGTCCTTGCCCGGGGGACTTTTGTCTACAATCAACGTAATCTCTCTAATTTCCTTCAAAAGGAAGATCCAATGCGTTCAGAAACTTGTCCGAAAAGTTGCGACGAATGACGTCATTTGACATTCAGGGCCAAAAAAGTCCTTCTTAAGGCCGCATTTGAAGGAACCCCAGGCCTCCTGGCGCAATCTGGGAGAATTTTCTGGATTCTCACGCTCGCCATGAGGATTTTGAGTACTTGTGGGTCCGAAACAGACTCCGAATGACAAAGTTATGACCGTTTTAGTGAACACCGGTCCATTATATGGCAGTCCTTGAAAGAATTTCACTTTCCCGTGACGCTTTTCGCCGAACCGCCTCGAAATTTTGTGTCCTCGATGCTGGAGATATTGTTTACAAGTATATATTGACCAATGCCAGGAAAGCCCTTCGTTTCTTGGCTGTCACACATATAAGTTACAGCATGCCACACGGCAAAAACAAGGAGTATAAGGCTTGTAGCCGCTGTATTTTCTTGAATTTATGACGAAATAGGAATTCCCGGATCATAAATCATGTGCACAAATCTATGTTTATACTTTCCAGGGGGACTAATGTCTACAATCAATGTAATCTCTCGAATTTCCTTCAAAAGGAAGGTCAAATGCGTTCAGAAACTTGTCCAAAAAGCAGCGACAAATGATGTTATTTGACTTTCAGGGCCAAAAAAGTCCACGTTAAGGCCGAATTTGAAGGTACCCCAGGCCTCCTAGTGCAACTGGGGAGTATTTTTTGGATTCGCATGCTCGCCGAGAGGATTTTGAGTACTTGTGGGTCCAAAACAGACTCTGAATGACAAAGTTATGACCATTTTAGTGAAGACCGGTCCATTATATGGCAGTCTTTGAAAGAATTTCACTTTCCCATGACGCTTTTCACCGAACCACCTTGAAATTTTGTGTCCTCGATGCTGGAGATATTGTTTTGAAGTGTATATTGACTGATGTCAGGAACGCCCTTTTTTTCTTGGTTGTCACACACATAAGTTGCAGCATGCCACACGGCGAAAACAAGGAGTATAAGGCTTGTAGCCGCTGTATTTTCTTGAATTTACGAAGAAATAAGAATTCCTGGATCTTAAATCATGTGCGCAAATATAAGTTTGTCCTTGGCAGGGGGAGTAATGTCTACAATCAACATAATCTCTCCAATTTCCTTCAAAAGAAAGGTCGATTGCATTCAGAAACTTGTCCAAAAAGCAACGACGAATGACGTTATTTGACTTTCTGGGAAAAAAAAGTCCTCCTTAATCCTGAATTTGAAGGCACCCAGGGCCTCCTAGCGCAAGTCGGGAGTATTTTCTGGATTTGCACGCTCGCCGCGAGGATTTCGAGTACTTGTGAGTCCAAAACAGACTCCGAATGACAAAGTTATGACCGTTTTAGTGAACACCGGTCCATTATATGGCAGCCCTTGAAAGAATTTCACTTTCCCGTGATGATTTTCGCTGAACCGCCTCAAAATTTTGTTGGGTCCTTGCTGCTGGAGATATTATTTCCAAGTATATATTGACCGATGTTAGGAATGCCCTTCGTTTCTTGGCTGTCACACACACAAGTTAGAGCATGCCACACGGCGAAAACAGGGAGTATAAGGCTTGTAGCCGCTGTATTTTCTTGAATTTACGAAGAAATAGGAATTCCTGGATCATAAATCATGTGCAAAAATCTATGTTTGTCCTTGCGAGGGGGACAAATGTCTACAATCAAAAATAATCTCTCGAATTTCTGTCAAAAGGAAGGTCCAATGTGTTCAGAAACTTGTCCGAAAAGTATCGATGAATGACGTTATCTGACTTTCAGGGCCAAAAAAGTCCTCCTGAAGGCCGCATTTGAAGGCATCCCAGGCCTCCTAGCACAAGACGGGAGTATTCTGGATTCGCACGCTCGCCGCGAGGATTTTGAGTGCTTGTGGGTCCGAAACGGACTCCACATGACAATGTTATGACCATTTTAGTGAACAGCGGTCCATTATATGGCAGTCCTTGAAAGAATTTCACTTTCCCGTGATGCTTTTCGCCGAACCGCCTAAAATTTTTGTTCTGTCCTCGATGTTGGAGATATTGTTTCCAAGTATATATTCACCGATGCCAGTAATGGCCTTCATTTCTTGGCTGTCACACACATAAATTACAACATGCCACACGGCGAAAACAAGGAGTATAATGCTTGAAGCCGCTGTATTTTCTTGAATTTACGAAGAAATAGGAATTCCGATATCATAAATCATGTGTACAAATCTATGTTTGTCCTTTCCAGGGGGACTAATGTCTACAATCAACGTAATCTCTCGAATTTCCTTCGAAAGGAAGGTCCAATGCGTTCAGAAACTTGTCCGAAAAGCAACGATGAATGACGTTATTTGACTTCCAGGGCTAAAAAAGTTCTCCTTAAGGCTGAATTTGAAGGCACCCCGGGCCTCCTGGTGCAACCCGGGAGAACTTTCTGGATTGGAACGCTCGCCGTGAAGATTTTGAGTACTTGTGGGTCCAAAACAAACTCCTAATGACAAAGTTATGACCGTTTTACTAAACATCGGTCCATTATATAGCGGTCCTAGAAAGAATTTTACTTTCCCGTGACGCTTTTCGCCGAACCGCCTCGAAATTTTGTGTCCTCGATGCTGGAGATATTGTTTCCAAGTATATATTGACGCTTTTCGTTTCTTGGCTGTCACACACATAAGTTACAATATGCCACACGGTGAAAACAAGGATTATAAGGCTTGTAGCCGTTGTATTTTCTTCAATTTACGAAGAAATAGGAATTCCCGGATCATAAATCATGTGCACAAATCTATGTTTGTCCTTGCCAGGGGGACTAATGTCTACAATCAATATAATCTCTCGAATTTCATTCAAAGTAAGGTCCAATGCGTTCAGAAACTTGTCCTAAAAGCAGCGACGAATGATGTTATTTGATTTTTAGGGCCAAAAAAGTCCTCCTTAAGGCCGAATTTGAAGTCACCCCAGGCCTCCTAGTGCAAGCGGGAAGTATTTTCTGGATTCGCATGCTCACCGCGAGGATTTTGAGTACTTGCGGGTTCGAAACAGACTCCGAATGACAAAGTTATGACCATTTTAGTGAACACCAGTCCATTATATGGCAGTACTTGAAAGAATTTCACTTTCTCATGACGCTTTTCACCGAACCGCCTCGAAATTTTGTGTCCTCGATGCTGCAGATATTGTTTCCAAGTATATATTGACCGATGCCAGGAATGCCCTTTGTTTCTTGGCTGTCACACACATTTGTTACAACATGCACACGGTGAAAACAATGAGTATAAGGCCGGTAGCCGCTGTATTTTCTTGAATTTACGAAGAAAAAGGAATTCCCGGATCATAAATCTTGTGCACCAATCTACGTTTGTCCTTGGCAGGGGACTAATTTCTAGAATCAATGTAATCTCTCGAATTTCCGTCAAAAGGAAGGTCCAATGCATTCAGAAACTTATCAGAAAAGCAGCGACGAATGACGTTATTTAACTTTCAGGGCCAAAAAGGTCCTCCTTAAGGCCGAATTTGAAGGCACCCCGGGCCTCCCGGTGCTAGCCAGGAGAATGTCTTGATTCGCATGCTCGCCACGAGGATTTTGAGTACTTGTGTATCCAAAACGGACTCCGAATAACAAAGTTATGACCGTTTTAGTGAACACCGGTCCATTATATGGAAGTCCTTGAAAGAATTTCACTTTCCCATGACGCTTTTTGGCGAACCGCCTCAAAATTTTGTGTCCTCGATGCTGGAGATATTGTTTCCCAGTATATATTGACTGATGCCAGGAATGCCCTTTGTTTCTTGGCTGTCACACACATAAGTTACAGCATGCCACAAAGCGAAAACAAGGAGTATAAGGCTTGTAGCTGTTGTATTTTCTTGAATTTAAGAAGAAATAGGAATTCCCGGATCATAAATCATGTGCACAAATCTATGTTTGTCCTTGCCCGGGGGACTTTTGTCTACAATCAACATAATCTCTCTAATTTCCTTCAAAAGGAAGGTCCAATGTGTTCAGAAACTTGTCCGAAAAGTTGCGACGAATGACATCATTTGACATTTAGGGCCAAAAAAGTCCTCCTTAAGGCCGAATTTGAAGGAACCCCAGGCCTCCTGGCGCAATCCGGGAGAATTTTCTAGATTCGTACGCTCGCCGCGAGGATTTTGAGTACGTGTGCGTCCGAAACGGACTCCGAATGACAAAGTTATGACCATTTTAGTGAACACCGGTCCATTATATGGCAGTCCTTGAAAGAATTTCACTTTCCCATGACGCTTTTCGCCGAACCGCCTCGAAATTTTGTGTCCTCGATGCTGGAGATATTGTTTCCCAGTATATATTGACAAACAAACTACTCCAAAAGATAGAGTGAAGATCAATGAGTAGTCGAATAATTGTGCAACTATGTAAAGACTCACTAACATTTAAGAATTGTGCAACTAGAGTGAAGATGTTATATCTACTGTATTCCAACTTCTCCATGGTTCATACCCTCCGATACTACTCATAGATTCATCAAAATAAGCAAACAACACATAGAAAACAAAATCTGTCAAAAACAGAACAGTCTGTAGTAATCTATAACTCTCGAATACTGATGTAAATCCAAAAATTCTGAAACAAATTGATGGACGTGAGGAATTTGTCTATTAATCTTCTGCAAAAATAATCAACTTAAAATCACTCTTCTGTTAAAAATGACAATTATTCTCGTGAGCACAAAGTTTCTGTTTTTTACAGCAAGATCACATTAACTTTCAACCAATCTTCCCAAAGGTTCTACTTGGCACTTTATTGGAAAAAAAGCTATAAAAGATGATTACTACAGTATCTTAATCATATGAACACATAAAAGCAGTAGGTAACGGTGTTGGTTTGTCTCCCAATAAGCCCTTTTCCTTAGTGCCTTTTTAGCTAGGCATGATGATTTCAATGATGCTCACATAAAATACAAGAATTGAAACATAATGGGAGCCTCATGAATAATATGAATAGCACATTTAAGTCTAACACACTTCCTATGCATAGGTATTTTGTGAGAAAACAATTTATGGGAGCAAGAATCAACTAGCATAGGAAGGCAAAACAAGCATAACTTCGAGATTTTCAAGGTATTGGGTTGTCTCCCAATAAGCGCTTTTCTTTAATGCCTTTTTAGCTAGGCATGATGATTTCAATGATGGTCACACAAAAGATAATAATTGAAGCATAAAGAGAGCATCATGAAGAATATGACTAACACATTTAAGTCTAACCCACTTCCTATGCATAGGGATTTTGTGAGCAAACAACTTATGGGAACAATAATTAACTAGCATAGGAGGGAAAAACAAGCATAACTTCAAAATTTTAAGCACATAGAGAGGAAACTTGATATTATTTTCAGTAGATCATGAATGAATTCAACAATATAACCATCACATAAATCATTCTTTTCATGATCTACAAGCATACAAATTTTATTACTCTCCACATAAGCCAATTTCTTCTCATGAATAGTAGTGGGAGCAAACTCAACAAAATAACTATCATGTGAGGCATAACCCAATTTAAAATTAAAATCAAGATGAAAAGATTCATGGTTATCATTATTCTTTATAGCATACATGTCATCACAATAATAATCATAGATAGCAACTTTGTTCTCATAATCAATTGGAACCTCTTCCTAAATAGTGGATTCATCAGTAAATAAAGTCATGACCTCTCCAAATGCACTTTCATCAATATAATCATAAGATTCAACACCCTCCAAAATAGTGGGATCAACACTACCTAAAGTTTACACTCTTCCAAACCCACTTTCATGAACATAGTCATCATAAATAGGAGGCATGTTATCATCATAATAAATATTCTCATCAAAACTTGGGGGACTAAAAATATCATTCATCAAACATAGCATCCTCAATCTTGTACCTTTGCATATCATTAACATCATGGATATTCAAAGAATTCACACTAACAACATTGCAATCATGCTCATCATTCAAAGATTTAGTGCCAAATAATTTATTGCATTCTTCTTCTAACACTTTGGCACAATTATCGGAATCCTTATTTTCACGAAAGACATTAAAAAGATGAAGCATATGAGGAAACCTCAATTCCATTTTTTGTAGTTTTATTTTATAGACTAAACTAGTGATAAAACAAGAAACTAAAATATTCAATTGCAAGATCTAAAGATATACCTTCAAGCACTCACCTCCCCGGCAACGGCGCCAGAAAAGAGCTTGATGTCTACCACACAACCTTCTTCTTGTAGACGTTGTTGGGCCTCCAAGTGCAGAGGTTTGTAGGACAGTAGAAAATTTCCCTCAAGTGATGACCTAAGGTTTATCAATCCGTGGGAGGCGTAGGATGAAGTTGGTATCTCTCAAACAACCGTGCAACCAAATAACAAAGAGTCTCTTGTGTCCCCAACACACCCAATACAATGGTAAATTGTATAGGTGCACTAGTTCGGCGAAGAGATGGTGATACAAGTGCAATATTGATGGTATATATAGGTTTTTGTAATCTAAAAATATAAAAACGGCAAGGTAGCAAGTAACAAAAGTGAGCAAATACGGTATTGCAATGCTTCAAAACAAGGCCGAGGGTTCATACTTTCACTAGTGCAAGTTATCTCAACAACAATAACATAATTGGATCATATAACTATCCCTAAACATGCAACAAAGAGTCACTCCAAAGTCACTAATAGCAAAGAACAAACAAAGAGATTATTGTAGGGTATGAAACCACCTCAAAGTTATTATTTCCGATCAATCCATTGGGATATTCCTATAAGTGTCACAAAGAGCCCTAGAGTTCATAGTAAATTAACACCTTAAGCACACATCAACCAAAACCCTAATGTCACCTAGATACTCTGATGTCAGCACAAGTATCCGCAGGTATGATTATACAATATGCATCACACAATCTCATATTCATCTATTCAACCAACACAAAGAACTTCAAAGAGTGCCCCAAAGTTTCTACCGAAGAGTCAAAATAAAAATGTGTGCCAACCCCTATGCATAGATTCCCAAGGCCATGGAACCCGCAAGTTGATCACCAAAACATACATCAAGTGAATCAATAGAATACCCCATTGTCACCACGGGTATCCCACGCAAGACATACAACAAGTGTTCTCAAATCCTTAAAGACTCAATCTGATAAAATAACTTCAAAGGGCAAATTCAATCCATTAGAAGAAGATAGAGGGGGAGAAGCATCATAAGATCCAACTATAATAGCAAAGCTTGCGGTACATCAAGATCGTGCCATATCAAGAACATGAGAGAGAGAGAGATCAAACACATAGCTACTGATACATACCCTCAGCCCCGAGGGTGAACTACTCCCTCCTTGGCATGGAGAGTGCCGGGATGATGAAGATGGCCACCGGTGATGGAATCCCCTTTAGCGGGGTGCCGGAAAAGGGTCTCGATTGGTTTTTGGTGGCTATAGAGGCTTGCGGTGGCGGAACTCACGATCTAGGTTATGTTCTGGAGGTTTGGGGATTTATAGGAGAGGTTGGCGTCGAGAACAAGTTAGGGGGCCCCACGGAGAGTCCATGAGGCAGGGGCGTGCCCTAGGGGGGGCGCCCTCCACCCTCATGGGGCCCACAGGACTCCCCTCCGGTAACTCTTCGTTCCAGTATTTTTTATATTTTCCAGAAAAATCTCTGTTGATTTTCAGCACAGTCCGAGAACTTTTATTTCTGCACAAAAACAACACCACGGTAGTTCTGCTGAAAACAGCGATCACGAGAGTGATGGAGGGTGAGGAGAGCGGCTCGAGCTCGGGGAAGAGGCTAGGGAGGGATAGAGGAGGTAGGTGAGGTCGCTGGCATAGAGAGACGACACCGGGGAGGCCTTATATAGGCAGGGGAGGAGCTGACGTGCTGACGTCATCGCGGACGCGGGGCCGCTGTCGTGGACGCATGGGCACGCACGCGAGCTCGGCGTTAGGCGACGAGAGGGAACATGTGCGAAATCTCACAGGTGATACGTCTCCAATGTATCTATAATTTTTTAGCATTCCATGCTATTTTATTATCAATCTTGGATGTTTTATAATCATTATATAGTCATTTTGTATCATTTTTGGTACTAAGCTATTGACATAGTGCCAAGTGCCAGTTGCTGTTTTCTGCATGTTTCTTACATCGCAGGAAATCAATATCAGAAGGGGTCCAAATACCACGTCAATTTATGATGACTTTTTATGGACTAGAAGGAACACAATGGGCCCTGGTTTCACCTGGGGGGAGTCCCGAGGAGGGGACAACCCACCTGGGCACGCCAGGAGGCCCAATCGCACCTAGGTGGGTTGTGCCCACCTTGGGTGCCCCCTGGACTGACTCTTTGCTCTATAAATACCCCAATGTTCCAGAAACACTAGGGGAGTCGACGAAATTTTCATCCAGCCGCCACAGAGTCGAGAACACCGAGATCCAATCTAGACACCATCACGGAGGGGTTCACCACTTCCATTGGTGCCTCTCTGATGATGCGTGAGTAGTTATTTGTAGACCTTCGAGTCCGTAGTTAGTAGCTAGATGGCTTGCTATCTCTCTCTCTCTCTCTCTCTTTCTCTCTCTCTCTCTCTCTCTCTCTCTCTCTTGATTATCAATACAATGGTCTCTTAGAGATCCATATGATGTAAGTACTTTTCGCGTGTGTTTGTTGGGATCTGATGAACTTCGACTTTATGATCAGTTATATCTTTTTATATCCATGAAAGTTATTTGAGTTCTTTGATCTCTTATATGTGTGATCTCTTATAGCCTCGTATTTCTTCTCCGATAGTTGGGTTTTGTTTGGCCAACTTGATCTATTTATCTTGCAATGGGAAGAGGTGCCTGGTAGTGGGTTCGATCTTACGATGCTTGATCCCAGTGACAGAAAGGGAACTGACACATATGTATCGTTGCTACTAAGGATAAAAAGACGGGATCCATATCTGCTGCAATAGATAAATGGATCTTGTCTACATCATGTCAACGTTCTTATTGCATTACTCCATTTTTCCATGAACTTAAACACTAGATGCATGCTGGATAGCGATTGATGTGTGGAGTAATAGTAGTAGATGCAGGCAGGAGTCGGTCTACTAATCTTGGATGTGATGCTTATGTAATGATCATTGCCTGGATATCGTCATCATTATTTGAAGTTCTGTCAATTTCACAACAGTAATTTGTTCACGCACCATTTGCTATCTTTCTCGAGAGAAGCCACTAATGAAACCTACGGCCACCAGGTCTTCTTTCTCATATATTTTCCTTGCGATCTACTTTTTCCTTGCGTTTATTTTCAGATCAATTAAACTAAAAAATACAAAAATACCTTGCTGCAATTTATTTTTTTCGCGATCTATTTATCCTATCTACAAATTTACCTCACGTCCTTTGCCTATCTTGAGGCGCCGTACCCCGAATGGGATTGACAACCCCTTTAACACGTCGGGTTGCAAGGTGTTGTTATTTGTCTGCAGGGGTTGTTTACGTTATGCTGCTTGGTTCTCCTACTGGTTCGATAACCCTGGTTTCATATCTGAGGGAAATACCTACCAACGGTGTGCTGCATCATCCCTTCCTCTTTGGGGAAAAACCGACATAGCTTCAAGCGACATCAAAAGGAATTTCTAGTGCTGTTGCCGGGGAGGATCTTCAACATAACCAGGTTCCTAATCACAAATCTCATCTCCTTGAAATTTACATCATTTTCCTCTCATTTTCCTGTCCCCCACTTCACAAAAATTCATCGTTTTATTCGCCTCTCGTTTTCGTTTGTCATTTTCTCGTCTTGTCCGATCTTAAAAGAGCTAAGGGTTTTCGCCCGAGTATCAATACTTTGGATAGCCCCTCTGTCCTCTATAAGCTCACAAACAATGATGCTATGGAAGGATCTACCAGGGATGTTAAGGAAAATCTTAACCATTGTGACAAAGATGATCCCAGAATTTTTGGCTATTTACTTCATGAATCTTTGAAAGATGCTTGGGATAGGTTGTTGAGAATTCGAGCTAGTTATGTGCCCCAGTATCAGATAGAGATATACTTCAAAAGTTTTAATGTTGATTTACCTTCTTATTTCAAGAAAGTTTTAGATTCTATTTTTGAAAATGGTTTTCTTGAAGGGGATGTCGTTGATACTTATGAGAAGATGAAAGCCATATTCGGGCACCCCAAAGGAAAAAATGTTGAATCAACTACTCTTATGTGCTTTTATCAAAACGAAATAATTAAAGAGACGAAGGGTAGTTTAGATACGAATTTTTGCAATATGCTTAATCTTTCTTCTGCTATCAATGGCCATGTGCTTTCACAAAATAGAAGATTAAATGCCATTGATAGAAAATTTTCCCTTTTCTTTCCAAAGAACAAAGATGACAAAACTTAGATCCTTGCTTTATGCCTAGCTAAGGGCGTAAAACTATAGCGCTTGTTGGGAGGCAACCCAACGATTTTTTTTTGCTTTTTGCTTTCTGTTCTTGAGTGCTAGCACAATTATGCTACTGTTATGACTGTGTTTTTTGTGTTTTAATTAGTGTTTGTGCCAAGTAAAGCCTTTAGGATCTTCCAGGGTGATAGTTGTTTGATCTTGCTGAAAAAGACAGAAACTTTGTGCTCATGAAAATAATTATCATAAATCATAGAAAAGAGCTTTTGCCTTGATTCTTTTTGCAGAAGATTAATATACAAATTTTGCTGGTCGTGGTAGAATTTTTGGAGTTATAGAAGTATTCGAAAGTACCATATTACTACAGACTGTTCTGTGTTGATAGATTCTGTTTTCTTTGTGTTGTGTGCTTATTTTGATGGCTCTATGGTTTTCTTTGATGAGTTTTTGTCATCGAAAAGTTGGAATACAGTAGATATAATACAAAAACAAAATAATAATTGGTTTGACACATCACTTATAGTAGTGGTTTGATTTCTTTTACTAACGGATCTCACAAGGGTTTTGTTGAGTTTTGTGTGATTGAAGTTTTCAAGTTTTGGGTTATCTTATGATGGATAAAAGAAGGATAGAAGAGCCTAAGCTTGGGGATGCCCCGGCATCCCAAGGTATTATCCAAGAATGAGCAACCAACTAAGCTTGGGGATGCCCCCATCCCGTCTTTCTTCTAATGACCATTGGTATTTTACTCAAGACTATATTTTTATTCATCACATGATATGTGTTTTGCTTGGAGCGTCTTGTATGGTATGTATCTTTGCTTGTTTTATTTTGTGTTTTAAGTCATCAAACCTTGCTGGACACACCTATTTGAGAGAGCCAAAATTATGCCATGACTTGTTAGAATTGCTCTCTATGCTTCACTTAAATTTTTATGAGCAATGGACTTGCTTTAGTGCTTCACTTATATCTTTTTGAGCACGGTGTGCTTAGTATTTTTGAAGAAATGATCTCTTGCTTCACTTAGATTTATTTGAGAGTTAGTAAAATTTTGAAGAAATTCTCTCTTGTGTCACTTTAATTATTTTGAGAGAAATAAAAAAATGTTATGCTCATGATCTTCACTTATATTTGTTTGAGCCTATGAAAAGCAACACTTGAAAATTAGTCCCAAAGTGATAAATATCCAAGAAGGATAAAGAAAGAAAAAATATATGTCATGAAGATCATTGGACAAAATAAATTTTATTCTTAGTAATAGTTTTGAGAGATAATGATGAGATATGTGAATCATGTTGGTGAGTAATTGTGCGCTAGTAGGAATATTGGTGTTAAGGCTTGTGATTCCCTATGCATGCACGAAAGTCAATAATCATGCAA
The DNA here is from genome assembly GCF_002162155.2 of Triticum dicoccoides. Taxonomy (NCBI): domain Eukaryota; kingdom Viridiplantae; phylum Streptophyta; class Magnoliopsida; order Poales; family Poaceae; genus Triticum; species Triticum dicoccoides. The sequence continues at coordinate 595,752,610 of NC_041391.1, forward strand.
TGAAAATTATATCCTACTTGTGTTGCATTATTCGGTGTTAATTGTGCTTAATGCCTGCTTATGAGATTATTCGTTTCTTGGTTGGTCGCTTCTCAATCTTTTTGCTAGCCTTCATTTTGCACCAAGTATGACCTCGACTTGTGCATCCAAAATCCTTTAAACCAGTTTTGCCACATGAGTCCACTATATATACCTATATTCGGTATTCTTTTGCCATTCTAAGAAAATTTGCATCTACCATCTCTAATTTTCAAAATGAACTTCTCTTTTGGGTGTTTGTTTCGCTCTTGGAACGGTAATGGGTAGCTAATATTTTTCCATGATAGATGTGTTATTCTCGCGACGAGTGTTTATTCACTTGTCATTCCACGAGAGAAAGGCAGAGGTATTAGGGATGCCTAGTCCCGAAATGCAAAAATGAATTTAATTTATGTTGTCAAATAATAAATTCCTTGGAAAGTGTTGGTATGGAGGGCACCCGTGGATATGGCTAGCCATGGAAAGTGAAAGTTATGATGGAAAAAGGAATAAACTTTGTTTTCTGTTTGGGAACCGCCTATGATATATCTAGCATGGAAAGTGTTGGGATGCTCCAAGTCATTTTCGTTGATGGGATGGATACACCTCCCAAAATGTTTTTATCTCTAATTTTTCGCTTTGAGCTCTGGCACCTCTACAAATCACTACTTTCCTTTGCGAAGGGCCTTTCTTTTACTTGTGCAATTTTAATTTTGAAATTGAGACTCCATCCTCTCTTATAAAAGAACCAACTAGGGGACAATATGATCGTACTTAAGTATTGGGTGTAACAAATATTCGAGTGTGTTTCATGAATGGATCAATGTTTGAGCATGATGGGCTAGGGATAACTTGTTTTAGCATTGATATTTTGACAGACATGGTTGCTTATTGATATGCTTGAGTATCTAAATTATTATGTCAAAACTAGACTATTGCTTTGAATCACATAAAAGTCCAAATGTCCATGCTATGAATAAAAGAATATGATATGACATGATAAACAGCACTCCACGTCAAAAATTCTGTTTTATCACCTACCCACTCAAGGACGAGCAGGAGTTAAGCTTGGGGATGCTGATACATCTCCAATGTATCTATAATTTTTTATCATTCCATGATGGTTTATTATCAATCTTGGATGTTTTATAATCATTATATAATCATTTTATATCATTTTTTGGTACTAACCTATTGACATAGTGCCAAGTGCCAGTTGTTGTTTTCTGCATGTTTTTTACATCGCAGGAAATCAATATCAGAAGGGGTCCAAATAGCACGCCAATTTATGATGATTTTTATGCACCAGAAGGAACACAATGGGCCCTGGTTGCCCCTGGGGGGAGTCTCGAGGAGGGGACAACCCACGTGGGCGCGCCAGGAGGCCCAGGCGCGCCTAGGTGGGTTGTGCCCACCTTGGGTGCCCCTTGGACCAACTCTTTGCTCTATAAGTACCCCAATATTCCAGAAACCCTAGGGGAGTCGATGAAATTTTCATCTAGCCACCGCAGAGTCCAGAACACCGAGATCCAATCTAGACACCATCACGAAGGGGTTCACCACTTCCATTGGTGCCTCTACGATGATGCGTGAGTAGTTCTTTGTAGACCTTCGAGTCCGTAGTTAGTAGCTAGATGGCTTCCTCTCTCTCTCTCTCTCTCTCTTCATTATCAATACAATGGTCTCTTGGAGATCCATAGGATGTAAGTCCTTTTTGCGATGTGTTTGTTGGGATATGATGGAACTTCGAGTTTATGATTAGTTATATCTTTTTATATCCATGAAAGTTATTTGACTTCTTTGATCTCTTATATGTGTGATCTCTTATAGCCTCGTATTTCTTTTCTGATAATTGGGTTTTGTTTGGCCAACTTGATCTATTTATCTTGCAATGGGAAGAGGTGCCTGGTAGTGGGTTTGATCTTACGGTGCTTGATCCCAGTGACAGAAAGGGAACCAACACGTAGTATCGTTGCTACTAAGGATAAAAAGACATGATCCATATCTGCCGCAATAGACAAACGGATCTTGTCTACGTCATGTCGACGTTCTTATTGCATTACTCTGTTTTTCCATGAACTTAATACACTAGATGCATGCTGGATAGCGGTCGATGTGTGGAGTAATAGTAGTAGATGCAGGCAGGAGTCGGTCTACTAATCTTGGACGTGATGCCTATGTAATGATCATCGCCTAGATATCATGATGATTATTTGAAGTTCTATCAATTGCCCAACAGTAATTTGTTCACCCACCGTTTGCGATCATTCTCGAGAGAAGCCACTAGTGAAACCTACGGCCCCAGGTCTTCTTTCTCATATATTTACCTTGCGATCTACTTTTTCCTTGCGTTTATTTTCAGGTCTATTAAACTAAAAAATACAAAAATACCTTGCTGCAATTTATTTTATCGGCGATCTATTTATCCTATCTACAAATTTACCTCACGTCCTTTGCCTATGTTGAGGCGTCGTACCCTGAAAGGGATTGACAACCCCTTTAACACATAGGGTTGCGAGGTGTTGTTATTTGTGTGCAGGGGATGTTTACATTGTGCAGCTTGGTTCTCCTACTGGATTGATAACTTTGGTTTCATATGTAAGGGAAATACCTACCACCGATGTGTTGCATCATCTGTTCCTCTTTGGGGAAAACTGACGTAGCCTCAAGCGACATCAACGGGGCAGAGGAGGCCAAAGGAGCACGGGGAGGAAGAAGACGGTGATGAACAGAGCCAAACGGCTATCGTGCTCCCATGGGCACGCGGCGGCGATGGCCTACAAGGAAGCTGTCGGAGGGTGAGTGGGGTCCAGGGAGAAGGTGATGATGAGGAGAAGACACTGGACATGCTCACACGCGCGAAGACGACAAGAGGGAGAGGGGCCAGAGCTAGGCGACGTCCTAGACGCGGCCACAATGAGGAGAGCGCGTGAATTGGCATGCCAGTTGCGCGGTCACCACGTGACACGACTAAGAGAGGTCACGAGAGGAGGGGAAACTGTGTCCAGCTGATAGTCCTTCCAAGATGGAGCATTTATGAGGCTATGGCTTGATCTGGGGCACTGTGGTTAAATGGTAGTGATTGTCTGACACTACAAAAAAAATACACTTCCGTGATAATACGTGTTTGTCACAGTAGGTCACGTTTTCTGTCATGCGTGTACATCTATGATGATTTTATGACAGAATCAAGATAGTCATATATGTGCTGTTGTAGAAGTGTTCCATGACATTACCAAAATTATCATCACGGAAGTGTCCACTTCCATGACGATAAATCGCGCGTCACAGAAGTGCTTTCGTCAAGGGTGACTGACACGTGGCATCCACCATAACGAAACGTCGTTAAGCTATCGGGTCCGGTTTTGGATCCGATAACCCGTTAATAGCCCCGACCAATGGGGATTTTCCACGTGCAAAATCATCATTGGCTGGAGGAAACACGTGGCGGCTCACCGTTGGGGTAGATGTCATCCACTCATTGGACAGAAGGTGCCTATGATACGTCGACACATGGCACGGCCCAATAGAGGCCCATTCTTGTGAAAAATCCGGCCCGTTTGACTTGGTCAAAAGATGGCGGGCCGGCCCATGGAAAGCATGTTAACGGCATGTTCGCATATAGCCCATTTACAACCCGCTAACCCAGGGCCCATTACGACCTATCCGAATTAGGCCCAGTAGCGTCATCTGGGCCGTCCAATATGATTCCAGCCCGTTTTAACTTCTGGCCCATGTATGTCCCATGACGTCTTTCGGCCCATATGAGGCCCTTTGTAACTCTTGGCCCATTAACGGCCCGTGGTGAAACTGGCTTGTAACAAACAGTGTATCACTTTATACCCATTAACGGGCCGTGGTGAAACTGGCCCGTAATGAACAATGTATCACTTTATACCCATTAATGACCCGTTATTTCGTTGGGCCGTTTCCAACCCATGTTATCTTTCGGCCTTCTCAGGGCCCATTTATTTTTGGGCTCATTCCAGCATTCGTTTACTTACGGCATGTTACTGTCATTTTCTTCTTGTGGGCGAAATTCAGCCCAAGGTTAAAGTCGGCCCGCTTGTGGCCCGTTAATACGTTGGGCCGTTTTCATAGCATCATGAAATACGGCTAATTAATGACAACCCGTTATGGTCGGCCCAAACGAACGATTCCAACTCTAGCCCATTTACGGCCATAATGCGGTGTGTTATTGGCCCATGTTTGGCCAACCGATCATATGGCCTATAGAAGGCCCTTTGATGATACAGCCCGTAGAAGGCCCATTGTGTCTATGACCCGTATAAGGCCCATTGTTTCTACGACCCGTAGAAGGCCCATTGTTTCTACGGCCCATAGGAGGGAAATTGTAACTACAGTAAATATGTAGCCCATGGTTATTGTGGCCTAGTTTTAAAAAATAGGTTATTGCGGCCACTAGTAAACCGCAGAAAAAGAACTGCACTGACTACAAGCACAGAAATAAACAAGACAATAAAGAAATAAATAAGCAAGCAACTTACGCTAGGCTATCACAGCTATTACACATATTACATCCACTGGGTATCAAAGTTCGCCACCAGTGCAAATATAGGGAACACAACAGCATATAAATGTCGCAGCAAAACAAGTCCAGAACTGAAACCACTTCAGAAGATCTCAAGAAACAATATCCTGGGTACCCATAATGCTAGCAAGATGCTTAGCAAGCTTATTAACTTTTCTTGTTTGGCGCTTAAATCCTCCGGCACTTGCTGTTGCACTAGAAAGTATGCATCTGAATTCTGCAGGGACTTCCTCGGTCCTTTGGCTTCCTATCGCATAAAATATGATCGATGTCTTTCAACTTGAAGTTGAGACTCAAGAAGCTGAACTGATTCAAGCAACGAGTTCGAAGAGTTGGTGCCAGCAGTAGTAGCCAGTAACTCGAACACTACATCAAGACAGGACTTTGGGGTTGTCTTCGTGTCTTCAATATAGTTTTTATCAGCTTTCCTGGAGACCAACAGGGATGTCTCACTATCTTGAACCTTATCTAAATTACTTCCTTTACCATTGCATAACGGATTACTCTTCTCCAATATTTTATCCGCGTTCTAAAAGAGAAACAAACAAACACATCACGGGTTTACAATGTAGTATATGAAACTCATTTTGGTAAACCAGTTCAGTAGTAAGGTGGATAGGATAACAACATGAAACAAACATATATCTATGTAGTATGGTCACTATATGGTCTATATCATTCTAGTTTATGTTGCCAAATCAAGATAGATACAGTTCGAATCATATCTATTTAAGACAAAGCAGCATAGACAGAATATAAGTGTTGGAAACTACACAACAATAACAACACTTGTAATGTGCATGGCATGAGAACATAACTATTTATTCAATTGAAACTGAAATCAACATAGAGCAAGTTACAACAATAAACACGTTAAAGAAACAGGTTTAAAACATACCTGTTGCACCATTGGAGTTTCAATTGCATCTTTCAAATTTGAATTAGTTGGTATGAGTAAATACAGTGATGCAAGAGCAAAGTAGTATGAACCATAGCTACGGAACCTGACCTGAGAACAATTCTTCTTCTGCTTTAAGCATTGACTTGGGGTTCGGATGCCTTACTAACTGCTCATGTTTGGGTGCTCTGTGGTCGAGACGGTGCTGTGTCAACAGGAACTAGGTTACTATCTGCTGGGGTTGGGGTTAGAAGGGGTGTAGCTGGTTCTCTATCCAACTTGGTAGGGGTACAATCTGCGTGAGTCTGGGTTATGTGTGGTGGGGCTGGTTCTTGGGCAAGTACAACCGTGGTTCTATATGCATCGACGGGTAGCATGATCTTTTCTGAAGACCGTGTTTTTACTCCCACAGATACTGCCATCACCCCCTCCAATTGAAATGGCTGATAAACAAGAAAAGTAATTGAATGTACAGACATTGTAAGATAGACAAGTGCAATAGATAGTAGGGAAGAAAATAGGGCATGAAATAATTCACATTTATGTTGTCTAACCAAACAGAACAGTAGGACATAATTTCACATATATGATTGCTAATTAAACAGGATAGCTTGATACAATTTCACATGTAAGATGGATAACTAAACAAGATAGAATGACATACTTCAAAATATGATGACTATGTAAACAGGATGACATGATATAACTATACGATGTGTCTATTAAAGTGGTTGGCATGCCATAAATCACAAACATGTCGTCGATGGAAACATGATGGCATGATATAATTCACGAATAGAATGACAGAATTTAAAATATGATGACTATGCAAACAGGATGAGAGGATATAACTATATTATGTCTTTAGAAAATGGGTTGGCATGCCATAATTCAGATACATGATGTCTATGTAAACATCATGGCATGATATAATTCAAATATATGATTTATATACTAAGGAAGTGAGCAGAGGGCAATCGCATATATAATGTGTCAACTAAGGAGATGGCATTCAATATTATGGATATGATGTAAAACTAAGCATTGTAATACAACATATGCATGATATGAGTAATATAACCCTGCCAAGTTTGAGCATACACCTCAGGGGGATAATAGGACTGGTCATCTGCCTCTGAATCCTCCTCTGAAGAGCTATCTGTAACCAGCAAGATATATGCTTCAGCAGGTAGCATTGTCTGCTCTGAAGACCTTATTTTCACTCCAGGTTTCTCCATCACCAATTCAAATGGCTGATGCACAGGAAGAGCAGTTGAATATACAAACATTGTCGACGAAAGCAATGAGAAATAAAAAAAAGGACATCATGATATAATTCACATATATGGCGCTTGCCTAAACAGCATGGCATTGCATAATTCACATATATAATGCCTTGCAACAAGATAACATTGCATAATTCACATATATAATGTCTTGCAACAAGATGGCATTGCATAATTCACATATATGGTAATTAGACACTAAACAGGTGGCATTCACACAAAGCAAGTCTAAACTAAGCAAATGACATAGCAATGCAAGATACCATACACATGATTTGAGCAACATAACCCTGCCAAGTTAGAGCCCGCACCTCGGGGGGGGGGGGCATAGGACTGGTCATCTGTCTCTGAATCCTCCTCTGAGGAGCTATCTGTAACCAGCAAGACATGCGCTTCGTCAGATAGCATTGTCTGCTCTGGAGACCTTGTTTCCACTCCAGATTTTTCCATGACCGTACCAAATGGATGATGCACAGGAAGAGTAATTGAATGTACTAAAGTTGTTGACAAGTTTAACACGTAATAAAAAAATTATGGCATGATATAATTCACATATAAGATGACTGGCTAACCTGGGTGGCATTGCAAAATTCACATATATGATGCCTGGCTAAACAAGATGGCATTGCATGATTCACATATACGATAAAGAAACTAAACAAATGGCATTGCCACAAAGCATGTCTAAACTAAGCAGATAACATCTTTGATGTATATAGTAAGCAATGCAAGCACTACAAAAAAATACACTTCCATGATGATACGTGTTTGTCACAGTAGGTCGCGTTTTTTGTCATGCATGTACATCCATGACAAATTTATGACAGAATCAAGATAGTCATACCTGTGCTGTCGTAGAAGTGTTCCATGACATTACCAAAATTATCATCACGGAAGTGTCCACTTCCATGACGATAAATCACGCGTCACAGAACTGCTTTCATCAAGGGTGACCGACACGTGGCATCCACCGTAACGGAACGCCGTTAAGCTATCGGGTCGGGTTTTGGATTCGATAACCCGTTAATAGCCCCGACCAATGGGGATTTTCCACGTGTAAAATCATCATTGGCTGGAGGAAACACGTGTCGGCTCACCGTTGGGACAGATGTCATCCACTCATTGGACAAAAGGCGCCTATGATACGTCAACACATCGCACAGCCCAACAGAGGCCCATTCCTGTGAAAAGGTCGGCCCGTTTGACTTGGTCAAAAGGTGGCGGACCGGCCCACGGAAAGCCTGTTAACGGCCTGTTCGCATATAGCCCATTTACAGCCCGCTAACCGAGGTCCCGTTACGCCTTGTCCGAATTAGGCCCAGTAGCGTCATCTGGGCCGTCCAATATGATTCAGCCCGTTTTAACTTCCGGCCCATGTGTGGACCATGACTTCTTTCGGCCCATATGAGGACCTTTGTAACTCTTGGCCCGTTAACGGCCCGTTGTAAAACTGGCCCGTAATGAACAGTGTATCACTTTATACCCATTAACGGCCCGTTATTCCATTGGGCCGTTTCCAGCCCAAGTTATCTTTCGGCCTTCTCAGGGCCCATTGATTCTTGGGCTCATTTGCAACATTCGGTTACATACGGCCCGTTGCTGTCATTTTCTGCTTGTGGGCCAAATTCAGCCTGTCGTTATAGTCGGCCCGTTTGTGGACCGTTAATACGTTGGGCCGTTTTCATGTCAAAAAACCCATTGGGTTGTTTTCATAGAGTTATCAAATACGGCCTATTAACGGCCCGTTATGGTCCACGAATAGTACGACCCATGATTGGCGAAATGATGATACGCCTCCTAGAAGGCCCATGGATCCTACGGCCCGTATGAGGCCCATGGATGGTACGGCCCATAGAAGGCCCATGGACCCTATGGCCCGTACAAGGCCCATTGATCCCTAAGGCCCGTATAGAAGGCCGATGGATCCTATGGCCCATATAGAAGGCCAATGGTCCTACGGCCGAACGAAGGCCCATGGATCATACGGCCTGCAGGAGGCCCATGGTTACAACAGTCTGTGTGTTGCCATGATTATTTTGGCCTAGTTACCAAAAATAGGCTATTATGGCCACTAGAAAACATAGAAAAAGAACTGAAGTGACTACAAGCAAACAACTAAACAAGACAATAAGGAAATAAATAAGCAAGCAATTAAGGCTAGCCTATTACCGCTATTACACATATTACATCCACTGGGCATCAAAGTTCACCACTAGTGCAAATATAGGGAACAAAGCAGCATATTACATACACTTGGCCGTCAAAATTGGCCACGAGGGCAAATAAACACGGCAGCAAAACAAGAGCATAACTGAAACAACTTCAGAAGAGCTCAGGAAACATTATCCTGGGTATCCACCATGCTGGCAATAAGCTTAGCAAGCTGATTAGCGTTGTCCTGTTTGGAGCTAAAATCCTCCAACGCTTGCTGTTGCACCAGAAAGTATGCATCTGAATGCTCCAGGGACTTCCGCAGTCCTTCCACTTCTTGTCGCAGCACAGCTGATCGATGTCTTTCAGCTTGTAGTTGAGACTCAAGAAACTGAACTGATTCAGACAGTGAGTTTGAATAGCTTGTGCATGCGGTAGTGGCTAGTAACTCGAACACTAAACCAAGACAGGACTTTGGGGTTGTCTTGTTGTCTTCAAGATAGTCTTCCTTAGCTGTTTTATCAGCTTTGTTGGAGACCAACAAGGATGAGTCACTATCCTGAACCTTATCTGCATTACTTCCTTTACCATTGCTTAATAAGGCACTCTTCCCCAATATTCTGTCAGCATTCTAAAAGAAGAAACAAGCAGACACATAACAAGTTTCGCATGTACTAGTATATGAAAATCATTTCGGTGAACCAGTTCATTAGTAAGGTGGACAGGATTAAACTACCAAGTCTTCTATTGCCAAGTACAAGTACATAATAAAAGCATCAAACAAACATATATCTATGTCCTATGGTCACTACATTGTCTTGCCAAATCAAAATAGAGACACGGTTCAAATCATATCAGTTCAAGACAAAGCAGCAGCGAAAGAATAAAAAGTGTGGGAAACTACATGGCACAACAAGATTTTAGATGGGTACCACGGGTCTACATGTACAACAACACTATTGGCTCTGTTGTGATGCTATCAATGTGCATGATATGAAAGTCAACTGTATACACAATTGAAATTGAAATCAACAGAGCTATTGATAAGAGCAAACCTGTGAAAGAAACATGCGTGAACATACCTGTTGTGCCATTGGAGTTTCGATTGGATCCTTCAATTTAAAAATAAGTTCGTATCAGTAAATACAGTGATACAAGAGCAAAGCAATCATAGTTAAAAATGGTGCGCCTAAGCGAGCGCTTAAGTGCGCCTAGGCTCTAGGCGTTGGCAAAACGCATTGCGCATAACTACGCATAATCTGTGCATAACTGCGCATAAGCATGCGCTTTGGTTGGTAAAGCGCAAGGCGGTGGCAAAACGCACAACTAACGCCTAGCGCTTTTTTGAACTATGATAGCAATGGAATCTTAAATTAGAACCGTTGTTCTTCAGGTTTAGGCACTTGTTCTACATGAACAGAGTACAGTAAGACGCAAGAATAAAATACTTAAAAATAGAAAATGAGCTCATAGACCTTACCACATTCTTGGTTCGGGACCAGTACAGAACAAGGCGTTCCCAGTCATCGTCCAGTAAATGTGTCTCAGGAGAACGTAAGGGAATTTGATGAGTTTCTTTGCCGGTGAAGTACATTTTCTTCAGGTAATTCCGATACTGCCACCAAGCATTCTTGAAGATAGCAGAGGTATTAGCATAGGTAACCTCATCTTGAGTTTCCAAATCGGTCCTTCTCTATAGAGAAAAATGGGAAAATTTGCTGTATTATAACCATCATGGAGGTAGGATGTATGGGACGAAGCAAAGTAATTGCCATGAATAACATTACTTACACATAACTCCTGGACAAACACCTGCAACTGGCATTTTCCTTCATCTTCAGTATAATATTTCCAAGATGGGAAGATACGCACATACGATTTAACAACATCAAATGCAATAGATGCTAAACTACGACTGGCTGGCTGTGCTTCCTCCATAGGAATAGGCGTACTAACTGGTGGAGTTGGGGTTCGCCGTGATAGTACTGGCCCTTTGGGCACTGGAGCTGCCTTACTAACTGTTGTTGTTTGGGAGCTCTGTGGTGGAGATGGTGCTGTGTCAACAGGAACTGGGTTTCTATCGGCTGGGGTTGGGGTTAGATTGGGTGAATCTGGTTCTCTGTCCATCGCAGTAGGGGTACAATCTGCGAGAGTTTGGGTTATGTGTGGTAGGGCTGATTCTTGTGTATGTACAACCAGGGTGCTATCTCCATCAAGAGGTAGCATTGTTTTATTTGAAGACCGTGTTTTTATTCCGCTAGATACTGGCATCACCCGCTCCAATTCAAATGGCTGATAAACAGGAAACATAGTTGAATGTACAGACATTGTATGAGAGATAGATGGAATAGATAGTGTGGAAAAAAGAGGGCATGAAATAATTGACATGTATATTGTTTAACTAAAACGGATAGCATGACATAATTTCACATATATGATGTCTATCTAAACTAGATAGCGTAGCATAACATAATTCAAAGATATGATGAATAACTAAATAGGATTGCATGACATAATTCACCTACATGTTATCTAAGTAATCAGGATCGCATCATTTAATTCACATATGTGATTTATATGCTAAACAGAGGGCATTCGATATGATGTCTGAACTAAGAACATGGTGTTGAATATTGTGTATATGATGTCTAAACTATGCAATACAAGACACCGTATGCATGATATGAGCAGTATAACCATGCCAAGTTAGAGCATACACCTCAGTGGGGGAATAGGACTGGTCATCTGTCTCTGAATCCATCTCTAAGGAGCTATCGGGACCCAACAAGAGATCTGCTTCGACAGGTAGCACTGTCTGCTCTGAAGGCCTTGTTTTCACTCCAGATTTTTCCATCTCCCACCCAAATGGCTGATTCACAGGAAGAGTAGTTTAATGTACAAACATTGATGACAAATGGAAATGTAATGAAGAAAAGGATGGGCAAGATATCATTCAAATATATGATGCCTGGATAAACAGGATGGCATTGCACATTTGACATATATTATGGCTGGCTAAAAGACATGAGACTGCATAATTCCCATATATGATGTAGAAACTAAACAGGTGGCATTACAGAACATGTCTAAACTAAGCAGATGACATATATGATGTCAAAAGTAGGCACTGCAAGGCAACATATGCATGATATGACTAACATCATCATGCCAAGGTAGAGCAAACACCTTGGGGGTAAATTGGAGTGGTCAGCGGCGTCTGAATATGCCTCAGAACAGATATCTTCCTCTGGATTACAATCTGGAGAGGGGTGGGGAGGGTTTGCCATTGAACCCACCATGGAGCAATGCCTGCATGACATTGTATTGCCGCGCAAAACTCTTCTCTTTTTCTCTACATGTTCAGCATGACTATGTACAATACCTGATATGCATACGAAAAAATATGGTGAGATTATGTAAGGAGAGCATGCACAAATTTAGAGTGATGGTAACAACCAGTGGATCGACGTTTTTCCGTTAAACCAAAATAGCCCTAATGCATCGACGTTAATGTATAGTAATAACTGACGCAACAAGTGTACAACCTCTTTATCGTAGCCGTGTCAACCTGACCATCATTGGGTTGGTCGCTGAAGCAGTTGAGGCAGAGGTGGCTGTCGGAGGTGTGGAGGAAGATCTGAGGAATCTGTAGACGGCGTCCAGGGCACTGCTCTGTTGTGATGGATCGTTCTGTCGTTGGAGCAGCTCCGGTGAGCCATAAGACGTCAAGGTTGAAGCAGCACAAGACAGACATCATCGATCTCAAGTGGGATTCTAATAGCATCTCCAATAGATGATGAAAAATGGATGTAAAATTAACATCACAAAAAATCACCTGACTACAACTGATGAGGTAAAAACTGTTTACTCTGAACTTAACTGTCGAAACTGAAATTAACTCTGGAATCTGAATGCTACTGTCGCAACTGAACGCAATGGTAGCAGAGAGACACTTGACATGTAGTTTAGGGAGGGCCTGTAGTTCATCTTCAACCTGCACACCCCTGAGCCGCCTGCCACCACCGGCCGAACTGCCGGCCCCAGCGCCGCCTCGCCGCCCTGAAACAACTCGCCACCGCCGCCCCGGCCAGCCCTCTAGGCCCCCCGCCCCCTCCCCCACCCTGAACCCTAAGATAGATAGTGGGGTACCTCTCCGGCGAGCCCCCGTCCCCGCTACAGGTGGTTCTTCCTTAACTCCGGCGAGCCCCACCCCCCAATCCCTGAAAATTGACTGACCCAAAAGTCGATTCAGTCGACTGAAGTGTGGCTTAATCGGAGCAGAGCAGCAGCACGAGCGAGGGGGAGAGCAGCAGCAGCAGTTGGGCGAGCGAGCGATCGAGCAAGAGCCAGAGCAGCAGCAGCAGCAGCGCGAGCGAGCGAGTGACAGCCGGAGCAGCAGCAGCAGCAGCAGAAGCGCGAGCGAGCGAGCGAGTGCCAGAGCAGCAGCAGCAGATCTGGCTGGTATGGCTGCCGCCGCCGAAGGGGCCTCGCACTGGGGGATAGCCCCCGTGGAGATGTCTCCCGCGGCACCGGCTTCAAGGTAGTCGCTCCATGGCGGTGCGGGATGGAGAACCGTCGGCGCCGGGAGGTTGTGTTAAGGAGAAGGTGCAATGCGATGAGTGTACAACCTCTTTGGTGGCGCCGAGTAGGCCTCGGCTTCGTCCGAGGAGTCGGTGAGGATGATGCGGTTCCGGTGGAGTAGGTTAAGGCGGCACTGTGGGGATGGAGCATCCACGATAGTCGAGGCGATCGTCGGAGCAGCTCCTTGGAGGTGGAGGACGGGGCGGCTGAACCGGCGGGACGACGAGATGGACAACGGATCCTCATCCAGGGAGGTGGACGAGGGACGTTGAGCTGTTGCGGTGGACGACGTCGTCAGGGAAGAGGCTCCGGCTGGGCAGCGGTGACATGGCGGACGGAGGAGGGTGGGGTTTCATGGCTGGAGCGGAGAGGTTATGGCGGCCTGGGATTTTGAATGGCGAAAAGGGGGCCATGGGAGGGGGTGAAGCATGACTTAGGGACGCGCTTGTCCAAAATGTAGGGTGTGTTACAAAAGTACCCCCCACCGATTTGAACTAGCGGCCCTTTCGGCTCAGGATTAGAAGGGGGATTTCACGTGTTGGGATTTGGCAGCTGGAGGGAGTTTTTGCGTGCGTTGTAATTTTGGGATAGCAAGGCGCGGGTTGTGAAGGCGCCTGTTTTGGGAGCACGATATCTGAATTTTTGGGATATAACAAGACGCGGGTTGAATTCTACGGACAAGCCTAACGTGTAGTAATATTGTACTTGTACGTACCAAATCAATTCGCACTTCCCTCAAACAAAAAGAAAACAAAAAAAATAAAACTATTCACACCACACAAAGAGAGAGTCTTTCCCAGTTATACTATACAAATGCTATTCAAAGCTACTCCCTCCTTCCATCTATATAGGGCCTAATGCATTTTTCGATGCTAACTTTGACCAAATATTAGAGCAATGATATATGACATGCAACTTAGACAAAGCACACCGTTAACTTCGTCTGTGAAAGGTTCTTTCAATGATATAATTTTCCCATTGTGCATGTCATGTACTATTAATCTTGTCAATAGTCAAAGGAGGTCCTAAAAAATCTCATTACGCCCTATATAGATGGAAGGAGGGAGTATGAATCCATGTTATGTCCGATTAATTTTTTCGCTTTGCTATATAATGCATGTAACCTACTCATACCAACATTTTAGTGCATTCCAAATGTCTATACTACCGCTGCAATTCGAACTAAATTTGAATTCATTTCTCTATTTCAATAAGAATCTACAATCATGATTGTTGCCAACTTCAACCATCATAGTTTCCTTGCTATCCGCCAGATATAAATCGGACGGCCTATAATGTAGGATGGCAGGCACACCATCATCAACAACTCCATTTTTTATAAGAGTAGAGATAAAATATACTAAATGCAGTATAACATGTTCATAAACACACCATGTGTATCACCCTTATATATATTCATGCATACGTCGGTTTAAAACACTATGATAAATTCTTCAAATATCTGAATTCGCTTTTTATAATGAAGTATATATGATCTCTATTCATCTTTTACACCCACACAACCCTCTTATCTTTGTAGCTAGCGCTAACTTTCTCTTGTGCATGCACACGCCCGCATCCCTCTCACCGTCCCTCAGCATTCTCTAGCTCCATCGCGCAAATTCGTCTTTTCACTTTAGGTTGTTCACCCATGGTGTGTGTAGGCCCCCCAGCTCCTTCTTTACGGCACACATCGATCGATATGCCTCTCTAGCCAGGTGTGCCTAGCACAAATACAAGATTTCCCTCTTCTCTTGTCATCATCCATGCCTCACTCCCACCACTCTTTTCATCATTCTCGTACTCGCACACTCCTCCCCGCTCGATATAGTATGCCTCTCGTACCACCTCCTACATGCATCCCTCTATCTCTATCCTTCTCCTCGTGCCTCGTTTAATTCTAACACACACATGCATGTATACCGATCGATCTCCCAACATATACCTGGATCGACTTTAACTACCCCCCCCCCCATCGATCGACGTACCTCACAAGTTATGTATCTCCTTTCTCTAACAAAGGGTGATTGATCTTCCTATGTAGTTATGTCTGCTTACCACAGCCACATCGTCCCCCCTCAACATTCGTGCATGCCTCCTGACCCGTCTCTCACACGCACATGCACAGAGAACAAGCAGACATCTCCTCTCTTATTGATATTGCGGGTGTGCCCTCTGTTTGTCTAGCAAGCCTATCCCACCATTTGATAGAAGCAACTCCACTACCACCCCCTCCAACACTCTAGCTCTATCTCTCTCCCAACCTTATTCCTCTCATGCATATATGCATGGATGCCGATTGATCTCCCTTAATACATGAGGCATATCGATCTCCTTAATACATGAGGTAGGCCTCTCTCCTCCTCCACACATATACCAGCCATTGTACCTCTATAGTTAATTGGGCCTCCCTCTTCCCCCACCACACACCGATAGTCGAGCGCTGCAGGTAGGTATCCATGCCACAGAGACAAACTGCACATGTCCCCTCTCACGTTCCAGTAGGCCAGCCACTCTATATCTTTGATGTGGGCACACACAAATTCAATGGCACTCTTTATCGATCGCGCACACACACACACATCATCCCTCTTTTCGATTCTATGGACACCTCAAGCCGGTGATACCTCCACTCTCTTCTTGTGGATCGCCCCCTCTATATATATGTTATATCCAGGACTCTATTTCACACACATTGCATATGTTACATTTTTTGATTGAACCCCCCCCCCCAAAAAAAACTCTCAAGAACCCACACACTATATCTCTCTAGGTTTGTATCTCTCTCACACAACCCCACGTAGGTGGTGTACGTATACAAGAAGAGAATAGGTGCACCTTGCACGTACTCACACTTCATGCCAGCCACACCCGCGCGGGTACACGGTGGAGCTCATTTCTTTACGAAATGGCAGCCCACGTGCTAATTTGAACGCGTGTAGTGGTTGTTTACCTAGGGAGGTCGTGTACCATGCCTGCACGAAACAAAGTTCGACTTGACGCATTGCCGCGTTATTTTTAAATAAAGTTATAGCGCTCAATGGTACGTACACAGAATATAAAACGATTTTTATGGTGAAAAAGGTAGTCCGCTCACTATATACAATGGAGCCTTGCGTGCCTGGTTTGTCGCTCTTCAGAGTACCTCACACAAGGCTGCGGTGGCCTCTCTCTCTCACTGTTGGTCACTGATCCGGCAGCATCCCGTCCGTCGAGGGAAAGGGAGTGTGGTGGCCTCTCTCTCTCTCATTGTTGGTCACTGATCCGGCCGCATCCCGTCCGCCGGGGGAAAGGGAGGAAGTGCATCGTTTCTCCATTCGACGGTGCCGAGGGAGCATGTCCCGATCTACGGTACACGTCATTCTCTCTGACCAAGCTCGGGTGCGGCAGGGCCTACGCCACCTGCTCGCAGATTCCGCCCTCCCCCGCTCACCTAGTTACATCCCAACGACCTCCAGGTATCCCCTCCGACCTTGCTCCACTGCCCGTCTTCCCACGTTGCTGCATGTGGATCTTCCATAGTTCTTTGCCCAAAACGTAGCTCATCCAGCGTACTTTCCATATTGCATTCTCGTCCTCACACCGTTTTATACAAACACAACCGTGTTGTTATCTTCCCTTAGGGCAAGTAATATGCTTCTTTTTTGTCGTCGCATGTGTCATCAACTGTTATTGGCCAGTAATTGTTTCCTTTCTACCTCTTTTTTGCAAACAGGGCTATCCATTTCACCTCGTTGCTATTGCGACCTTTTGGTGAACTGCACAAATCACTTTTTTCTTAAGAGTGTTTTGTGCAGTTGTACTAAAATGTCACATGGACAACGTCTCTACATTTCAGTGTGACTGCACAAAGGGAGATTGGTTTTGCTCTATCCTCCTCATCCAACTCCGAGCCTAATCTTCTCCAACTAGTTAGTCTTAAAAGAGACTGCAAAGGTGACCGGCTTCTATTTATGTGTTTATTGTTTCATCAGCAGTCCTCTATTATCGTAATCACACTTAATATCTTTGGAACAGGGACGCTCAGCTCTATTTTAGTGGAACTGCACAAAATGATCGGAATGTTGCATGCTCCAGACAGCTACTTTTTTCCCAACATGCCTTGTTGATTTAGACAGAGCTGGGGGGACGTTGCTGCCAATGAAAGCATGGATCAATTTTAATTTAAACCTTCTCACAACTCTGTCTTCAGTTGTGATGTAATTATTAGCTCTAATCTGCTAATAATTGACATGCATTAGCAAGGAAGTTAGTTTTTTATTGTTTCCGAAAGAGCATCGATGGCAAGACACGCGAAACAGAAGCTGAAAGCTCACACCATTATACAATTTCATGTCTCGCTGGAAAATTATTTGTATAGTACGTCAATTATGTAAACAAAGGATGGAAGTTTGATAGCATTGCCAGAAGCCTCTTCATCATCCGGGTCCATGTGCCATGCACAAAATTATACTCCTTCATTCCTAAATATTTGTCTTTTTACAAATTTCAAACGGGCATATTTTAGAGTGTAGATTCACTCATTTTGCTTTGTATGTGTACTCCCTCCGTTCCTAAATATTCTATTCGTCTTTCTAGAGATTTCAACAAGTGACTACATACGGAGCAAAATGAGAGAATCTACACTCTAAAATATGTATATACATTCGTATGTGCCAGTCCATTTGAAATCTCTAAAAAGACAAATATTTGAGTAGTCACTCGTTGAAATCTCTAGAAAGACAAATATACTCCGGAGTATATTTAATAACCTAGGGGGTAGTGCACAACCGCATGGGAGACTCAGCCCGGTCGTTGCGCCGCATTAACAATGAGTAATGAGCAGTCAAATCGTAAGCCCCACCTTTCCCATTGTAAGTTGCTCTGAAGAAGCAACCATCAATACGCTCTTCTTTGAATCCGCTCATACTACTCCATCCGTCGCTGTTTATACAGCGCGCTTCAGAAAAAAGAAAAAAGATCTGTGGGACCAAGGCGACTAGCGATCGGCCTGAAAAATAGCATTGGTAGTTATAGCACGGCGTATATTACTAGTAGAGGGAATAATGCGTACACACATGCATGTAGTGCTTCCACCCCGGGTACATACATGCATGCACTTACTCCATTCCGTAGTTACATGGAGAGAAAATTGTGGACTTGATTGCGGTTACCACGCCCTAATTAATTGAGCATTAAACCAAACACGTCTAAAGTATCTCTGGTGGTGGAAGTGCATTGAGAGAAATGCATCATAATGAAGCGCGCCCTATAAACTGTGACGGAGGGAGGAGTAGTATGAAGGTTCAAACCCAAGTAAGCGTATGGCCATTCGGTCAACGCACCTCCTCTTGGCATATCACTGACATGTGGGACAGGAATGTGAGCAAACCGATCTCAATTGACGGCAAAGAGCCAACCCGTCGTTCCTTGAGAGAGACGAGGAGCGAGAACACACAGACGGGTTGGCATGGAGGCCAAGATATATTCGAGCGTGGTTGGTTGATCGATATCATTCATTACATGTTGATGTTGGGCTGCCGTTTTCCGCCCTTCTCCGGAATAAATGTGTACTTTATCACAGATAAAAAGAAATAAGAGTACAAACGCTCCACCATGCGGTTCTAGTAGTAGTACTACTCGTACTACTGCGCTTGGCTCTTTGCCTCTTCGTGAAGTCGAACAATGATGGTACTCCGCATGTTGGGTACTACAGTGTATGCCTCTGACAATCTGACACCGAATGGACTGATGCATGTCCACCGAGGGTAGGTTGCATTAGTCAAAAGGCGTAAGCGAGCTTCACCTTGTCCTGCAAGCTTCTCCTCGTTCTGTGAGTTGACGGGACACACCAAAAAGTAGTGCTAGTCCATACTCCCTCCTTTTCGGTTAATATGGCTCAATCCTTTTTGCGGGTAAATGAGAGAGCTTTATTCATATATAAGCATTCTTAGGACGATCAGCCAAGACACTGGTCACTAGGAAGCGAGTTAACCCGCAAAAAAAAGAAGTAGGAAGCGAGGTGTTTCATGAAGCCAGCTCTCGGCCACATTCAAAGTGTAGCAAGCACGGTTCGCACGAAGATGCGCCGCAAGGTTTGCTGACCTGTTTACATGCTGAATAACAAAAAAAGAGGTAATATTACCGAGCGCTACTATGTGTAATAGGATATGAGCCAGAATTAAGCGAGAATTGTGGCGAGTGTTCCATGCAATCAACTTCCATTATCACATGCGAGAACCCTCGAAGATAACCAAATGTGTTGAAGATTGCTTTATCACATTTTAAAATTATAATAAGAGTGCAGACGCTCCTCCATCTGGTTCCTAGTACTAGTGTAGTACGTACCTTTATAGACTATATTAGTAAACTTTGCGCTTGGCTGTTCGCCTATTCGGGAAGTCGAACAATAGTAGCACTAGTAGTATAGTGTATGCTTCTGGCAATCTGACACCGAATTAACTGTTGCACGTCCACCGCCTAAGCGAGGGAGAGCTTGCATTAGTCAAAAGTTTCTCCTTGTCCCGCGAGCCACCGCGCGCAAGAAATGCTAGTCCATACTGCCTCCTCTCCGGTTAATATGGATTAATTTCAAACAAGATAAATACACTGTCTGTCACTGTATATTTGTAAAAATATGGTCAGTGGACTTCATAATACGCTCATTGCGCTCAATATATATATTTTCTGGTGTGTATACGGTCACTAGCTCACCCTGACTAAGTATGTGTGTGCATGCACGTGTAGGTTGAGCACTTAGCGTGACCGTGTGTGTTCCGTCGTGTGCTCGGGCATGCATGCATTAGGGCGTCACGCGCGTTTTTGTGTCCATGTGTACGTGTGACTGTTGCATACATGTAGGGGGAGTACGTGTAGGGGCCACTAAGGACCAGTCAAATCACAGAGTAAATCACGTCTGTCGTGTTCGTGTCTCACCCTCCTCCACGGCTCGACCCCACACGGTCGCTTGGCATGCCACTCACCGCAAACCGAGTATACGATAACTTTCTCGCCTGCTTGTCGATGGATCGTACCATGAAGTACTACTAGCACTACTGGAAGAGATTGACGAGTTGGGGGAGGATAGCTAGCTATAGCACGAACTCCCAAAAACTTTTTACATGCATGTTGTAAGCCGGCTATTGTGACCTTTGAACGCGGAGCAGCCGCGTGCACCCGGAAGCGGCGGGGGCAACGCTCTCTCGGCCGGCACGCCGCTCCAATGCTGGCGCCAGTGAGAGGTCGCGTCCGCTCTGGCCGGGCATGAATGCGGCACTGACCATTTCGGGCGGGAAGCACGCGCGGGTGATGAAGAGGGTTCGGGTTGGTCAGGACCGGCCGTGGTAGCGGTCCGGACGTGCGCAAACAAGAGATGATGTACGTTAATATTGCTGCATATATAATTAACAACTTGAATAATGTGCCAGTTGGATAAATATGATTGGAGATGGAGATCGAAATGGAATTTTACGTAAACACGGATATGCATGTCTATGTCTATGTGTGTGTGCGCGACGACTCTCGCGACCTGGAAGCGGGGGCGTGTTTTTGATCGAGTTTTCTTTCTTGGTACGTTAGAAAATCAGTTTGTGCAACTCACATCTAGATGTTATTTAAGGATATCACATCTAAGCTCCCACAATATATAATGTAGCAACAAGAAACAAAAAAAACTAGGACAAAAAAATAGACCACAAACTATCGATGCTCATGGTCGCGCCTCATGGTTGCGTCGGCTGGTGAAGCTGATTGATTTTCAATGAAAAACAAGTTGTCTTCCATCAGTCCTCTTTGCTTGTTACGCACAAAGATGATATCCTTCGTCCGTTCACCTTGGTTGCGTTGGAGACGCAGTCGTCTTTCACGTTGGTGCAATTTTATCACACAATTGGCTATGAACCAAATGTTTCCTCGAAGAAGGATCGATGTTGGTACTAAGAGCATAAGTTTTGTATCGATTTCTAAGCCTTCTCACAACTTTGTCTCCAGCTCCCCTGTAATTTTATTTGTCCAGCTATTAACTTTGATTTAAAAAATGGTGTGGACTAAAAACCCGGATGGACGTAGTAGCCCTCCATTTTTATTTACTCCGCATATTAGATTTGACTGAAGTCAAACTTTGTAATACTCTCAAACCTTTCCGATAATTGAAATTAAAATTCTTTATTTGTACACACTCTCACACGTTTTGGATAATTTGGCGCATGTGTGGTTGTTCACTTAAGGGAGGGTAGTGTACCACACGTGAAGGACAAGAAGTGCGACCAGGACGCGTGGGCGTGGATCGTTAGTTCATCAGAAGTAGTACTCCCTCTGTACACTAAATAAAGAGTTTCGTTTCGTACTTACACAATTTAAAACAATTGTTATGGAGAGAATAAGAAAATCACTCCACTATATATTAGTCGTATACACACGAGAGTACTATATGGATGCAGCTTCATTGACTTAGTGCACCTACCTTTGGGTTTATGACAGGTGGGCCCAAAATGTTGCTGGCTCACTTGTCATACAGCCAAAAGCAGATGGAGTGAAGGCACCAAAGCTCAGTCCGTACTACATTACTATATATATAAGCGGGAGCCTCAGCGCTTGTTTGCTAGGGTTTGCACTCCCCACACGCTCGCCGCAATACATATATGTTACACGCTGGAGGCTCAGTGTTCATTTGCTAGGGTTTGCTATATTCACAGTCTCTCACCCTCTCTTCACCAGATCTAAACAATATTACGTTGGCCTCTTGTGTCTCTCCCCCCTCATAGCTGGTGAAGGAGGCGTCTGTATCCCGTCACACCGGGAAGGGGAGGAGGTGCAGCGTTAACTCTATCGCCTTTGGCGAGGGAGGCAATCCACTGCCGGCTGCGTTGTTCTCTTTCACCTAGCGCCTGTGCGGGAGGGCCACCGACCCCTTCTTCCTCTCTGTCGTACGTAGTGTGGGCAGATCCAGCCTCCCGCCGCACGCCTTGCCACATCCCGACGACCCTAAGGTATAAGTTTCTTTGAAACCGTCGTTGCTCTAGCTGCATGTGGATCTTTTTCGATCTATAGTCGAATTTAGGTCTTGGTTCAAAGAGGAAAGAAAGGTGCGATGGGGTGGAGCATGAATCTAGGACGTGGTTTAATGAGGAAAGGAGGGAGGAAAAGTAGTATAGACTGGCTATCGAGCCGCTTTGTTGGTCGAAAAGGGAAAAAGGGGGTAACCTAGTACACACATCTGTAAGGAACCGATCTCTTTGTTGAAAAGGGAAAGAAACTGGGGGGGTCGAGTAGTTTGTGCAGGACTAGATTTGCTGCCCTCATGTAGGAAAAAAGTTCAAAGAGAACAAATATGGGACCAATACAGATATGCTGCTTGGCTACATACTATGCATCACCCATTTATATGTGTGGACGCACATGGTGCTAGCATGTCCCATACAGCTATTTTGCTGTTGTTAATCTAAGGGCCTATTCGGTTCCAAATAAGTCACCAACTTATAAGTCGAAAAGTGAAAAAGTGACTTATTTTGCCAAACAGACCCGACTTATAAGTCACCCCAACTTATAAGTCATAAGTTGCTCCACCCCAACTTAAAACTTATAAGTCACCCCCTTTTACGTGTGTCCCACCACCTACATGATGTTGATTGGTGTGGGAAGGTGTGTCAGATGACTTATAAGTAAGGTGACAACCAAACAGGCGTAACTTATAAGTCACTGGTTTTAAGTCACCTAACTTATAAGTCAGGTGACTTTTTGGAACCAAACAGGCCCTAAGAATGCCGCTGGAAAATTGAAGCAATGCCACTGTTAAAAGTAAATTACATTTTTTAACGAATGTAGTTTCAAGAGAGTGTCTCTGTTAATATGAATCAATGCTACCATTTTAGAAATGCTACTATCCTACTTTGTTTTCGTCCAAGATAAGTTAGATGCTTCTTTCTGTCACCGTTTGTTTCATCCTCCTTTATTGGCAAGTAATTGTTTCCTTTTTTGCCTCTGTTAAAACAGAGGTATCAATTCAACTTGTTGCTATTGCGACATTTTACTTCGCTACTCCAAACACTTATGTTTTAAGAGTGTTTTGTGCAGTTCAACTTGAATGTCACACCGGTGACTTTGCTTAATTTTGGTGGAACTGCACAAAAGGAGATCGGGATTTGTTTCCATTGTTCCTATCGAGTTGTTTCAAATCTTGGTCTCTACCACATGATATCTATTCAACTTGTTGCTATTGCGACATTTTGCTTCGCTACGCGAAACACTTTGCTTGATTTCAGTGCAACTACACAAAATGAGATTGGATTTCCTATTCGTGTTAGCAGATTCGTATTTTATCCTGGTGTTCTCATGAAAGGTCAACAGGCCTTCATCCACATGATTGTGCAGTGTGCTTTGAGATGTTGTGCTACTTGTATTGGTACTGTTTTAAATAAATGTTGAATTGAAGCTATTGTATTGCTGTCTTTTCCCATTAAGTAGTGAACAAAAATGGGACCAACCCAGACATGATGCTTGTTGCTTTGTTGCAACAAACTCTGCATCACCCCCTTTATAAGTAGATGGAAGCACATATTGTTGTTGCGCCCACTCTCCCCTGGAACTGTTTATGCTTTTTGTTAATCTAATGTCGTTGGTAAAATTAAGCAATGCCACTTTCAGAATTAATTAAGTATTGTATCTTAGTTCAAAACTGCAACACTTGCTAGGAATGGTACTATCCTGCTTTGTAGTTCTTTCTACATGTTTAGCCAAGGTATTGTTAAGATATTGTCTCTTTAAAAATGAATCAGTTGCATTGTTTTAGGAATGGTACTTTTCTGCTTTGTCGTTCTTTATACATGTTGAACCAAGGCATTGTTAAGATAATGTCTCAGTCAATATGAATGAATCACACTGATGGAGAATTGCTCCTCTCCTGCTTTGTTCCCATTAAGACAAGTCATCAACCGCTATTTCTCAGTAATTGTTTCCCTTATACCTATTGTTGCTTAAAGGGATATCAAAATTAAAGCTCGATTTTATTCTGACTTTGATTTTAGTTGAACTGCACAAAAGGAGCCAATGTGTCCAAGGCAAACTGCTGCGTTACTGGGTCCAGTTGGTCGTTCCACTTTGCAGAAAGAAGCAGTCACTAGATGTGGTACATTACAGAAGGAATGACCGAGAAGCTTTACAGAGTATTATTAGACACCGGTGACATGACTAGTCTGCAGAGACCATTGGCAATTTAACAACACATGGAGTGCCCTGGGCAAAAAGTGCCAAAACATGTACAAGAAGCTAAGACACGACACGATCATAGGCATTACATATTTTGAATGGGAAAATCTTGTCAAAGTTTAATCATTGATGTTAGCAAGAATACGTTAGTTTAATATATTAGAATTGGAAAAACTTGTCAAAATTTGCTCATTGATGTTAGCAAGAATACGTTAGTTTAATATATTGGAATTGGAAAACCTTGTCCAAATTTGCTCATTGATGTTAGCCAGAAGACATGCATTTGATATTTTTGAGTGGGACGCCCTTGCTGTGAGCAGCGTCGAGTGTTTTTTCCTATTCCTGTGTTCAGTTTAGAAGTAAATAGTTACTCTGTTGAGATATTCCTGTGTTAAGAGTTTGTTCTGAATATTGTCTATGTAATGCCAGGCCTTGTGTTTGATTGCAAAGTTGAGCATGGAATGTTGTGGCATGCAGCATCACGAGCTGTTCACCGTACCTCCTGAGAATAATGCTTCGTATTGTTTTGCATGTCGATCTAATGCCAGTGATTTGCTTGTTAAGAAGATCATCCTCTTCTGTTGTTTCCGTGGTAAGAAGTTCATCGTCTGATGTTTCATTCATAGCCTATACGACATGCCGGGTAGGTTAGACGTGAAACCATATGATCTTCCGGCCAACTCATGATATTAGGACGTGATTCAGGGGCGGGCCCACCTCAATTCAAGGGTATTCAGTTGAATACCCATTATTTGGGGCAAAAGACTAGGTATATATAGTATTTATACTGTGTATATATAAAGAAAAGCGAAACTGATACACCAAAACATGCTATTCCAGCATTTAAGCCCAAAACCAGAGGCTCACGACGTCTTGGCCCAGTAGACAACCACGACTTGGCCCAAATGGCTGCACCACAACGCACGCACAGTCGCACACGTCGTCCATCGTTGCCAAAGAAAAGTCTGTCGATCGAATCGATCAGACGTGGAGATGCACGATTGTTCCGCTGTTCGGTTGTTTCCTAGTTATCTTCGCAGTCGTAGTTCGCACGCGAGCCGCCAGGCGTCCAGGGCTGTTATCGTCGGCTGATCGACGATCGCGCATGCGCACGGCGGTGCAGACGGCGACAAGAATCCATCCCTTGCTGTCTAGCTCACTGCCCCCTTTGGTTCTAATCTTTGTAGTAGGCAGCCGCAGCAGGCCACATCGATTCAGTTTCACAGCCACAACTCACGGGTTCAACTATTGAGGGTATAATTGCTATTTAGATGTATTGATCCTTCAATTTCTGAAATTAGGAGCTCTCCTTTCATGCAGTCATGCTGATTCTTAACTCAAGTACTGTCATGCTAATTTAATTTCTGAATTCATCTATCACTACATGGTGCAGGAAGGGGCACATTTTTCTTCTCGCTGTCCAGCAGGCTGCAGTACAGACTTACAAGATTAAGTAAGTCTATTTAATTATAGTGAAACTAGAGGCTTGTTTGCAGTTGATTATGAATTAGTTAGACACATGGGAATTTGAAATATTTTGTTTGAATTTGTAATGTGACAATGTTTATAAATTTTGAATTTGTTATGGTGAGCATTATCTGTAACTATCAGTACTCTAAAAATTTGAGTAATTTTACTTTTCAGGTGTAAAACATGAAGAGGAAGAATACCCGTACTATTTATTTGAGAGATTTCTTGAATGATGGGGCAAAAATACTTGAATGATTGCTTGGTCACATTTATTGTAAGGGAATTCTTCTTGCAACTTAAAGATGATGACATCTCAAACTTGAAAAAAAAGATTATGACATCAAAACTCATTTTCAAAGCATAAAGGATCGCAAAGTTATCATGTAATTTCTAAGTATATATCTTAGATTTTGTCACAATATGTTGACCAATTTTTACTGCTATATGTTGAACAGTACCAAGTTATGATCAATATTTTATCAATACAATATATTATGCCATATCATTTATAATTTAGATCTAGTACAATATGTTGCTATAATCGGTTATACGTCCCTAAAGGAAGGATATAGGCTTCCATTAAAGGTTTCCAAATTTTGAATACACAGCCCTCAATTCTTGGGCCTGCCCCTACCGTGATTGGATCATCGTTTTCCAACCAAAACCGCTTGTAAAACTGACGCTTGTGAATTAAAGCATATCGTCTCGGGCGAAGGCGCTTGGTTTGTCGATTTCGACTAGTAAAATATCGTTAGTACTTCACACACGATAAAAATGTTGAACGGCACTCGGACGATTGCTAATCCAGCCGTTAGCTATTGTTTCAGCCTTGCCCATGGATGGCATGATACGCACGTCACGCATGTATCATCTGGTAATGTCGTCCATATAGCAGTGCTCGTAAAATATACACTGGTCTCTCAAATTACACGCGTAACCCGCCGGTTTTACTTACAGACCTCGGGCCTTCCGATGACGAGTAAATTACACTTGTATGTTAATACAGGTTTGAAATAAACCAGAGCTCCCAAGCACGGCCTTACCGTTTCATGTCGTCTCAGTTTCTCGAAGGTGCTCATAGGTGTCTGATGATCCTGGCTTCTTGAATGAGCAGCAGGCGCTGTATCAGACCTCCGAAGGGCCCGTGAGGCCCTCTCCGTTGTCCTTCGAGTTGTTGCACTCACTGTGGCGCCGAGCATTGTTAACATGGTCAACGAACATGAGGATTCAGGAGATGACTTTATTTTGACTGGATGACACTAGGGACCCACTAGGGCCATAGCCGTACGTACGCAAGTGCCTCCTTATTATGTACAACTATATTTTTTTGCTTTCTCCTGGTTTCCTGACATCACGGTCCCACACCATTGTCAACCTATGTAGTCAATATAAACAAGAGAATTGCACAAGGTGCGGCCGACAGCAGGGACCAAGCAGCTCGAGCAGTATTTGTGTTTTTAGGCGTGAGCACTGCAGAGTTTTTCTTGGCGATGATTTCGTTGTTGTTCAGAGGACAGCAGGGTATTAACTGGCCGGGCTGTCGCCCGTCTAGCTTAGGCCAGATATCCAGCCCAGATACTACTTTTTTCAAGATGAAAATGGCTAGCCCAGTTATACTTCTTTTTGAGGAATACCCAGACAAGGTCAACTTGTTATTTTCCGCCCCGCTGTGCTGCAAATCTTTCCTAGGAGGGATGCATTAGGCTTACCAGGAAAATGGGCTTTAAAAATAATAAATGGGATGTAATTATAAAAACTGGGCAGTAACTATAAAAAATGCACCAAACTCGAAATTAGTTTATAAAATATTATTTATGGATTTTGAAAATCTTAAATTTTCATTGTTGCGCGCGCAATGTTTCGTTGGATTTTTAGGTAATACAAATTTATACTTAATCTGAATAGAAATTTCGGGATAAAAATATTTCGGATCCCATCAAAATGTGGGAAATTTTATTGAATTCAGTCTTCAACGGTTGGTTGAAATTATTAATCGTTGTCCTAGCTAGAAAATGGGTTGTACTTTTAACAAACTGTAAATGGGCTGTTGTAAATTCCATTAGAATTCAAAAATGGGTTGTACATTCTTACAAAACGCAAATGGGCTATAAGTTCTCTGCCACACACATATGGGCCTACTAAGTGACACGTCCCCTAAAACAATAAGTTGACGCGTATGCAAGGCTTTGTCAACCTATTATAGTCAACACACGGTTCTAGCAGCAGTGGCCATTGGATGTCTATCCAACGGATATCGTGCTTCTTCTTCAATCTCGGATATTCTTAGCTTCGGCCGCCCAAAAAATGATTCCTCCCCCTGATATCTGGGGTGCACCGTTTCGGAGGCTGACCTGTGGGCCTACTAAGTTGGAGCGTACAAAGGGCTTTGTCAACTTAGTCAATATAAACGATTCTAGCTTCAGTGACCATACGATGTCCATCCAACGGCCGTAATGCTTCTTCAACCTCTGGTCTTCTTGGTCCAGCCGCCCAAAGCAGCGCCGGTCGTGCCACCTGCTCCTGCCTCTCGTGGCTGGCTGTGCTACCGCGGAGGCCTCACCGCCCCCATACTACTCCCACCGCTGGCCAGGACATCCCTCCACTCACCCACACCCCCTGTTATTCTGCGGCGACGGCAGCCTCACACCGCAGCCGAACCAGTGAACCCTCGTACTCCTCTCCGCGCGGGCTTCCACTTCTGCGTCTTCCCCGGCTCCGCGTCGTCCCCTTCCTAGGCGTCGCCGTCGTCCACCGCTCTGGTGCTCTCGGTGCGGCGTGGTCAATGTGGTCAACGACCGACTTCCATCGGAAGAGTACTGTACGTGGAGAGGCTGACAGCTGGGTCCATGGCGGTCGCAAGGAAGTGCCTCCTTATGACGCGCAAAATAATTATTCCTCCACCTGACAGGAGGGACCCACCGGATGGGCCACCTTATTTCGCGAAAAAAATGTTTCCCCCTGACTGCTGGTACCCACCGGACGGGCCACCGTATTTCGCGAAAAAATGTTCCCCCCGCTGTCAGCTCGGACCCACCGGAAGTGCCTCTTTATTACGCACAAAAAATGAATACTCCCCCTGCTAGCTGGGACTCACCTTGGTGGGAAGCTGACTTGTGGGCCTACTAAGTTGACGGGGACGGAGGGCTTTGTCAACTTAGTCAATATAAACGATTCTAGCTTTAGTGACCGTATGATGTCCAATCAACGGCCGTAGTGCTTCTTCAACCTCCGGTCTTCTTGGTCCAGCCGCCCAAAGAAGCGCCGGTGGTGCCGCCTGCTCCTGCCTCCGTGGCCGGCTGTGCTGCCGCGGAGGCCTCACCGCCTCCATACTACTCCCACCGCTGGCCAGGCCATCCCTCCACTCCACTCACCCACACCCCCTATTATTCTGCGGCGACGGCAGCGCAGCCGAACCAGTGAACCCTCGTACTCCTCTCTGCGTGGGCATCCACTGCCACGTATTCCCCGGCTCCGCGTCGTCCCCTTCCTAGGCCTCCCCGTCGTCCACCGCCGTGGTGCTCTCGGTGCGGCCTGGTCAATGTGGTCAACGAACGAATTCCATCAGAAAAATATTGTACGTGAAGAGGCTGATAGCTGGGTCAACGACAGCCGCAAGGAAGTGCCTCCTTATTATGCAGAAAATAATTATTCCTCCACCTGACAGCAGGGACCCACAGGACGGGCCACCAGTATTTCACGAAAAAAATCGTTTACCCTGACTGCTGGGACCCACCCGACGGGCCACCGTATTTCACGAAAAAAATGTTTCCCCTGCTATCAGTTCGGACCCACCGGAAGTGCCTCCTTATTACGCAAAAAAATGAATACTCCCCGCCAGCTGGGACCAACCTTGGTGGGAGGCTGACTTGTGGGCCTACTAAGTTGACGGGGACGAATGGCTTTGTCAACTTAGTCAATATAAACGATTCTAGCTCCAGTGACCGTACGATGTCCATCCAATGGTCGTAGTGCTTCTTCAACCTCTGGTCTTCTTGCTCCATCCGCCCAAAGCAGCGCCAGTCGTGCCGCATGATCCTGCTTCCCGTGGCCGGATGTGCTGCCGCGGAGGCCTCACCGCCCCCTACTATTCCCACCGCTGGCCAGGCCCTGCGGCGACGGCAGCCTCACACCGCAGCCGAACCAGTGAACCCTCGTACTCCTCTCCGCGCGGGCTTCCACTATCGCGTCTTCCCCGGCTCCCCATCGCCCCTTCCTAGGCCTCGCCGTCGTCCACCACCCTGGTGCTCTCGACGCGGCGTGGTCAACGTGGTCAAGGAACGACTTCCATCAGACATGGACTGTATGTGGAGAGGCTGACAGCTGGGTCCATGGCCGCAGCAAGGAAGTGCCTCCTTATTACGCAGAAAATAATTATTCCTCCACCTGACAGCGGGGACCCACCGGACGGGCCACGGTATTTCGCGAAAAAATGTTTCCCCCCTGACTGCTGGGACCCACCAGCTGCACCTTCACACACAAGGAAGTGCGTCCGGGCAAAAAAAATAATTCACCCTCCTGACTGCTGGGACCCACCAGCTACATCTTCGCACGCAAGGAAGTGCGTCCGGGCAAAAAAAACGATTCGCCCCCCTGACTGCTGGGATCCACCAACTACATCTTCGCACGCAAGGAAGTGCGTTCAGGCAAAAACAAAACAAAACAATTCGCCCCCTGACTGCTGGGACCCACCAGCTACATCTTCGCAGGCAACGAAGTGCCTCACAGTCGGGACCCACCTGGTCGAAGCGTACATACCGTTGTCATTCTGGTCGCGAACGTGTATGTACATATATACTGGTGGATGTAGAGGCGCGCACGTGTCGTAGTAGAGGCGCACACGTAGCATGTACACGTACGTACAACAGCGAGGGTGGAAGAAAGAAAATACGGCCACGTACGTACATATGGGCAGGGTCTCTAACGCCTATCGCGCATACGTACATGGTTGGGTCGGAACAGAGAAACTACGGCATCGTCGTGTTCATGGGGAGCCAACCGGCTGGGTCCGAACGGAATGTGTGGTCGTGTTCATCGGGAGGGCTTGGACGGAACAGGCGATGGAAATGAGGCCTGGCGTACCGCACAACAGAGGAAACGGCCTTGTGTTCGACCGGCCACATTCGAAACGGGGTCATGTTGATTGGGAGGGGCCTGGCGTACCGCAAAACGGAGGAAACGGACCTCCTATGGTCGAAACGGGGGTCCTGTTGATCGGGAGGGGTGTGGTGTACCGCAAAATGGACGAAACGGACCTCCTATGGTCGAAACGGGGGTCCTATTGATCGGGAGGGGTGTGGCGTACCGCAAAATGGACGAAACAGACTTGTATTGGAGCGCTACGGTCGAGACAGGGGTCCTGTTCATCGGGAGGGGTGTGGCATACTGCAAAACAGACGAAACGGACTTGTGTTGGAGCGCTACGGTCGAAACGGGGGAGGAGGGGTGTGGCGTACCAAAAAACGGGACTCCACGGGATACTGTTCATCTCCACCGTCGACCTCCTCCAGCCTCCACGGGCTACCGTCGACCTCCTCCAGCCTCCACGGGCTCCTGTTCATCCAGCCTCCACCGTGCGCTACTCCACCGGCTACTGTTCAACCACCCCTCCACGGGCACCCCTCCACCGTCTACTGTTCATCCAGCCCTCCACACCACGGGGTCCTGTTCAACCACCCCTCCACGGCCACCCCTCCACCGTCTACTGTTCATCCAGCCCTCCACACCATGGGTTCCTGTTCATCTAGAGGCAACGCCACCGCTCACTGTTCATCCACCCCCCCAACGCTCATTGTTCATCCTAGAGGCAACATTGATTGGCTTCAGTTAGCAGCGGTAGCGAAGGAATCGCTCCATCGGTTTCAGTTAACAGCCATCAATCGATCGCTCGGGTTCAGTAATGCGTAGCCTGTAGTGCAATCGCTCGGGTTCAGTTAGAGCCCAACGCCTCGCTCGGGTTCAGTTAGAGCCAACGCCTCACACACACGCGTGTACGTACGAGAGAAACGCGCATCGCTCCGCCCCCCGACCTCCCTCCGTAACCGGCAACTCCCCGAAATTTTCCTCCCCCTCGCTTCTACCACGGTTTTTTCCGTCATGGACGTCCCAAAGAATGTCATGCAGCTGCGTCCGCCCAGGATGAAAACCCCATTTTTTGTCATGATTTTTTGTCATAGAAGTAGGAGCCCACCACATCTATGATGATACTGGGTTTTGTCACAATTATCGTCAGAGAAGTGTCATATGTATGACAGAAAAAAAATTTCGTTCGGCCCAAAATGTCACGGATGTGTCTTTTTTGTAGTGAAGGCACCATATGCATGATATTACCAACATCAGCATGCCAAGTTAGAGCGAAGACCTCATGGGGTAAATAGGAGTGGTCTTCTCCTTCTGAATATCCCTTAGAACAGTTATCTTCCTCTTGATTACGATCCGAAATGGGTGGAGGGGGGGCTGCCTTTGCGCCCACCATGGAGCGACATCTGCATGAAATTTTATTGCCACGCAAGGCTCGTCTTTTTTCCTCTACATGATCAGTTCCATTGTGTACAATAACTGGCATGCATAGGAATAAAACATAGTGAGATTATGTAAGGAGTGCATGCACAAATCTAGAGTGATGGTAGCAAACTGTGGATAGACCCAAAACCAATGATAGGAGGCAGATAATAGCTTTAGTTAAAAAATACAGATAATGGCTCCTTTAATGTTTGTTTGCACCCAACATGAAACTCATAGTAGACACCCAAGATTAACCAGATAGTAGACAAATAGTACTGATTGTTGACCCAATATGTACCCCACAACCATTTAAAAACTCAAGTTTCAGCATTAGTTTGGACCTGACTTGGAGTCTAATAGGTGAACACGATGATAATGTAGCATGCCATCATATTAAGTGGTGCATAACGTAAGCAGCCATGGAAGAGTGTGACCTCTCTTGTGGATCTGTGTAGTCCTCAAGGTCATATGGTCAGTTGATGATGGTAATGCAGTTGTCGTGACTGCCGGCGGCGGGGAAGAAGATCTGAGGAGGCGAAAGACAGTCTGGAGTGCGGATCCCTGCTGTGGTGAACCCTTCCATTGTTGGAGCAGCTGAACTGGGGTGGAACACAACGCCACAGGAGCAGGACAAACCACACAAGGTTTTCTTTGACACATATCTCTAACAGAAGTAATTGTGTAAGGGCTTGTTTGAATTTGAGGATTCTAACAATGCAGGGATAGGAAATAGACAGGAATAGGATAGGAATGCATGTGCAAAACAGAGAATTTAAAAAACACAGAATTTCTGCCAATCTGGGTGTTTGATTCACAAGAATTTGAAGATCATAGGATGCAAAGAAGCATGGTGAGATTAAGTCAAACCACAAGAAAATGTACGGTTATAATGCTATTATGCTACTATCTCTTAGTATTGTTCTTCATGAATAGGAATATGAAAAGGAGGACAAGTGGATATTAGAATTCCTACGGTTTTTCTTTCAAGGAGACACTAAAGGAACAAATCCTACAGTTTTCCTTTGCTCCATTCCTTTGCACCAAATTCATGAAAAGTAGTACCATAGGAGACTTTCCAATTCCTATGTTTTTCATTCACTTTTCCTTTCAAGCACTAGCGATTCTAGTAGGCGGGCTTGAGCAAGGAAAATCCTACACTAACAAAAAGTTTTTGTGCTACTTCTGTTACTTTGGACCCAGGCCACTGCCCTACTAGCTCAACTCCCAGGCCCGTCGACAAATGCGCAGCTCAAACGCGCAGAGATAAATAATGATGGCATTCAAGAGAGTCCATCACGGATAGCTAAGTTACCTGGTAGCTCACTTGTTGTCATATAGTAGGATAAAATAATCGTATTTCACGTTACTATGTGTGCTCAGTGGACAATATATATAAAATGTAGAGTAAAAAAGAGATGCAACAAGTGTACAACCTCTTTGACAAACCCATGTTAATCTCAGCATGATTGGGTTGGCCGGTGAGGATGGTCCGACTGACTTGGCTGTCGGAGGAGGGGAAGAAGATCTTAGGTGTCTGGAGATGGATCCTAAGGTACTACTCCATTGTGATGGAGGGTTTCGTCGTTGGAGCAGCTCCGGTGAGTTGTACGACGTCGAGGCTGAAGCAGGACAAGAGAGACAACGTTAACCTGGGTGGAATTCTAATAGCATCTCCAATAGATGACATAAAATACATAACCACAAAGTGCTAGATGTAAAATACATCAGCCGCTCATCTGTGAACTTAACTGTCGAAACTGAATTTAACTGTTGAAAGTGAACTTCACTATCGAAACTGAATTTTGCTATCGAAACTAGATTTTACTATCGAAACTAAACGCACTATAGGTGAGGCTTCACGTCAGTCAACGGACTTTTTCATCTCTGGTCAGTCGATTTTGCACCTGTTGGATAAGAAATCAAGGGTCTGCAGTTCATCTTCAACCTCCACCCCCCTGAGCCGCCAGCCACCACCGGCCAAACAGTCGTCCCCCACCGCTCGCGGCCGGCAGTGCGCCGCTCCGCCCGCCCCAAAGACACTCCCCACCGTCGGTCTGCCAC
>NC_041391.1:595787646-595897509 GCF_002162155.2 Triticum dicoccoides
GCCCCCCTTGTCGGTGTCAAAACTGGCGGATCTCGTGTAGGGGGTCCCGAACTGTGCGTCTAAGGCTAATGGTAACAGGAGGCGGGGACACAATGTTTACCCAGGTTCAGGCCCTCTCTATGGAGGTAATATCCTACTTCCTTCTTGATTGATCTTGATGATATGAGTATTACAAGAGTTGATCTACCACGAGATCATAGAGGCTAAACCCTAGAAGCTAGACTATGGTATGATTGTTGTTGTCCTATGGACTAAACCCTCCGATTTATATAGACATCGGAGGGGGTTAGGGTTACACAGAGTCGGTTACAGAGAAGGGAATCTACATATCCGGATTGCCGAGCTTGCCTTCCACGCCAAGGAGAGTCCCACCCGGACACGGGACGAAGTCTTCAATCTTGTATCTTCATAGTCCAACAGTCCGGCATAAGCACATAGTTCGGCTGTCCGAGGACCCCTTAATCCAAGACTCCCTCAGTAGCCCCTGAACCAGGCTTCAATGACAATGAGTCTGGCATGCAGATTGTCTTGAGCATTGCAAGGCGGGTTCCGTCTCTGAATACTCCAAGGTAGATTTCGAACACAAAGATCGTGTCCGGCTCTACAAAACAAATTCCACATACCGCCGTAGAGAGCACAATATTTCACAAATCTAATCTGCTGACAACTTTTCATAGCATGACATCACATCGCGGCCCGGTCATTATGCGAACCGTTTTTCTCAACCTGCAACTGTACGTATTGCAAGGCGGTTTTATTGGCACGTCTTGTCGAAGCAGAGATCATGTCCCCTTATCATGGGATTCTCATCAATACGGGTGTGGGTAACCCAACCACGCCATCAACACGGCGCTTGGGGAATAAGCGAGTTTACAGGGCAAGTGGGGAGGCATGGGATCCTGCTGTCTGTATAAGGATATAAGGACTCCTCCTTTTTCACCCACGCCTTCTCCTTCCTCTGCTCATCCATTCTCTCCCACTCGAGCTCCATCACCCAAGCGTTCGTCTTCTCCACCCATAAAGGCCCTCCAAAAATGTCTAGATCCAGAGCAGGAGGCAAGTGGATGGCCACTACCGTCTGGCAGAAGGATATCA
Source organism: Triticum dicoccoides (assembly GCF_002162155.2). Taxonomy (NCBI): domain Eukaryota; kingdom Viridiplantae; phylum Streptophyta; class Magnoliopsida; order Poales; family Poaceae; genus Triticum; species Triticum dicoccoides. The sequence continues at coordinate 595,788,742 of NC_041391.1, forward strand.
AAAAGCTTCGGGAGGCCGGGTATCTGGCCAAGAAAATTAGCCATCGTCTCCCGACGACGGGACAGATCGTCCCCACCCCGGAACCCCACGAGAGGGTCGTGTTCCTCCCTCATTTGTCTGCGGGCTAGGGTTTCCCCTCCACCCATTCATTCGCGGCATCATGTATTACTACGGGATCGATTTTCACGATCTATCCCCCAATTCCCTCCTCAACATCTCGACATTCATCGTCGTGTGCGAGGCCTTTCTCCGCATCTCACCACACTTCGGCTTATGGCTGAAGATTTTTAATGTGAAGTCCAAGGTAGTGAGCGGCGAGCACGCCGAGTGTGGAGGTGCCATGGTGAGCAAGATGCCCAACGTCACATGGCCATCAGGTACTTTCAATGATTCCGTCAAGGAATGGCAACAATAGTGGTTGTACGTCACCGAGCCACGCGGCACGGAATGGGCCGCCGCTCCTGAATTCCGATCCGGAGCTCCCGTGCGGCTTATGTCCTGGCCCAAGAAGGGCCTGAACTGGTCTTCACCCGACGAGTTGTCGGTGCTCCAAACGCGCATCAAGGATATGGAAGACAAGAATATCAAACTTGTCAATGTAGTCCAGGTGATGTTAGTTCGCCGGATTCTTCCTTGTCAACATAGGTCCTGCAATTTATGGGAATTCGACCCGGCCAAGCACCAGACCCTGCTAGAGATTTTAGGCTCCTCGCACAAAGACATCTAGAAGATGCTCTTCAAGTTTGGCAAATCGTGGCCGAACTCAGCCGAGGACCGCGGGCACCAATTGTCCCGTCCTGCAAGTTCGGTAAGTCACTGTATGTTGGCAAGTCATACATTTTATTTGCATAATCCAAGGGAAACGCTTAACGTGTTTTCCACAACTCTCCGAGGGTTGGACGAAGAAGGCAGGGCGGATCTAATGTCCGGCCCCACTGCCAGAAGAACCGGTCGGCCCACTACTGACGAAGATGCTGGTCCCGGCACCTTACAAGGCACCAAAGAAGAAGGCCGAGAAGGAGGCCAAAGAGACCAGGAGCCCACTCTTCTGAAGACTCTGAGGCCCACTCTTCCTCCGAAGAGGACGAAGAAGAGGAGGAACACCAATCCCAGTGAGGGGAAGAAAGAAAAGGAGAGCCTCCACATCCTTGGAGGCCGAGTCGCCAAAGAAGGGAAAGAAACCCTTTCCGGAGGAGTCCGCCGCCATTATCGACAGCAGCCCGGAGTGGGATCCCAAGGCCCAGCCCCTAGTGAGATCGTGAGTATATAAAACCTGAACACGTTACGCATCCAGACTTACTATTGTATGGCGTTTAGTCATTGAGCCATGCCATTTTTGTTTACAGTTCGGCAAGGTTCCGCACCGAACAATCCTCATCGGAGGATTTATTGAGCTCAGATGCTATGGACAGCGGGACGCCCCCGAAGGCCTGATACGTCTCCATCGTATCTATAATGTTTGATTGTTCCATGCCAATATTATTCAACTTTTATATACTTTTGGCAACTTTTTATACTATTTTTTGGGACTAACATATTGAGCCAGTGCCCAGTGCCAGTTCCTATTTGTTGCATGTTTTATGTTTCGCAGAAAACCAATATCAAACGGAATCCAAATGGGATAAAAACGGACAGAGAATTATTTTGGAATATTTGGGATTTCCGGAGGAAGAATCAACGCGAAACAGTGTCTGAGGTGGCCACGATACGGGGGCGCCCCCTACCCCTGGGCGTTCCCTGGGCTCCTGTGGGCCATCCGTAAGGCGCTTGAGACTCTACTTTTGCCGCAAGAAAGCTAATTTTATGAGAAAAATCTAGGCGAAAGATTCACCCCAATCGGAGTTACGGATCTCCAGATATAAATGAAACGATGAAGGGGCAAAATCGGGGAACGCAGAAACAGAGAGATAGATCCAATCTCGGAGGGGCTCTCACCCCTCCCAAGCCATGGGAGCCAAGGACCAGAGGGGAAACCCTTCTCCCATCTAGGTAGGATGTCAAGGAAGAAGAAGAAGAAGGGGGCCTCTTTCCCCCTTGCTTCCGATGGCGCCGGAACGCTGCCGGGGGCCATCATCATCACCGCGATCTTCACCAACACCGCCGTCATCTTCACCAAAATCTCCATCACCTTCCCTCTTCTATATTCAGCGGTACACTCTCCCGCAACCCGTTGTACCTTCTACTTGAACATGGTGCTTTATGCTTCATATTATTTTCCAATGATGTGTTGCCATCCTATGATGTCTGAGTAGATTTCCGTTGTCCTATTTGTGATTGATGAATTGATATGATTGGTTTGAGTTGCATGTTTTATTATTGGTGTTGTCCTATTGTGCCCTCCGTGTCGCACAAGCATGAGCGATTCTCGCTGTAGGGTGTTGCAATGCGTTCATGATTCGCTTATAGTGGGTTGCATGAGTGACTAAAACACAAACCCGGGTAAGGGGATTGTTGTGTATGGGATAAAGGGGACTTGATACTTTAATGCTATGGTTGGGTTTTACCTTAATGAATCTTTAGTTGTTGCGGATGCTTGCTAGAGTTCCAATCATAAGTGCATATGATCCAAGTAGAGAAAGTATGTTAGCTTATGCATCTCCCTCAAATAGAATTGCGATAGTGATTACCGGTCTAGTAACATAGTCAATTGCCTAGGGACAATTTCACAACTCCTACCACCACTTTTCCACACTCGCTATATTTACTTTCTGGCATCTTTATTTAAACAGCCCCTAGTTTATATTTACTTGCTCTTTATTCTCTTGCAAACCTATCCAACAACACCTACAAAGTACTTCTAGTTTCATACTTGTTCTAGGTAAAGCGAACGTCAAGCGTGCGTAGAGTTGTATTGGTGGTCGATAGATCTTGAGGGAATATTTATTCTACCTTTAGCTCCTCGTTGGGTTCGACACTCTTACTTATCGAAAACTGTTGTGATCCCCTACACATGTGGGTTATCAAGACCTTTTTCTCGCGCTGTTGCCGGGGAGTCATAGCGTGGGGTGAATATTCTCGTTTGTCCTTGTTTGCTTTATCACTAAGTAATTTTTATTTGTTGTTCTTAGTTGTTCTCTATCTTTAGTTATGGATATGGAACACAAAATACCAAAAAAATAGAGGTACTTGTTACTCGTGTAGATGGGGTAACTCCTAAAACCCCCAATGCTCATTATGTGAAAGATATTAGGTACTACTTTAATAATCCTGAGAAAACCCCATTCAACTTTATAATGGGAGACACGTTGGATCAACGTGAATACTTTAGGGATTATCGCTCGACACAAAAAGGGAAACTATTATGGGATCAATTTATTATGTTGCGTTGGTATGCCTGGAATCTATGCTTGAGATATGATATTACTTGTTGCTCTAGGATGGAGGCTCCACACCTTCCCTTTTCATGCAAATTTAATGATAATGAAACCTTAGCTTCTTATCCTAATGGTATGTATGATTACTATGATGTGGAACAAATAGAAGAATTTGTTGCTTTTAAGGCTGCTTATGAAATTGAAGCTTTGTTTGAAAAGTATGAAGCTTTTGATGATGATGGTTATATGCCTGAAAATCTTGCTATACTTAGATATTGCTATGAAAATTATGAATACAATTACTATATTAATGCTTTTATGAAGAAAGTCTATGTTGTCCAAGAAGAGACTAATATTTTGCAGGAAGCTATGGAAGAAGAAATTGAGGAAACTGTGAGCTCGTTGGATGAAAAAGATGATGAGGAGAGCGAAGAACAAAAGGAGGAAGAGCGGATTAGCTACCCGTGCCCACCTTCTAATGAGAGTAACTCTTCAACTTATACATTGTTTAATTCCCCTTCGTGCTTACCGAAGGATAATTGCTGTGATGATTGCTATGATCCCTTGAATTTGTTTGAAATATCCCTTTTTGATGATGCTTGCTATGCTTGTGGCCAAGATGCCAATATGAATTATGCTTATGGAGATGAACTTGCTATAGTTTCTTATGTTAAACATGAAATTGTTGCTATTGCGCCCACGCATGATAGTCCTATTATCTTTTTGAATTCTCCCTACTACACTATATCGGAGAAGTTTGTGCTTATTAAGGATTATATTGATGGGTTGCCTTTTACCATTGCACGTGATGATTTTGATAGATATAATATGCATGTGCTTGTTGTTCCTACTTGCAATTATTATGAGAGAGGAACTATATCTCCACCTCTCCATGTTTCCAATACGATAAAATTGCAAGAAACTATTTATACTATGCATTGGCCTTTACTATGGGTGCATGAATTGTTCTTTCATGACATGTTGATGCATAGGAAGAGAGTTAGACTTTTTTGTTACATGATATATGTTACTTTGTGCTCACTACTAAATTACAAATCATTGTTAATTAAAATTGGCTTTGATATACCTTGGGATCCGGGTGGATTCATTACTTGAGCACTAAATGCCTAGCTTAATGGCTTCAAAGAAAGCGCTGCCAGTGAGACAACCCGGAAGTTTTACAGAGTCGTTTATTTCTGTTGAGTGCTTTCATATAGTTTAAAAAAAGAGGGGAACCTAAAAACTTTTCAAAAAGGAAAGTGAAAGTAAGAAAGACAAGCATTGTTGAAGTGGGAGCTAGCCTTGAACTTTTTTCATCCTCACGGAAACTTTGTGAATCTAAATTACAGAAACTTTTCAACAAAAATAATTATCCCCTTGTACAATTCCATTTTATTATAAAAATAATGTGCCTAGGTTTGCCTTTAGGATGTTTACAATGCTTGTTGGTTTGTACGGTGCAGGACAGAAACTTTGGCTGTAGTGCGCGATTTTACGTTTTTAACTGGAACGTGAATTGGTTCCGATTACTTTTGCACTGTCTTGATCTACAACTTGTTTATTTTTCCTAATTTTGGTAGAATTGTTTGGGTACCATAAGTATGGTGATTGTTCAGATTGCTACAGACTGTTCTGTTTTTGACAGATTCTGTTTTTGATGCATAGTTTACTTGTTTTGATGAAACTATAAATTTATATCAGTGGATTAAGCCATGGAAAAGCTATATTACAGTAGACACAATGCAAAAACAAGATATGAATTGGTTTTCTACAGTACTTAGAGTGTTGATTTGCTTTATTATACTAACGGATCTTACCGAGTTTTCTGTTGAAGTTTTGTGTGGATGTAGTGTCTAGTCGAGGATGTCTCGATATAAGGAAAAGGAAGAGAGGCAAGAGCTCAAGCTTGGGGATGCCCGAGGCACCCCAAGTAAATATTCAAGGAGACTCAAGCGTCTAAGTTTGGGGATGCCCCGGAAGGCATCCCCTCTTTCTTCAACAAGTATCGGTATGTTTTCGAATTCGTTTCGTTCATGCATTATGTGCAAGTTTTGGAGCATCTTTTGCATTTAGTTTTCACTTTTCTTTTATGCACCATGCTGGTATGAGATAGTCCTTGGTTGATTTATAGAATGCTCATTGCACTTCACTTAAATCTTTTGTGTATGGCTTTATAGAATGCTTCATGTGCTTCACTTATATCATTTGAAGTTTGGATTGCATGTTTCTCTTCACATAGAAAACCGCCATTTGTAGAATTAAACTCTCTTGCTTCACTTATATCTATTTAGAGAGATGACAGGAATTGGTCAATCACATGGTTAGTCATAAAATCCTACATAAACTTGTAGATCGCTGAATATGATATGTTTGATTCCTTGCAATAGTTTTGCGATATAAAGATGGTGATATTAGAGTCATGCTAGTGGGTGGTTGTGAATTGTAGATACACTTGTGTTGAGGTTTGCAAGTCCCGTAGCATGCACATATGGTAAACGTTGTGTGACAAATTTGAAGCATGGGGTGTTTCTTTGATTGTCTTCCTTATGAGTGGCAGTCGGGGACGAGCGATGGTCTTTTCCTACCAATCTATCCCCCTAGGGGCATGCGTAGTAGTACTTTGCTTCGAGGGCTAATAAACTTTTGCAATAAGTATATGAGTTCTTTATGACTAATGTGAGTCCATGGATTATACGCACTTTTACCTTTCCATCATTGCTAGCCTCTTCGGTACCGTGCATTGCCCTTTCTCACCTCGAGAGTTGGTGCAAACTTCGCCGGTGCATCCAAACCCCGTGATATGATACGCTCTATCACACATAAGCCTCATTATATCTTCCTCAAAACAACCACCATACCTACCTATCATGGCATTTCCATAGCCATTCCGAGATATATTGCCATGTAACTTTCATCATCATCATATACATGACTTGAGCATTTATTGTCATATTGTTTTGCATGATCGTAAGATAGCTAGCCTGATGTATTCATGGCTTGTCCGTTTTTTGATGTCATTGCTACACTAGATCATTGCACATCCCGTTACACCGCCGGAAGCATTCATATAGAGTCATATCTTTGTTCTAGTATCGAGTTGTAATATTGAGTTATAAGTAAATAAAAGTGTGATGATCATCATTATAGATCATTGGCCCATAAAAAAGAAAAAAAGAAAAAAAGGAAAAAAAGAGGAAAGGACAAAGAAGCCTAAATAAAAAAGGGGGCCAGAGAAGCCCACCGAAAGAAAAAAAAGAAAAAAAAAGAAAAAAGAAAAGAAAAGAAAAGGGGCAATGTTACTATCCTTTTTCCACACTTGTGCTTCAAAGTAGCACCATGTTCTTCATATAGAGAGTCTCATATGTTGTCACTTTCATTTACTAGTGGGAATTTTCATTATAGAACTTGGCTTGTATATTCCAACGATGGGCTTCCTCAAATGCCCTAGGTCTTCATGAGGAAGCAAGTTGGATGCACACCCACTTAGTTTTCAGTTTGAGCTTCCATACACTTATAGCCCTAGTGCATCCGTTTGCATGGCAATCCCTACTCCTCGCATTGACATCAATTGATGGGCATCTCCATAGCCCGTTGATTAGCCGCGTCGATGTGAGACTTTATCTTTTTTTTTGTCTTCTCCACATAACCTCCATCATTATATTCTATTCCACCTATAGTGCTATATCCATGGCTTGCGCTCATGTATTGCGTGAGGGTTGAAAAAGCTGAAGCGCGTTAAAAAAGTATGAACCAATTGCTCGGCTCGTCATTGGGGTTGTGCATGATGGGAGCATTTTTGTGTGATGAAAATGAAGCATGGCCAAACTATATGATTTTGTAGGGATAAGCTTGCTTTGGCCTTGTTGTTTTGAAAAGACATGATTGCTTTATTGGTACGCTCGAAGTATTATCGTTTTTATGTTAAATGATAGACTATTGCTTTGAATCACTCGTGTCTTAATATTCATGCCATGATTAGACATATGATCAAGATTATGCTAGGTAGCATTCCACATAAAAAATTATCTTTTTTATCATTTACCTACTCGAGGTCGAGCAGGAATTAAGCTTGGGGATGCTGATACGTCTCCGTCGTATCTATAATTTTTGATTATTCCATGCCAATATTATTCAACTTTTATATACTTTTGGCAACTTTTTATACTATTTTTTGGGACTAACATATTGATCCAGTGTCTAGTGCCAGTTCCTGTTTGTTGCATGTTTTATGTTTCGCAAAAAATCAATATCAAACGGAATCCAAACGGGATAAAAACGGATTGAGAATTATTTTGGAATATTGGGGATTTTCCGGAGGAAGAATAAACACGAAACAATGTCCAAGGTGGCCACGAGACAGGGGGCGCGCGCCCTACCCCTGGGCGCGCCCTGGGCTCTTGTGGGCCACCCGTAAGGCGGTTGAGGCTCTACTTTTGCCGCAAAAAAGCTAATTTTATGAGAAAAATCTGGGCGAAAGATTCACCCCAATCGGAGTTACGGATCTCTAGATATAAAGGAAATGGTGAAAGGGCAGAATCGGGGAACGCAGAAACACAGAGATAGATCCAATCTCGGAGGGGCTCTCACCCCTCCCAAGCCATGGGAGCCAAGGACCATAGGGGAAACCCTTCTCCCATCTAGGGAGGAGGTCAAGGAAGAAGAATAAGAAGGGGGCCTCTCTCCCCCTTGCTTCCGGTGGCACCGGAACGCTGCCGGGGGCCATCATCATCACCGCGATCTTCACCAACACCGCCGTCATCTTCACCAACATCTCCATCACCTTCCCCCTTCTATATTCAGCGGTCCACTCTCCTGCAACCCGCTGTACCCTCTACTTGAACATGGTGCTTTATGCTTCATATTATTGTCCAATGATGTGTTGCCATCCTATGATGTCTGAGTAGATTTCCGTTATCCTGTCGGTGATTGATGAATTGCTATGATTGGTTTGAGTTACATGTTTTATTATTGGTGCTGTCCTATTGTGCCCTCCGTGTCGCGCAAGCGTGAGGGATTCCCGCTGTAGGGTGTTGCAATGCGTTCATGATTCACATTCGCTTATAGTGGGTTGCGTGAGTGACTGAAACACAAACCCGAGTAAGGGGATTGTTGTGTATGGGATAAAGGGGACTTGATACTTTAATGCTATGGTTGGGTTTTACCTTAATGAATCTGTAGTAGTTGCGGATGCTTGCTAGATTACCAATCATAAGTGCATATGATCCAAGTAGAGAAAGTATGTTAGCTTATGCCTCTCCCTCAAATAGAATTGCGATAGTGATTACCGGTCTAGTAACATAGTCAATTACCTAGGGACAATTTCACAACTCCTACCACCACTTTTCCACACTCGCTATGTTTACTTTCTTGTATCTTTATTTAAACAGCCCCTAGTTTATATTTACTTGCTCTTTATTATCTTGCAAACCTATCCAAAAACACCTACAAAGTACTTCTAGTTTCATACTTGTTCTAGGTAAAGCGAACGTCAAGCGTGCGTAGAGTTGTATCGGTGGTCAATAGAACTTGAGGGAATATTTATTCTACCTTTAGCTCCTCGTTGGGTTCGACACTCTTACTTATCCAAAACTGTTGTGATCCCCTACACTTGTGGGTTATCAAGGCCCCCTCCCCAGAACACGTGAGTGATATCGAGGCATCATCCCAAAGGGACCTAGGCCAAGGAGGGGGCGAAAAGACCATCAAGGCAACGCCAGGGGTCAAACTTTGGTGGTCGGACACACGGGAGAAAAGGCTCCCATGGACATCGATAGCGGGGGCTATCTCAAATCCGGCCCCCTGCAGGACACAATTCCGGAGATCGACGCGGCTCCGGAATTAGGCAGGCAGCCTCCCTCGGCCGGAAGGGATGCACCTGTTCCACCGGCAACCTCTATCCAACAAGAGGTGTCGGACACTTTATCAGCAGCGTTGAAAAGCGCCTCCATCGTTGAGGAACACCGTGCCCTGATGGGTGCGGTGATTGAGAAGATTCAGTCTGCTGAGAGTGGGCTGAATGAAGCTTGCATCAGCCTTATAACGGGCTTTGAGGTATGTTTTGTGAGGTTTCAAAGACTGTTGTAGTATAGGTAGTAGCCCCTGATACACTTTCGGCGAAAGAAAGAACCGGACAGAGGATCAAATACATGTTCGCAGGAGACTCACTTTATGGCCTCTCTTCCTCTCTTTTTTATAAACAGGCATCAGTACCGACTGCCGCCTCTCACACTGCGGAGGTCTGCAGACTGAAGGAGAGTTTGGAGCAGGCCGAAGAAGAAATCAGCCGAGTGAAGAAGCCATTGGAGGAGAACCAAGGTATGCAAAAAACCTTGTTCGCATTAAGCGTGAATGAACAATTTAGTATGATGAAAATATTTTTATGGTGTACTCTAGGGGCGACGGCCGAAGTTGAGGCTCTTAAGAAGGATGTGGCCGAAGCTGAGAAGAAGGCAGCCGCAGAGCAGGCTCTTCGTGAAAAGCACAAGGCCAGGGTTATGGAAGCTGAGCGAGAGCTTCAAGAGGCCGTGAAGAAATGTGAGACCTTGGAGCAGAGTTTAACGGAGAAAGAACTTTAACTCACCAAGGCTCATCAAGCCACACGCAATGCCCGGGGGGAAGCCCAAGGCGCCCTACAGGAAATCCAAGAGGCAAGGAAGATCGAGGCGGGTAAGGCTTTTGCTATGGAAAACAAGTATTTGGGGAGAAAATCATGTTGCTAACTTTAATTCGGATTTCTCCAGGGGTGTTTGCGGAGCTGCCACGTAGCATATCTGATGCCGCACAATTCTACGGAGCCGAAGAAAGGTGCACTACGGAGAAGCTCTTCTGGTCGCAGTATCTGGCGCTGGTGTATCCAGTGCCCTTTACCGATCAGCTGAAGTAGCTAATTGAACTGCATAAGGCGGCCGAACAAGACATGAAGGATTTAATTATCCGACTATGGCCTGCCGAGGCGATTCCCAGTAGTTATTTCGGGCTCGTAAAGCAGCTGGTGAGTGTCTGCCCTTGACTTGAATTCATCAAGCGGTCGGTCTGTATGGAGGCTGCACAAATGGCCTTCGCCCGCGCGAAGGTGCACTGGGCGAAGATTGATGCTTAAAAGATGATGACCGAAGGACCGCCGGAGGGGAAGGAGCACAGAAAGCCCGAGTTATATTATGATACCTTCCTAAAAGGATCCCGCCTTGTGGCGGAACAATGCGCCAATGACATTATCTTCCCATGAATACATTCATGTTGTCCTATGTAGTATTAAACAAGGTCATTTCTATTATTTAATGCCTATTATTTGAAAAAAATTCCTCCAGTGCGGCCGTTTCATATGTTAATCCTAAGAATTGGCCAGTCGTCGGCTTCTGCCCCCACGTAGGAAGTCCGGGGGTGTTCGGGATAAATCTGAGCACTCTTTACCCCAGTTGTGGGTCCTTGAAGGAGGTGTTCAGCGCAACGAACCAGGAAATCGGACTATTGGGCTTTATCACTCTCACTTAGCCATAGGAGTTTGATAAAAGGAAGGTAGGCACAGCCCCTAGTGTTCGGAAGACCGTGCTAGGGGTTCTATAAGCACCCGATCGGAAAAAACCGATCCCTCGCACGCTGCATTAGTTATCGCATTATGCGGAAGAAATCCTTAAAGATTTTGGAACCTCTCGAACAGCTAAACAGCTCTCGCCGTATCATGACAGTCAGTTTTTGGCTTTCTCTACTGAGGCGCTCGTCCCAAAGAACCGGGACACAATCGTAGTAGTTCTCCCTGTGCCACCTTAGCCGATATAGCGGAACGTAAGGCAGCAAAACATGGGAGCCGGGCAAACCCAACTATTGACCCTAGACATGATTCAGAGCCGATTCATATAATGCTATAACTTCGGGGTGCCGAACGACCGTGAGGGTGTTTGGACTTTATTGCCGTATTATGGGTACAACGAGGCCCCTGGAGTATTAAGGCATATCGTAGTATACGGATGCCATATCAATAAGAAAGAGCAGCAAGTAAACGTCATATAAAGCCACATATTGCAATTGAATAATACTCGAAGCGTATGAGTACAAATATTGTGATAAAATGATATATGACTTCGAAACCTACTGTAACTTGGGGAGGGACACCGAGTGCAGATCCGGGTAATGATCGGATGATCATCTAGGGGAATATCTAATGATTCCTGTATGCAATCGAGCTATTTCCTTCCTTGGTATGTTCGTCTCTCGTAGGCCTGGTCACCATGTCGCCAATGATGGCCTACAAAATTGGACCTGCAAAGAAAATGCAAAAACTTTTGTGTGCCACGGAGTGGTTAAGCCGCAGTGTGTGGCCTATCCTAGCGTTGCCTCCGTTTACTGCCGGAGTGTTTTAATTGAGCTCCTGACGAGCCAGGCTATCCTGCCGTGGAGTAGTTCGGACTCCTTTGATGGTGTCCGGAAGCTTGGGCGTCGACTCAAGGTTCGATTTAAAGATGCCCCTCATTCTTTCTGCTGTGAAGGCGGCGGTGTACTCTTCGGCACAGAGGGAGCATTCGGCACTGCCGTTAACTGTTATGACGCCGCGCGGACCGGCATCTTGAGCTTAAGGTAGGCATATGTGGCACCGCGTTGTATTGAGCAAACGCGGTTCATCCGAGCAATGCGTGGTAGTTACTACGAAAAGGGACGATGTCGAAGATTAACTCTTTGGTACGGTAATTGTTCGGTGGTCCAAAGACTACCTCCAGAGTGATGGAGCATGTACAACAGGCCACCACACCTGGTATAACACCCTTAAAGGTGGTTCAATGGGTTTTATCATTGAAGGACCGATACCCATTTTACGCACTGTGTCCTGATATAGCAGGTTCAGAGTGCTGCCTCCATCCATAAGGACTCGTGTGAGGTGGAATCCGTTAATTATTGGGTCCAGGACTAGTGCGGCTGAATTGCCTTGACTGGTATTGACCGGGCGATCCTTATGGTCAAAGGTGATTGGGCCGGACGACCATAGGTTGTATTTTGGGGCGAATGGCTCAGTTGCATCGCCATCCCTGAGAGTGCACATCCGCTCCTGCTTAGGAATATGGGTGGCGTTTATCATGTTCACCGTTTTTATTTGCGAGGGAAATTTCTTTTGTCCTCCTGTGTTCGGTGGCCGGGGCTCGTCGTCGTCGTCATTGCTTTGCGACCCCTTCTCCTTGTTTTCGGCACCTGACCTGCCGACTTGTTTGAAGACCCGGCATTCTTTGTTAGTATGATTGGCTGGTGTTCCTGTGGTGCCATGAATTTGGCATGGACGGTCGAGTATACGGTCCAAACTGGACTCGCCCGAACTATTTCTTTTAAATGGCTTCTTCCGTTGACTGGGCTTGGAGACACTGAATCTGGCGTTGATGGTTGTGTCTTTGGTGTTGTCGCCGTTATTCCGCCGCTTATGTTTGCTGCGTTCAGGCTTGCTATTGCATGTTTCTTTAGAAGCCCCCGGTTTGCTTGAGGTGCTATTGTTACGAGCCAACCAACTATCTTCGACTGTGCAAAATCGGGTCGTGAGTGTTGTGAGGGCTGCCATGGACTTCGGCTTTTCTTGGCCGAGGTGTCGGGCGAGCCACTCGTCCCGGATGTTGTGCTTAAAGGCCGCTAGGGCTTTGGCATCCGGACAATTGACAATTTGATTCTTTTTAGTTAGGAACCGAATCCAGAATTTCCTGGCTGACTCTCCGGGTTGTTGTGTTATATGACTTAAATCGTAAGCATCCGGAGGCCGCACATAAGTGCCCTGGAAGTTATCCAGGAATGCATCTTCCAAGTTCTCCCAACTTCCAATAGAGTTTGCTGGCAAACTAATCAGCCAATGCCGAGCCAGCCCCTTTAGTTTTAGTGGGAGGTACTTGATGGCATGCAGATCATCACCGCGGGCCATGTGAATGTTGAGAAGGAAATCTTCACTCTATACCGCGGGGACTGTTGTCCCATCATATGATTCGATGTTCACGGGTTTAAACCCTTCTAGGACTCGTGCTCCATTACTTTGTTAGTGAAGCATAGGGGGTGTGCGGCGCCTTTATGCCGGGCTACATCTCGACGCAATTCATCTGGGTCTGGTCTATAGTATTCGGCCCAGCCGGATTTGTATTTATTGTATCCAGCGCGGCGGTCATCGTCACGCGTTGGGGCGCGCCCCCGTGATCTGTAGATCGATATTGGCTGTCCTGCTTTGTTTTCTAATTCATCTCGCAGGTCCTGCGTGTAGCCCCTGGCCTTCGTGTTTTTATTAGTTTGGCAACGGGGTGCGGGCTCGTATTCAAGCTGATGCGCCGCTTTATCTCGGCCACGAGGCAGCCGGTCGGCCGCATCATGTGCTAGTAGTGTAGGCTCTAATGCCTCCTCTTCGAATTGAGGTAACAACCTGCGCTTTGGGTAGCTTTTGGTTGGGCGCTCGAGTCCGTATTCCTCGGCTGCCAGGACCTTGCTCCATTTATCAGTTACCAGGTCTTGATCAGCTTGAAGCTGCTGCTGCTTTTTCTTCAGGCTTTTTGCAGTGGCTATAAGCTGGCGCTTGAAGCGCTCCTGCTCGACGGGATCCTCAGGCACGATAAATTCGTCATCGCCGAGGCTCACCTCGTCTTCAGAGAGGGGCATGTAATTTTCATCCCCCAAATCTCCATCCATTGCCTGTTCATCAGGGCTAACTTGACCATCCTCCCGTTCGGCTTGCTCGAAGTCTGGCTGGGCGGGATTGTTTTCATCTTCGGCATCATCCAGAGTGCTAGTGTCTCTTGTGCCGGTATCGCTATTTTTGCTATGGTGGGGCTTAGAGCGGTGTCGCTGACGCCGGCGCTTAGATTGCTTCCCCAGGGGGTTATCCTCCGTTGCCTCGTCGACATTGCTTTCTTTGGGTGTGTCCACGATATATATATCATATGATGAGGTGGCTGTCCAGCGCCCTGTGGACGGTGATTCCTCTTCTTCTCTAGCATCGTCGTTCATACCGTCGATGTCTTCAGAGTCGAAATCAAGCACGTCGGTTAAGTCGTCGACAGTGGCTATCAAGTGGGTGGTGGGTGGGTAACGAATTTCTTCGTCGTCCGCTTCCCACTCAAGCCGGACATAGTTCGGCCAAGAGTCTCCTGACAGGGAGAGGGATTTCAATGAATTTAGCATGTCACCCAAGGGCGAGTGATGGAAAATATCCGCGGAGGTAAACTCCATGATCGGTGCCCAATCAGGTTCGACAGGCATGGATGCGCGCGGTTCGGAGCCCATGGCAGGAGACGAGTCCGAGGGTCCGATGACGCAGACCTCATTGGAGGCGAAGTCGGTGTTCGGCTCTACCACCAATGAGTGTGCGGCCTCCGTGGAGGGGTCCATCCCCCCGTCCTCGGACGGCACGATCTGCTCCGGATCTAAGGCCAGGGCAGTGGTAGGTGCGTTTTCTTGAACTCCGTCCGATGGCAGATCTAGGTCATGCTCATCGTGACTGTACGGCACACCTGACATGGGGTCGAATCCGTCGAAGATCAAGTCTCCATGGATGTCGGTTGTGTAGTTCAAGCTTCCAAACCTGACCTGATAGCCAGGGCGTAGCTATCGATCTGCTCCAGATGGCCAAGCAAGTTGGCCCGCAGTGCGAAGCCGCCGAATACGAAGATCTGCTCGGGGAGGAAGACTCGCCCTGGATCGCATCATTGCGGAAGATTGAAGGAGCCATCAAGCCTTATCGTGACGACATAGTGGAACTCTCAATGAAAGCACCAATGTCGGTGTCAAAACCAGCGGATCTCAGGTAGGGGGTCCCGAACTGTGCGTCTAAGACTAATGGTAATAGGAGGCGGGGGACACAATGTTTACCCAGGTTCGGGCCCTCTCTATGGAGGTAATACCCTACTTCCTACTTGATTGATCTTGATGATATGAGTATTACAAGAGTTGATCTACCACGGGATCATAGAGGCTAAACCCTAGAAGCTAGCCTATGGTATGATTGTTGTTGTCCTACAGACTAAACCCTCCAGTTTATATAGACACCGGAGGGGGTTAGGGTTACACGGAGTCAGTTACAGAGAAGGGAATCTACATATCCGGATTGCCGAGCTTGCCTTCCACGCCAAGGAGAGTCCCACCCGGACATGGGACGAAGTCTTCAATCTTGTATCTTCATAGTCCAACAGTCCGGCATAAGCATATAGTCTTGCTGTCCGAGGACCCCTTAATCCAGGACTCCCTCACCCCTCCCCGCTGCGGTTGGTTCTTCTTTAACTCCGGCGAGCCCCCCCCCCCCACACACCCCCTGAAAATCGACTGACCCAAAAGTCGATTTAGTCGACTGAAGTGTAGCTAAATCGGAGCAGCAAGCAAGAGCAAGAGCAAGAGGAGCAGCGCGAGCAAGAGCAATAGCAAGAGCAGACCAGGCAGGGGACCGAGAGCAAGAGCAGAGCAGTAGCGCGAGCGAGAGCTAAAGCAGCAGCAGCTCCTACTGATGTGGACGTCACCGCCGAGGGAGCGACACCTTGGAGGAAGTGTCCGGCAACACCGCCGTGGATGGAGCCGCGCCGTGTCGGCTCGGGACCGAGCGCCGGCAGCACCGTGAGATCGAATCAAGAAGAAAATGTGGCGATTAGTGTACAACCTCTTTGGTGGCGCCAATTTGGCTGCAGCTTCATTCGAGGAAACGGTGATGATGACGCTCTTCCGGTGGTGCAGGTGAAGATGGTGGTGTGGGAATGGAGGTGGCGTGAAAGACAAGGGGAACATCGGGGCAGCTCCTTGGAGGTGGAGGACGGGGTGGCTGAACTGGCGAGACCACGAGATCGATGACCGATCCTCATCAGGTATGGTGGATGAGGGACGTCGAGGTGTTGTTGTGGACAACATCGTCGGGGAAGAGGCTCCGGCTGGCTGGAGGACGGAGGAGGGTGTGGGGCTTCACGGGTTTTCGCGGCCTCGGTGTACGAATGGGTGGGCGGATGGGATAGGAGTGGGGAACCATGGCTTAGGGACGCGCTTGTCCGAAATGTGGGGTAAGTTACTAAAGTACCCCCACCAATTTGAGGCGGTTCTTTCGGTTCAGGGGTACCGCAGGCATTTCGCGTGTCGGGATTTCACAGGAGGTGGGAGTTTTCGCGCGCGTTGTAATTTTGGAATAGCAAGGCGCGAGTTGAGATGGAGGGAGTTGTAGGAGCACAACGAGACAAAGATATATCTTAAGTATTTCGGGGTAACAAGGCGCGGGTTGAAGAGGTGGGAGTTTCGCAGCACGATAGATAGAGACGCTAGCTTGAAATTTCGGCATAACAAGGCGCGGCTTGAAATTTCGGGAGAATAAGCTTAACGTCTACCAAAAAAAGACAATTTGCACCTCAACACGCACAACACACACATAAACACTATTTAGACTTGTAAGGTACACGTGCATTGCACGCATGAGATTTTGCAACCAAAGTATGAATAAATACCACATTATAGCATGTAAGCTTCGAGTCATATATGCATGATGTATATGTTCGTTTAATTCTTATAGTTCATTTCATTCAAAATCATCTAGTTTTTATAAGAAATCTAATCTATTTTAAGATTCATGGAATTGTGTGTTGTAGGACATAAAGTAAAAAAAATGGCAAATCATGTAGAAAAACATTTGGGCAATTCTGATATGAAAGATTCTAGAACAAAGAAGAAGTGCTTGTGTTTTGAGGTTTGTGCATTATGCTTAAGTTCAACCATGGAGTCTTCTAGATTGTACATGTGGCGAAACCTGGTGGAATCTAGATGATATCCAACGGCTAGTAGTGCTCAAATTTGCCTGCTCTGCGGCATTGGATTCGCCTCATCCAACGACCATCTTTCAAAGTTAAAGTTACCCGCACACAATATAAAAAATAAAAAATATAACATATATATATAGGGGTATATATATATATATATATATATATATATATGATGCAAAAGCCACCCAATCTCCAATTAGAATAGTGTGTCCATGCACGGATGCAATGTGGCCAAACGATGTCTCCCATCGGTATCTCAAATTCAAATTAGTTAGACCTTGTTCAATGTGTATACATTACAACATGCTTGTTTCCAAACCACACCGCACAGATCTCGTTATATTCATGCATGCATGGGTTTCAAACATCATGATCTCTTATTCAAATATTTGAATTCGACTTTACATTGATTATGACCTCACCTAATCTTTTACACCCACATAGTCGTTTTCTCTTTATAATTGTACCACTAACTTTCTCTCGTGTATGCATGCACCCACACTACCAATCGGCATTATCCATCGCACACATGCAATCTTTTTCTTTAGGTCGGCCTCCCATGAAGGCACACACCCACACACATTCCCCTCTCCATCATATTGGGCAGTCTTTATCTCTCACCCGTGGATGTGCAACGATCGATGTTCCTCTATGTGTGTGTGTGTAGCTAGGTCTTTCATAGTTTTCCACACAAACCGATCAATCTATATATCTAGTGAGGTCTCACCCTCTTTCCCACGTCCACATTGATCAATCTATACCTCTCTATATAGGATTACGGGGTTGTTTGGTTTGAGACTAAGTTTGCCCACATTAATTATATATCCAATGTCCCCCTCTCATCATCCATGCCTTCCGCTTCATCTCTCAGACGCGCGCACAATGGCGAAGACAGGAGGCAGCAAGGGCCCTGCCCCCCCCCTAACATCACTATATATCGAGGCTAATATGAATGTGATCATAAACAATTGCTGGTAAAAATGGTTTAAGTTCATGAATTGGCCCTCCTCGTAAAGGATTAGCAATGCTTGGCCCCCTAGCACATTTATTTTCATGGCTCCGCCACTTCATGCAACAACGCACGTTCTCGCCCCTCTCTCTCTCTAAATATTGATCTCGCACTTGTGCACTCCTTGTTAGTCACCCTCCACTCGGCCCCTCGCACCATCTTCTAGCCCCTCACCGAATTTTCCCACATGTACAATCTAGCAGACTCCATGGTTGAACTTAAGCATAATGCCCAAACCTCAAAACAATAGTGGTTCTCCTTTGTTCTAGAACCGTATCATAACTGCCCAAACTTTTTTTCTAGTTGTATTGCCATTATTTATTTTTACTTGATTCAAAGGATTCTCAAAGGAATTTTGGAGGATTCTAATTCTTAGGAATTTTTCCTATCTTGGTTGTTTGATTCGTAGGATTGTAAACCATAGGAATTTTTCCACGTGATTCATTTGCACAAGATTTCATAGGGAACATCCCATCCACTCAAACCTCTTTGAAAGAATTCTACATTTTTTCTATGCATAATCAAACAGTCGTACAATCCTGTAGGATTCAAGACGACATTCCATTATAATCCCATGTTTTTCCTATTCCCGCATTTTGGAAATCCTACGAATCCAAGAGGCCCTACCTTTTTTATAAAAACTAATTGATTTTGAATGAGATGGACTATAAGAATTAAATGAAGGTCTACATCAGGCATATATGACTCGGAGCGTACATGCTATATATAGTGTGGTATTTATTCAGAATTTGGTTGCACAATATGATGTGTGCAATGCACGTGTACCTTACTAGTACTTCGAGTATGTGCAAAATTATAATTCCAATGGAACGCTACACAGTGTCTCTCTTACAGTTCATGAAGCCACGTAGAACATGTGGAGGCGTTGTCGCGACCTCCTTGTGTGGATTGATCACAGTGGCGTGTTGTTGGTTCCAAAAGAATGTACTCGTCCTCCCTGAGCCATACTGTCAGTACATGCACGAAGCAAAGATGTCCACGCACGCCACGCACGCACTCATTCCCTCGCACGCACATGCGGGTACACTGGTGAACGCAATTTTGTACCAAGATCCACCCCATGTGATAATTTGACGCGTGTAAAGTCGTTCACTTCATTGATGGTCAATTAATACAGTGCATGAAAATTGAGTGGACATGAGGGCGGAAGAAAGACATTACTACTCCACTGCACGCATCCGAGTAGTTAAATCATGGGTTGCTAGTAGTACTTCTATTGGTCTCCTTTGTATTTTGTGCCAATTTTTGACAGTAACATAATATTTACGCATTTGAGCAGTGTAGTCTACTTGAAATTTATGTTCCACTAAACTCATCGGGAGCCGTTTCGGGCCTTGAAACCAAAACAATCAAGTAATCTTTACCTTGTTCCCATCACATTCAAAAGCCTGCTCACACCTACTAGTACGTACCAAACTTGAACGTGTTCCTACTATGCATGCATTAGTACTAGTGCTAGTACTTCGGTTATAAAAAGGGGAACTGCCTAACCGAAAATTACTCTACCTTTCCTCCTCATAAGTGCTTCTTATTCGTCCGTCCTTGCCATGGCCGGTGAGCAGAGCTCTAGGTCGAGAACTACTCGTAACAAGGGAGCGGCAACCAAAGCTGCAGAAAAAAAAGAGGGCTCGCCGCCACGCAGAGACCTCGAAAGATCTCTCACGGGCAGACGATGGCTCCTAGGAGCGCCCTAGCCGCACAGGAAAACATGCCGAGCCGGTGGCGCTGGAGTCGTTATCCCTTGATGGCATGCCCGATTAGCTCAATAAGCACCTCAATAAGCAGAAGAAGTTCATCCACGGCTTGGTGGAGCTACTGAAGGAGAGCCTCAATGACATGCCCGTTGAGCTCAATAAGGAAGGTGAGTTGACCGCCGGCTTGGTGATGCTGCCGAAGAAGAGCATTGCCTCGAAGAAGAAGGTGACCGGCGAAATCCTACAACTTCGGGAGGACAAGGCGAAGCTCTGCCACGATCTCGACCTGTTGAAGGAGAAGAACGCCGGCTGGAAGAAGCTGCATGAGAATAGTAGTTCCTTGATGAAGATGCTGCAGGCCCTCATCATAGAACAGAAGGAGGAGTTGGCGACGCTCCGCATCGAGCACCCGGCTGCTGTCAAGGTACGTAATGCGGCCGTGGAACAGATGATGAAGGCTCGCGTCGAGAAATCCCGCGTCATGGACAGAATGAACAAGATGGCGGAGGAGACGTGCAAGGAGATGGAGGTCGTGGAGGCGATGAAGAAGCAGTTACGACTCCGCGGCGAATTAGATCATTTGGGGTGATAATCTTCCTTCTTCATTTGCTCCTGTGTTTCATCTTTTGCTTCAGGTGTTTCGCCGCACGTGTCATGTTCTCTGCGAGGCATGAATAGAACAATGCTCACAATGAGATGACTAGCAAATTAGATCATTTTTTATTGCCATATGGCACTAGGCTGTCGTGTTTCGTGCTCCTCCCTCGTAGTACTACTCTAGTGGAAAACTTGAGTATACCGCATGGTTCTTTGCTCCTCCTCAGGTCGTTGGCACATTTATACGAGCAGTAAAATCACAAGGCCCCACCTTCCAGTAGTAATGAGTCGTCAAATCACAAAGGCCCTCGCCTCTCGTGAAATCAACCAAGCTAGACTGCCCCGCCCTCTAGCCTTTTAAAAATGTATACTTTTGTACACTAGTAGTATCGATGGATTGCGCCATGGAGAAAAACTTGAAATTCAAAAAAAAGGTGGTACATATAGAGAGCGATAGTCGCCAAATTATGCATATCAGTTTATCTAATTCACATCTAGATGTTTTCTAAGGATGTCACATCTAACCTCCAACAAATAACGCAACAACAAAGAACAAAAAAAAGTTGAGACAAAACAATAGTTCACAAACATAGTGAACATCAAGTTAGATGTAATTTAACTATGTCACATCTAGATGTGTCCTAGAAAAACCCTATGCATATAGTACTATTAAAAAAGCGAGTCACAATAATGGTGTCCAGCACAACCCACCCCTCAAATAAAACTAAGCACCCTGGAATTCTTTGACAAAACTAAACACCCTAAAATTCTTTGACAACTAAACTGCTGGCTATATTATGTTGGCCATATGTAGGATCGGAAGTATGTCTAGAGGGGGGTGATTAGACTACTTGACCAATTAAAAACTTATCCTTTTCCCAATTTTAGTCTTTGGCAGATTTTAGCTATCTTAGCACAAGTCAAGCAATCTTCACACAATTCAAGAAAGCATGCAAAGAGTATATGAGCAGCGGAAAGTAAAGCATGCAACTTGCAAGAATGTAAAGGGGAAAGGTTTGGAGAATTCAAATGCAATTGGAGACACGGATGTTTTTGTCGTGGTTCCGATAGGTGGTGCTATCGTACATCCACGTTGATGGAGACTTCAACCCACGAAGGGTAACGGTTGCGCGAGTCCACGGAGGGCTCCACCCACGAAGGGTCCACGAAGAAGCAACCTTGTCTATCCCACCATGGCCGTCGCCCACGAAGGACTTGCCTCACTAGCGGTAGATCTTCACGAAGTAGGCGGTCTCCTTGCCCTTACAAACTCCTTGGTTCAACTCCACAATCTTGTCAGAGGCTCCCAAGTGACACCTAGCCAATCTAGGAGACACCACTCTCCAAGAAGTAACAAATGGTGTGTTGATGATGAACTCCTTGCTCTTGTGCTTCAAATGATAGTCTCCCCAACACTCAACTCTCTCTCACAGGATTTGGATTTGGTGGAAAGAAGATTTGAGTGGAAAGCAACTTGGGGAAGGCTAGAGGTCAAGATTCATATGATAGGAATGGAATATCTTGGCCTCAACACATGAGTAGGTGGTTCTTTCTCAGAAATGGTAAGTTGGAAGTGTAGGATTGTTCTGATGGCTCTCTCCACAAATGAAGAGGAGGTGGAGGGGTATATATGGCCTCCACACAAAATCTAACTGTTGCACACAATTTACCAATCTCGGTGGGACCGAATCAACAAACTCGGTCAGACCGATTTAGTAAACCTAGTGACCGTTAGGATTTTCGGTGGGACCGACATGCAACTCGGTAGGACCGATATGGTTAGGGTTAGGGCATAACGTAATCTCGGTGAGACCAACTTTGGTAATAAGCTAACCAGAGAGTTGGTCAGGTAAACTCGGTGGGACCGGTTCACTCATTTCGGTGAGACCGAAATGTTATGAAAAGGAAACAAAGAGTTTACATTGCAATCTCGGTGGGACCGATCGCTCATCTCGGTGGTACCGAAACGTTACGAAGGGAAACAGAGAGATTACAATCCCATCTCGGTGAGACCGAGATCCCTATCGGTGAGACCGATTTGCCTAGGGTTTGTGGCACTGGCTATGACATCTGAACTTGGTGGCGCCGGATAGAAAGAATCGGAGGGGCCGAGTTTGACTTCTGGTTTAGGTCATATGTGGATATGAGAAAGTAGTTGAGGGTTTTTGGAGCATATCACTAAGCACTGTGGAGCAAGAAACTCATTAAACAACACATCATCCCTCCTTGATAGTATTGGCTTTTCGTATAGACTCAATGTGATCTTGGATCACTAAAATGTAAAATCTAGAGTCTTGAGCTTTTGAGCTTGAGCCAATCCTTAGTATTTTGAGGGATCCACTTTCCTCATCCATGCCATGCCATTCATTGAGATTTTCCTGAAATGTTCATCTTGGAATGATGTTAGCTCAATGAGCTATATGTTGTTAGGAATTAACAAAACCACTTGGGGATAGTTGCACTTTCACCATATATACTGTACGTATATAATGTGAAGAAACAAGTGGTAGTACTATACCAACTAAAAGATGAAATGTAAGAAATGCTGGTATGTACGTACTGAAGAGTTAAAGTAACGAGAAGAAACATAACATAGTTTTGCTGGGGGCTCAGCACAACACACCCCTCAAATTAAACTAAGCACACTTGAAATTAAACTATGCAACTAATCCGTAGACACTGCATTAGAACCACCATGAGCAACGACACTGCCACATTACTCGGAGTCCTCGTCCACGTCCTCGACTTCGTACTTGTCCCTCTTCCTCTTGGCTGATACTTCTTTGCTTGAATCGCACACTTGGCTCTTGCTCTTAATCCAACCCTTGTAGATATTGAAACAAAGGTAGCCATCCATTGCAGCGTAGTGGATGTGGTCTATATCTAGTACATTCCGCTGCCATGCATGACGATGAAACGTGTAATGAGGTTTCTCCAGTTTACCGTACAAAGGATGAACCATGGCTCCTGCCAGGGTTAGCATTGAAGGCTGACCACTGGAGGGCATCAGCCGATTCTTCTGGAGGTCGAAGGGGTTGCCTACAATGAGGCCTATCCGACCCAGGACTCTTTTGTCATTCGTAAAGTCTACAGTAACGAATTTGACTAGGTCGCTCTTGAGGAAGTTCTTAAAATCCTGGCATTCAACGTCGGCATGGCATATGTGGTAGACAAAGCATAAGTCATGCACGCAAACCTGGATCACGGCGGGCTTCTTCCTCTCTTCCTCCTTTAGATCCTTCTCTCGTCCCAGGATTGTGGTGTACTCAACATCTAGCCCAGCGACCCACTCATCAACTGAGTTTTCAAACATGCGTCTGAAGCGAGCAAGGCATCCTTTCACCGTCGCAGAAGAACGGGTGTAGATGACATTGAACTCATCACCGGTGATGGTTCTAACCTTGTACCCGATCATGGAGATTTGGGACACCGTGGATTTGGGAGGAGGGTTAGGATTAGTGGAACTGCCATAATGTGAAAGGACAGGACGACTAGGAGCAAACCGCCGAAATATTAAAGGATGTGCGGGATGAGTAGGAGCGAACTGCCAGCGTGCGAACGCCAGGGTAGTGGCTTTCCATTCTCCCATGATACGGGCTTCCGAGAGCCCTTGGATCTGAGATCGAACGGTTGCATGGCGTGATTCTAGACCTATGGGTGAATATCCTATCCTGGAGAGTTATTTTGCAAATATTCAGCAACTTAGCATGCGATCGTTCGATCTCAGATCCAAGGGCTGCCAGCAGCCCGTATCATGGCCGCGCCTACCCCGACCGTCGTGTCGCTCGCGCGGTCGCGACCTTGGAGATTTAACACGGTGCGTTAGGCTATCTGATGTTGGCATGTCATACATAGTCATCACTTAGTCACTCATACTACAACAAGGTTAGCTATAAGGTTGGCTATAAGTGTATTCTTTTCACTTCTCTCTATCTCTTTCTTCATAGTATTTATTGCATTTGCCAAGGAGTGACCTCTTCCAAAGAAATGGTGCTTAGATGACGTGCTACGGGCATTAAATGGCTTAGCAATCAAGTCCCCAATGCATAGGTGCTTATTTTTTTTGTTGCTAAGTTTGCTTCATTTAATTAGCTATAGACTCAAAATTGTCTTTTCACCTAGGTACGCGCGCTTAACACCGTTTCTTCCTTGGGTCGCAAAACTAGTCTCTCTCTTCTTAATTAACTTGCCACATCAGACTTTATGCCTATGTGGCAAGCTTAGCACCTGTAGGAGAGTGTAAGTACTACAATAGTGGGCTATAAGCCCGCTTTACATGGCATTTTTGCACATGTGGAGGAAAGAGGCAAGGAAAAAGTGGAGAAGTGAGTTCTCATGCAAGAGCCAGCCTCTACATGGTGGAGCATTGGGAGAGGCACCTGTATGGAGGTGGTCAGGAATCGGTAGACTCACGTTGGTCATAGCGCCGCAGTTAAAATGATAATGGAAAGTCAAATCACGGGGCCCAACGTTTGCAGCAGCCTACTCCCTCATCTTCTCGCATCTCTGTCGAACCGACTAGGCGGAACTGCCCCGCCTACCGCAGGAAAAGCCCCGCCCTCGACTTTTAAATAGTACAGTATACTAATTTTGTATCCATGGATTGCTCCATGGAGCAAAGCCTCAAGAAAACGGCGGTACACATGTACAGAGTATACAGCACGCTCATCGCGTTTGCATCGCACCCCAGACGGCCGGTCGGTCTGGCACGCTGCTCTCCGAATAGAACACACGTCATATTGCGTTTGCACACACATGTGGGACCGCAATTGAGAACCGACCATAGGCACACTCCCCAGCCCCGCAGGTCGGGTGACTTAATAGAAGAGAGAGACGACCGATAGTACTAGAGAAGTGTCGTACTACATTGGTGCCTGGACGATCCCTGCAAGACGCGGAAGATCAGTTCATCCATGCATGTGACCAGACTCCAGCAGACACGCCTAGATTGGCTATCATCTACATATCGTGCAGGCTGTGTTGTACAGGGTTGTAGTTCTGGTGAGAAATCTAAAAAAAGTTTTCTTGTCATCTCGCAAAATTAGGTGTCATGTGCTTCGGATCACTGCGAGGATTAAACAGCGACAAGTGAGTTGGGCTAGTCATTGGTGGCACATGCACGAAGACTACTCGGCTGCCATCTAGGTCAAGCCGGCTATGTTAATTAGGACATCTATCGACGGACCCCTTTTCTACGAGTTTATCTTTAATTTGATCTTTGATCCTCGTCTAGTTTGTCTGTCGGGATTCATGTTGTCTCCTTTGGGCAGTGAGGTTATGATTTCTTGTCATGTGGCATTTTTTTGTGTTATATGTTATAATCCGGTGCTTCAGATCAAAATGACGAAAACTGCGCCTCTGGGCCACGTGCATGAAGACTTCTCGACAGTCATTGACGAGGTCAAGCTGGCTCTGGTAGACAAAAGAAAACTAGTACTCCACTATATAGGCAGGAGCCTCCGCGCTTGCTTGCTAGTGTTGCTCTCTCCACGCTGTCTCGTCCTCTCTAGATCTAAACACGACAGCGGTGGCCACACTCTCTCTCTCTCTCTCTGCTCACCGCTGGTCACAGATCCAGCCGGATCCTCTCCGTCGGGGAAGGTGAGAAGGTGCAATGTTCATGCGGTCGTCCTCGGCGACGGCTCTTACCCACTGCCGGCGTGTCCCGATCAGCGTGCCTTGCCGTTCTATCCCAAGCACCGCTGGCGAAGGAGGGCCTCCAACCCTTTCTTCCTCGTTGTCGTAGTGTGGGCAGATCCGGCCTCCCGCCGCCCACTTAGCGACATCCCGGCGATCCTCGGGTATAACTTCCTTCGAAACTGGCCTTGCTCTACTTCTCGAGCTCCTGACGTTGCTGCATTTGTATCTTTTACTATTTCTCAGGGCCCCTCGTAGATAGGATCGATCGGCTATTCGAAAACCACCTAAATTTTTACGGTTAAGAGGTAAAACTAGTTCATGCAGTCAAATCTAGTACTACTTGGTTCAAACAAGGAAGAAAGGGGGTGGGGGTGGGGGAAGATTTGTTACCTGAATCTAGGACTTGGTCAAAAGAGGAAATGATGGGGGCGAAAAGTAGCAGAGACTGGTTATCCAACTGGTCTCTAGGTCTAATAGGGAAATAAAGGGAAATGCAGTACAAACTCAATATAAACCCGATCTATTGGTTGAAAAAGGAAAGAAAGTGGGGACTGGGGGACAAGTCAACAGAGTAAGTCCAGCACTAGATTTTCTAGCCTCACACAGTATAATACTGCTAGGGAAAAGCCTATACACAGAAATTTAGCAACAGCATGGGTTAAAAAAGAGCGCTAGTGCTAGATAGCAGTAGCGATTGAGGAAAAACAGCGCTACAGATACACCCTTAGCAGCAGCGTGTTTAGTTCCAAAAGCGCTACTACTAATATTCCCGTTGGTAGAATGATAGGATACGCCTAGCAGTAGCGGGCTTGGAAGAAGCGCGCTACCGCTAGGGTATAAGTAGCAGCGCATTTCCTACGAAGAGCACTACTACTAATGGAAATAAAATAAGATGAAAAACAAATAGAAAAGTAAATGAAAATAAAAGAAATAGAAAAAGGAGAAAGGAAAAAAAATGTAAAGCATAATAATTGAAAAAGCGAAAAAACGGAGGAAGGCATAGCAGTACCGTGTGTTTGTAAGAGGCGCTATAGCTAACATAGCTGCAGCGTGTATCCTAGACCCCCGGTATAGAAACAGAAAAGAAAATAAAAAATGGAAGAAAATTACATAGCTATAACAGCAGCGCGTTTTGTGAAAACCGTTGTAGCTATCTTAAATATAGCGCGTTTTGCGAAACGCGCTACCGCTAAATTTGACTTAACCAAAAAACCGTTTCCCCCCGGCCACCACTTCTCCCCCAAATCCCTCGACCACCCCGCTGCCGTCTCCCCGATTCACCGTCGCCCCACTTCGCCGCCGTCTCCTGGCGACGTTGACGCCACCAGAGCCATGCGCCGTCGACGCCACCGGAGCCGCCCCCAACGCGCGGAGCCGCGCGGCCTCATCAACGCCACCGGAGCCGCCGTCGACGCTACCGGATCCTTCCTCGCCACAACTGCCTCCCTCGCTGTCACCGGAGACACCCCTTCCTTCCTCGCTAGCACAGCCTCACTCGCCACCACTACCTCCCTCGCCACCACCGAAGCCATCCTCTGTAAGCCCCCACCCCTCCTCTCTCTCATGCATAGGTTAGCTAGTTTAATTAGCTTAATTATCTAGGTTAGGGCAAAATTTTAATTAGGGCTTTGACAGAGAAGTAGTTAGGTTAACTAGTTTAATTAGGTTAATATCTAGGTTGGTGCAAAATTTAGTTAGGGCTTTGACAGAGAACTAGTCAGGTTAACTAGTTTAATTAGGTTAATTATCTAGGTTAATTAGTGCAAAAATTTATTTAGGGCTTTGACAGAGAACTAGCTGCGTTAACTAGTTTAATTAGGTTAATTATGTAGGTAAACTAGATTAACTAACTAGGTTAAATAGGTAGGTTAACTAGGTTCGTTGGATTAACAAGCTAGGTTAAGTAGGTTGGCTAGGTTAGAGGAAAATGTTATTTTAGAGCATTAGGTCAGAAGGGTTAGATAAATGGAGTTCCTTTGCAATTTAATTGGGTTATGTCCTAGGCAGAGAAGGGTTAGAGATAATAATGTGTGTTTGTGTGAGAGAGAGGAATAGCTAGATCAACATAATTTGGGTTTTGTCCTAGGCAGAGAAATGTTTAGTGAAGGAAATGAATTTAGGCAAATTTTATTTTAAAGATGATCCCTTCCTAGACTTTTATTGTTGATTATATCTTTTCATTGAAGTGGTCATGTTATATCTTTTCATTGAAGTGCTTCGATTGTGCCCAAGTGGCTTTGTTGTTTCCAGGGAATGATGCTGAGTGGCCTATGTTTTGCCGGAATGTTGATTCATTTCTGTTCCGGCAAATTTCAGGTTCTCAATTTGTCCACATTTTAGCAATGGTCATGCTGAAATTTTCCGTGAATTTCGGCATGACTTGTGCTACAAACTAGGACATATCGAGTGCCCGGGATTTGCCGCACCAGGAAGGAGTCAACATTCCTGCAAAACAATAGGCCTTTTTTATGTCATTATTCATTTTATTAGGTCTAGAATTAATTGAATAGATTTAATCATAGAAAACATGGCTAGCAACGATGAAGGATAGGGTTCTGGTGATTGCGTCGATGCCTACCGGGCGGCAGACAAATTTTTTAGCCTTACCGACGATCAACCGATGTTGTTGTTGGGCCCACCGGTGGCATCGGGGACTGAGACCGACACGCAGACCGGTGCTGAGACTGAGACCGGCGCTGAGACTCAGACCGGCATCGGGACCGGCGCTGAGACTGAGACCGGTGCTGCCTCGGGGAGCGGAGCCAGTGTAGAACCGAAAGCAAAGAGGCAACGGCTTCCTAACAAACTCAGGACTACTAGGCTGGTGGTCACGGAGGTGGACGACGGCATTTTTGAGCCAAAGGCACCCGAGGAAGCTCGCTCGTACTACGGCAATCAAATAGGCTGCATCGTACGTACAACCGCCACCATCAACGATGAGAAACTACAGAAGATAGAAAATATGAGGAGCTCCCTCCGAAAGAAGTTTCACCAGATATTCTTGTTCCCTGGACGGAATGAGAAGGATTATGAAGATCCAGACAAGGACCCGGCAATGAAGAAAATAAACAAACACGCCATGACCAAGTTTAGCGACGCGTTGGCCTCCTGGAAAACTCGAGTGAAAGCAAGGATCATCGACAAGAAGGAACCCTACTCCGAGATTGTAAAGGATAATCCGACAATCACGGAAGACCAGTTTCAAATATTCAAGGAGGCTTGCAAGGCCGAAGTTGCCAAAACCAAGTCTAAGTACATGAAGGGGCTTCAACAGAGGAACATTGGGATCCACCACCTCGGAAGCCATGGTTACGGCGGAAAGAGGTCCAAATGGGCCAAGGAGTACGCGGAAGCCGCGAGTCTGAGCATCCCAGACCCCTTGGCGGATTTCACCGTCCCGCAGGAGCGTGGCGTCCTGAGGGCCCGGCACCGTTGGGACCTAGTGAAGAAGGTTTACGAGACAACATTGGTCATTACAGAGTTCATGAGACTGCTGGTAATTTTAGTTTCTGATCAATTCGACTGCACACGTTAGTCATATTTGTAAATGATCCTTGTGCCTTTTGCAGAGAGAGCAGCACCGGATTGCGGCCGAAAGCGACTCGCCGTCTGAGGCATTGGCGAGGCCCAAGTGGGACACTCCATTTAACCGGGTGTTGAACATATTGAAACAACAACCGGTGGATACTCGACCGTCGTATGGACGCGTGCACGGTGTCGGAGATGGCGCCATGTGGAAGAAGTACTACCGTGAGACCACGGAGGAGAGAAAGGAAAGACGGAGGTTAACTGAAGAAAACATCGACAAGAAGGTTGAGATTGCGGTTGAGAAGAAATCATCTTAGACAGTCGCAACAGCGGTAGCTGCCGCAAAACAGGTGGTTGCAGATTTGTCTACTTCCTTGGTGACGGGCGTTATCAATTGGACAAGGCAAAATCCAGAAAAAAAATACAGAGGACTTTCCCCTTGCTGACTTCTTGGGAGCACCTGCTCCCGCACCGACTCCCGCACCTGCTCCCGCACCGGCTCCCGCACCGGACGTGCTCAGCGGTGCTTCGTCTTTGACTGAGCTCGACGCCCTCATAGTATCTGTCACACCGGTCCCCTTCAATATAAATGTATAATCTCCCGTTTTCGTTGCCTTTCGGATGTCTCACGTCGCAGACTTTTCTTTGCAGGCCGACGAAACCCCGTGCACCATATTGTACACCATCGGCGACCAGAAGGTGGAAGTGGGGAAGGCGACAATAATGAAGCCGAAGGAACCATTGTTCCACAGCCGGCCGATCCCCCCGAACGCCTTCAAGGTTTCCGTGGCCAGTGTCGAACCGGGCCATGAGAATTTGCCTCCTCCAACACTACTGGTGGATGACGAGGAGACACTGCGGCGGCTTGGTGATTGTTGCAATGGGTGGGTCCTGTTGTGACCAAAGAGTCTGCTTCGTCTGGAGGTGGTCGGGAGCACACCCACGAGCACGCAGCCTCAGCAAGGTATGAACATCAACACCCCACCTACCCAATTAGCATCGGGTGTCGGGTTGGGTGATAGCGGACGGGGTAAGGAGGAGGCTCCATTAGTTGCTGATGATGTCGCCATGGATGAGGATGAGGACGACGGTGGCGCTGAACAGTATGTCTATACTAGCGTCTCCTCGGGGTTTGAGCGTCATGAGTCGGTGCCTGAATTGTCGTCTCAACATATTATGGACGACCTTCCGGTAGTAAAGAAGTCTAGGAAGAGAGCGAGGAAAGGCAAAAAGCTGATTCTATGATCCAGCCACCTCAGCAGTCTCGGCTTCAGGACCGTATAGATATCCCCGATGCGGATAAATGGCATATCCCCGGTCAACCAATCCTACCTGCAACAGCACTACAGGCCAGATTCGGCGATCTAAGGAGACTTCATGACGATGTGCTGCGGGTAGAGAAAGGCCTCATCGCCTCGACAGATCCAGGATACCCACTCTACGTGGTTAACGTTCCGCGGCAAAGGTCGTACGTCGACAGCTTCCCCGCGGATAAGTTCTTCCTCCGATTCGATTACATATTCGACATGTTTCACGTGAAGAAGCTGGATTTTATGTTTGTCCGCCCTTATGCCTTGCACATGAACTACATCATCAAGATTGAGCAGATATCTCATATCTGTGTCGCTGACCCGTACTACATGCACGAGAGCTTCTTGGGAGTCAGCGCAGAGCACTGTGTATACGCGAGGGAATACATCGTCAATTTCATGCTCGCCAATAAGGACAAGGGGGCGATTCTCGTGCCTTATCATCCCGTGTAAGTCATCCGCGCTGATATCCTTCCTTCGATTTCAATCATTCATTTGCACGGTGGAGGCTAAGTAATTTGAGGTGTACTTATTTTGCGCAACGGCGGGCGTGCCGTCCTCATCATCCTACACCCCCAATTCTCCCACGCTCTTTACTTGGACTCGTCGAAGAACATTCACAAAAAGGATTACACCCACATCAAGGATGTTCTCGACAGTGCTATGTTTTACTACCAAGCAAGGGGTGGACAGGTCAGGGACAAGAAGAGAAGGGGTGGCAGAGCCGCCTTCGCCCATAAGACCGACTTCTGCTGCATCCAGCAACCGAACAATTCTCTTAATGATGGATTCTATGTCCTACACCACATGCTGGAGTACAGACGGGATCACCAGAACCTTCGCATGTCACCTAGATCCGGTGATGCCCATATTCTGCAATGGACAAAGAACGTAGGAGATATCGAGGATCATCGACTTCGAGCTGAGTTCTATCACATCCAGCACGAACTTGCCCAAATCATCATGAAGGAGGTCGTCGGAAAAACAGGGATGTTCTACGAAGAAGGACAAATGTCACGGGAAGACGTCCGAACATGGATAGCCTCTCAGCGTCTCGACATGAAGCCTTTCACTAAGCTCGAGGACTATCTCCCTGACCTCGATGGATGGCACGGCATGTTGGAGTGATTGTCGATATATGACAATGTGTCCGTTTAGTCCATACTTTCTGTATGACAAAACTTTGAGTTATGCGTGGTGAAACTTTATTTGTGATGTAATTAAACCGTCCTCCTCCTCGACTAGCGAAGATCACTCTAGTTAGGGCATTTTGGGTACGATGAACTTTGTTATTTATGCTTATGATATGTTGTTTCTATTTTTGCCAAGTCTGTCTCTTTCTGTTGCTCAACTATATATGTTGCATATCATCGACTCATGTGACGATGCAGGTGCATAGATCATCGATGGCGAAGAAGTGCTACGCCAGGAGTATATATACGACGAGTGGCCGGAGTGTCAGGCCTAGGTGTTACTGGTTTCCGGTTTCCGAGCGACAGGCAGTAGTTAGTTTAGGTTCACGCTAATGCGAGAGAGGGATACGAACTCATGTACTCAAAGTGATAGCTCTTCTCGCATATACCATTGTTTAGATGGATGACGATGTATTTGCAAGTAATCGAGGACTTGTATCGCTATTTTCGAGATGATGATGAGAGACCACTTTGTGTTGGATGATGATTATGATGAGACTATTTGTATGTATATGCTATGATTACATTTGTGGTCTCGCAGGCATTTGTAAGTGTATCATGATGACATTTCTATGTGCTAAAGATTCTTCTATAAAGCTGTTCAAATACAAAACAAATATGCCCAAAAAACAAAAAACATGTTAAATTAGCAGTAGCGAGTGTATAAAAGTTAGCAGCAGCGCCGCGATAGCAGTAGCGCGCCTTTGAAAAGCGTGCTAGAGATACTAGCAGTAGCGAGCTTCCAGTAACCGTGCTGCTGCTACACTTGTGTACCAGTAGCGCCGGTGACCAGGCGCTACTGCTATACGTTAGTTGTAGCGCCTTATTAGTAGCGCCGGCCCCCGGGCTACTAATAGGCCCAAAACCCGCGCTGCTGCTAGGCTTTTCCCTAGTAGTGTAAGGTGGCTATACCGAACAAAAATGGGACCAACCCAGATATCCTATTATGATGTTTGCTGCCCCGAGCCACTCTTATGTAATGCCACGGGTAAAATGTAGCAGTCGCACTGTTAAAAGTAAGGACACGTTAAACCACTGTTGTTCTCAATGTAATGCCTCCAGTAATATGAATCAATGGCACTTTTTTTACATGTCTTGCTAAATTTCCCATTAATATAAGTTGCTTCTTTTTGTTAGAAATGCAACTGTCCTGGTCCGCCTACTCTCCCGTGCCCAAATACCGACTCTATAGCAGCTGTTAATGTAATGTTGCTGGTAAAATGAAGCAATGGCACCATTAAAGTAATGTCGTATTTAACGGTTGTCATAGTTAATCCTAATGCCCACACTAATATCTAGCAATGCTGCTGCTTTAGAAATTGCTATTGTCCTTGTAGGATTGCCATTCAGATAAGGAACATGCTTCTTTTCATTTGATGCATGTTTATCACTTGTTAGTCACCCTCCTTTCGACCTTTTTTGTGCAAACAGAGATATACATTTCACGCTCGATCTTAGTTGAACTGCACAAATGATATCCAAATTATAGTTAAACATTCCAGGAGCTTCACAACCAACCTTGACATTGCTCAATTTTATTGCATCTAATGAGGAAGAAGCTCTGTGGGTTTCATTTTCTGATGGAAATGGAACCGGGGCTGGAGCCCTTTTCTTAAAAAATGAAGAAGCTGCTAGCTCACGAGACATTGCTTCGTTTTAGGTGAACTGCACAAAAAGGTCCCATGAATTGAATCATCCATGTTGGTGACTGAAAGAGCCAGCTTCAGCATCCCAGTCTAAGCACCCCCGACCTCCATCCTTGCGACGCACGGTACACCTTGTTTGCCACCTGCTCGACCCTAGTGTCACTGATAAAATGAAGTAATAATACAGTTAAAATAGAGCGAGTGTCCTCTTTATCATTTCATTACCAATGTAGATAAAGAAAGTGCTTCTCTTTGTTACTGTATGTTTCATCAACTAGTCCTATTGTTAATGTTTAAGCGTTTCTGCAAACTGGGGTGCTTAATTTTAGTTGATCTGCACAAAAATAGAGATTTGAATGTCTCAAGGTGCCTCCTTGTACTACCGTTGTACACTGATGTTCATCACTGGCAGAGGGTGTATCTGGGAGACTTGGGACGATTTCCAATATGAGGCGTACCATATGAGACGTTGCAGGGCCCATCTCGCCCTCGCTGCATGGTGTACTATGATACTATCGCAATATTTTCTTCTATTTATTTTGTGTGTTTCATCAACTAGTGCCACTATAATGTAATCACACTTTTTCATTATCTGTGCAAACAGGGTTATTCAGCTGCATTTTGGTGGAACTGCACAAATGTACGTATGGAACCGGCGTATATGCAGTGTGCGAGGTCTGCCAAGTAAAAATTACCAACACCAACCATGCTCCATGCACGCATTAGCATCCACCACCACCAGTGGGATGTGTGGTGCTCTCTGTGGACGGATCTTTCTCAGCAGCAAATCCTCTAACCAAGTACTAGTAGCTTATATTGGCAGTTTTCTAGGGAGTACTCTTTTCTGAAAGAAGCACCAATCTATTTTTCTTTATTTGTACACTGTGTCACAACTTTGACCCAAAGGTCCAGAGCTATTTTAGGGTGATTGGCGTAGTACTCGGAGAATGATTGTAAGCATGATTTTCATTAGCTATCACACTGATTGTAAGCATGAGCAGGTGGAAAATTAGGTTAGTGCGAAGCTTACCTTAAACCCTACCGCCGCAGTTAAAACAAGGCGAGCGTCGAGGGAACCGTGGAGAATGGCAGAGAAGCAATGTCGCGCCATCCGGTCTCCTCTTGCGGTGGGAGAACGAATACTCCTGTGGCTCTGGCTGGCTATGCACCCTCACGAACGGCACACCATACTCGATTGATTCGTTATCCTCTGGGTGCTCGACCTTCCACCTGTATGCCCATCACCACCTCCGCCTGACTGTCACCTCGGGCGAATCTGTCTGCTCCATCGCCAAGAGGAGATACTCGATGAACTCGGAGGACTGCGGTGTGACTGCCGCCAAGGAGTACATGTACATCGCCGCCCTCATCGCCGATGTCTCACTCTTTAGCATATATTGCCACATGGCCCTCATCGTTCTTAAAATCTCCCACTCATTGTCAAACCAAGTAAGGATCTCCTTCAACCTGGCTAACTTTGCCTGGTCGCCGCCGGTGATCTGCCTGATTCGCTGTGCATCCTCTCCATAGATGTCCTTCTTAGTGGTCCGGTGCTAGCTTTGGAAGATGGGAGGAGATACGATGGTCTCGCAATAGAGAAGAGGGAGAGGCGAGATGGTGGTTTTGGAATGGAGATGATGGAAAGGAGAGGAGGTGGTTTTGCAATGGAGAAGAGGGAGAGGCGAGACGGTGGTTTTGGAATGGAGATGATGGAGAGGAGAGGAGGTGGTTTTGCAATGGAGAAGAGGGAGAGGAGCGTGCGGCAGCAATTTAGGATTGGACGAGAGGGTCGGCGCGCTGTGACTGGATCAAAATCAAAATCAATTTACCCTTCAATTAAGAAAGCGACCCCACATTAACTAGTCTCCCTTTTATTCTGGGTCATAATTGACCATGATTTTCGCAAATAAATATATGTTATACGTTGCAAAAATAATATAATTTGAAAGTACATTCAGATATGAACCAAACGATACAATTTTTGGTGACATGCATTCACATTTTGCTTGTCAAATACAGTACGTGGTCAAACTTTGACCCAAAATACGCAAAACAAAAAATACTTCCAAGACCACCGCTCTTCTCCTCTTAAACCACCGCTGCTCCTCTCCTGTTCCAATCTAAATCCAGCGCCGCTCCTCTCCTCTTCCATTTCAAAACCACCACCCCTCCTCTCCTGTTCCAATCCAAAACCAGCGTCACTCCTCTCCCGTTCTAATCCAAAACCAACGCTTACATTCAAAAACCATCGCCAGCGAGTGAAGGTGCTATGGAGAAGTAGATCGATGGAGGAGTAGAACCGATATATGAGGATCGCAGACGGTGACCCTGTGAAGCTAGCTAGGATGTTGGAGATACAGTCTTGGTTTGACAACAAGGACCAACTAGTGGGGACGGCAACATCCATGGCCAAATATCTGCAACGCAGTGAAAAGACAGAGATACTCCCGGAGGGAGTCGCGCGGGAGTACATAGATCTGCTCCTCTGGGCCATGGAGAAAACAGATTCACCGAATCCGATCGTGAGGGAGCGGTGGTGGGAGTATTGATCCCAGATGGATCATCCACCAGAGATTGAAGGATCGAGCATCTATAGGGTGCCGTTTGTGAAGGTGTCGTGCCAGAGCGAGCTGGTGGAGACTTTGTTGACCGAACCCAACTGCAAGAGGAGAAAAGCAGTTGCCTGACGACGCTTCCCGCCCATCCTCTCCCTTGTCGTTCACATCGTCTCACGGGGAGGCTGTCTGCCGCCGAGGAATAGGAGGGGACTGCCCCCCAGCCCAATAGTCGGGAAGGTTGTGAATTGTCAGGAGGAGCTTAGGGTTGTGATACGTCTCCGTCGTATCTATAATTTTTGGTTGTTCTATGCCAATATTCTTCAACTTTCATATACTTTTGGCAACTTTTTATACTATTTTTGGGACTAACATATTGATCCAGTGCCTAGTGTCAGTTCCTGTTTGTTGCATGTTTTACGTTTTGCAGAAAACCAATATCAAACGGAATCCAAATGGTATAAAAACGGACGGAGAATTATTTTGGAATATTTGGGATTTTCCGGAGGAAGAATCAACACGAAACAGTATCCGAGGTGGCCACCAGACAAGGGGGCGCGCCCCCTACCCCTGGGTGCGCCCTAGGCTCTCGTGGGCCACCTTTAAGGCGGTTGATGCCCTTCTTTTTCCGCAAGAAAGCTAATTTTATGAGAAAAATCTGGGCGAAAGATTCACCCCAATCGGAGTTACGGATCTCTGGATATTAAAGAAACGGTGAAGGGGTAGAATCTGAGAACGCAGAAACAGAGAGATAGATCCAATCTCGGAGGGGCTCTCACCTTCCCAAGCCATGGGAGCCAAGGACCAGAGGTTAAACCCTTCTCCCATCTAGGGAGAAGGTCAAGGAAGAAGGATAAGAAGGGGGGCTCTCTCCCCCTTGCTTCCGGTGGCGCCAGAACGCGATCTTCACCAACATCTCCATCACCTTCCCCCATCTATATTCAGCTGTCCACTCTCCTGTAACCCGTTGTACCCTCTACTTGAACATGGTGCTTTATGCTTCATATTATTATCCAATGATGTGTTGCCATCCTATGATGTCTGAGTAGATTTTCGTTATCCTATCGGTGATTGATGAATTGCTATGATTGGTTTAATTTGCTTGTGGTTATGTTGCTGTCCTTTGGTGCCCATCATATGAGCGCGCGCGTGGATCACACCATAGGGTTGGTTGTATGTTGATAGGACTATGTATTGGAGGGCTAGAGTGACAGAAGCTTCAACCTAGCATAGAAATTGATGCATACGGGATTGAAAGGGGACCAATATATCTTAATGCTATGGTTGGGTTTTACCTTAATGAACGTTAGTAGTTGCGGATGCTTGCTAATAGTTCCAATCATAAGTGCATAGAGTTCCAAGTCAGGGATGACATGCTAGCAGTGGCCTCTCCCACATAAAACTTGCTATCGGACTAGTGACGTAGTCAATTGCTTAGGGACAATTCCACAACTCCTATCACCACTTTTCCACACTCACTAGATTTACTTTATTGCATCTTTATCTAAACAGCCCCTACTTTTATTTACGTGTTCTTTATTATCTTGCAAACCTATCCTATCACACCTACAAAGTACTTCTAGTTTCATACTTGTTCTAGGTAAAGCGAACGTCAAGCGTGCGTAGAGTCGTATCAGTGGCCGATAGGACTTGAGAGAGTATTTGTTCTACCTTTAGCTCCTCGTTGGGTTCGACACTCTTACTTATCGAAAGAGGCTACAACTATCCCGTATACTTGCGGGTCATCAAGACCTTTTTCTGGCGCCATTGTCGGGGAGTCATAGTGTGGGGTGAATATTCTCGTGTGTGCTTGTTTGCTTTATCACTAAGTAATTTTTATTTGTTTTTCTTAGTTGTTCTCTATCTTTAGTTATGGATATGGAACGCAAAATACCAAAAGAATTAAATGTACTTGCTACTCATGTAGATGGGGTAACTCCTAAAACCCCCGATTCTCATTATGTGAAAGATATAATGTACTACTTTGATAATCCTGAGAAAACCCCATTCAACTTTATAATGGGAGACACGTTGGATCAACGTGAATACTTTAGGGATTATCGCTCGACACAAAAAGGGAAACTATTATGGGATCAATTTATTATGTTGCGTTGGTATGCCTGGAATCTCTGCTTGAGATATGATATTACTTGTTGCTCTAGATGGAGGCTCCACACCTTCCCTTTCATGCAAATTTAATGATAATAAAACCTTAGCTTCTTATGCTAATGGTATATATGATTACTATGATGTGGAACAAATAGAAGAATTTGTTGCTTTTAAGGCTGCTTATGAAATTGAAGCTTTGTTTGAAAAGTATGAAGCTTTTGATGATGATGGTTATAGGCCTGAAAATCTTGCTATACTTAGATATTGCTATGAAAATTATGAATACAATTATTATATTAATGCTTTTATGAAGAAAGTCTCCGCTGTCCAAGAAGAGACTAATATTTTGCAGGAAGCTATGGATGAAGAAATTGATGAAACTGTGAGCTCATTGGATGAAAAAGATGATGAGGAGAGCGAAGAACAAAAGGAGGAATAGCGGATTAGTTACCCGTGCCCACCTTCTAATGAGAGTAACCCTTCAACTCATACATTATTTAATTCCCCTTCATGCTTACCGAAGGATGATTGCTATGATGATTGCTATGATCCCTTGAATTTGTTTGAAATGTCCCTTTCTGATGATGCTTGCTATGCTTGTGGCCAAGATGCCAATATGAATTATGCTTATGGAGATGAACTTGCTATAGTTCCTTATGTTAAACATGAAATTGTTGCTATTGCACCCACGCATGATAGTCCTATTATCTTTTTGAATTCTCCCTACTACACTTTTTCGGAGAAGTTTGTGCTTATTAAGGATTATATTGATGGGTTGCCTTTCACCATTGCACATGATGATTTTGATAGATATAATATGCATGTGCTTGCTGCTCCTACTTGCAATTATTATGAGAGAGGAACTACATCTCCGCCTCTTTATGTTTCCAGCACGATGGAATTGCAAGAAACTGCTTATACTATGCATTGGCCGTTACTTGGTGTGCATGAATTGTTCTTTTATGACATGCCGATGCATAGGAAGAGAGTTATACTTCGTTCTTGCATGATATATGTTACTTTGTGCTCACTACTAAATTACAAATCATTGTTAATTAAAATTGGCTTTGATATACCTTGGGATCCAGGTGGATTCATTACTTGAGCACTAAATGCCTAGCTTAATGGCTTTAAAGAAAGCGCTACCAGGGAGACAACCCGGAAGTTTTAGAGAGTAATTTATTTCTGTTGAGTGATTTTATATAGTTTAAAAACAAAAAAATAAAGAGGGGAACCTAAAACTTTTCAAAAAGGAAAGTGAAAGTGAGAAAGACAAGCATTGTTGAAGTGGGAGCTAGCCTTGAACTTTGTTCATGCTCACGGAAACTTTGTGAATCTTGATTACAGAAACTTTTCATCAAAATAATTATCCCCTTGTACAATTCCATTGTATTATAAAAATAATGTGCCAAGGTTTGCCTTCAGGATGTTTACAATGCTTGTTGGTTTGTACGGTGTAGGACAGAAACTTTGGCTGTAGCGCACGATTTTACATTTTTACCTGAAACGTCAAATTGTTATGATTCCTTTTGCACTGTCTTTCTGTACAACTTGTTTATTTTTCCTAATTTGGGTAGAATTGTTGGGGTACCAGAAGTATGGTGAATGTTCAGATTTCTACAGACTGTTCTGTTTTTGACAGATTCTGTTTTTGATGCATAGTTTGCTTGTTTTGATGAATCTATCAATTTATATTAGTGGATTAAGCCATGGAAAAGTTATATTACAGTAGAAATAATGAAAAAACAAAATATGAATTGGTTTGCAACAGTACTTAGAGTGGTAATTTGCTTTATTATACTAATGTATCTTACCGAGTTTTCTGTTGAAGTTTTGTGTGGATGTAGTGTCTAATCAAGGATGTCTCGATATGAGGAAAAGGAAGAGAGGCAAGAGCTCAAGCTTGGGGATGCCCGAGGCACCCCTAGTAAATATTGAAGGAGACTCAAGAGTCTAAGCTTGGGGATGCCCCGGAAGTCATCCCCTCTTTCTTCAACAATTATCGGTATGTTTTCGTATTCGTTTCATTCGTGCATTATGTGCAAGTGTTGGAGCGTCTTTTGCATTTAGTTTTCACTTTTCTTTTATGCACCATGCTGGTATGAGATAGTCCTTGGTTGATTTATAGAATGCTCATTGCGCTTCACTTAGATCTTTTGAGTATGGCTTTATAGAATGCTTCATGTGCTTCACTTATATCATTTGAAGTTTGGATTACATGTTTCTCTTCACATAGAAAACCGCCATTTGTAGAATGCTCTTTTGCTTCACTTATAATTGTTAGAGCGTGGGCATATCTTTTGTAGAAAGAATTAAACTCTCTTGCTTCACTTATATCTATTTAGAGAGATGACAGGAATTGGTCATTCACATGGTTAGTCATAAAATCCTACATAAAACTTGTACATCACTGAATATGATATGTTTGATTCCTTGCAATAGTTTTGCGATATAAAGGTGGTGATATTAGAGTCGTGCTAGTTGCGTAATTGTGAAATTGAGAAATGCTTGTGTTGAGGTTTGCAAGTCCCGTAGCATGCATGTATGGTGAACCGTTATGTAACGAAGTTGGAGAATGAGGTGCTTTTTGATTGTCTTCCTTATGAGTGGCAGTCGGGGACGAGCGATGGTCTTTTCCTACCAATATATCCCCCTAGGGGCATGCGTAGTAGTACTTTGCTTCGAGGGCTAAGTAGACTTTTGCAATAAGTATATGAGTTCTTTATGACTAATGTGAGTCCATGGATATACGCACAATCACCCTTCCACTTTGCTAGCCTCTATTGTGTCGCGCAACTTTCGCCGGTATCATGAACCCATTATTTACCTTCCTCAAAACAGCCACCATACCTACCTATCATGGCATTTCCATAGCCATTCCGAGATATATTGCCATGAAACTTTCATCATCATCATATACATGACTTGAGCATTCATTGTCATATTGCTTTGCATGATCGTAAGATAGCTAGCATGATGTTTTCATGGCTTGTCTGTTTTTTGATGTCGTTGCTATGCTAGATCATTGCACATCCCGGTACACCGCCGAAAGCATTCATATAGAGTCATATCTTTGTTCGAGATATCGAGTTGTAATATTGAGTTGTAAGTAAACAAAAGTGTGATGATCATCATTATTAGAGCATTGCCCCAGTGAGGAAAGGATGAAGGAGACTATGATTCCCCCACAAGTCGGGATGAGACTCCAGACTTTATGAAAAATAAAAGAGGCCACAGAAGCCCAAATAAAAAAAAGGCCAAAGAAGCCCACCAAAAAAGAAAGAAAAAAATAAATAAAAATGAAAAAAAATGATGAAAAATAAAAATAAAAAATGAGAGAAAAAGAGAGAAGGGGCAATGTTACTATCCTTTTACCACACTTGTGCTTCAGAGTAGCACCATGTTCTTCATAGAGAGAGTCTCCTATGCTTTCACTTTCATATACTAGTGGGAATTTTTCATTATAGAACTTGGCTTGTATATTCCAATGATGGGCTTCCTCAAAGTGCCCTAGGTCTTCGTGAGCAAGCAAGTTAGATGCACACCCACTTAGTTTCTTTTGTTGAGCTCTCATATATTTATAGCTCTAGTGCATCCGTTGCATGGCAATCCCTACTCACTCACATTGATATCTATTGATGGGCATCTCCATAGCCCGTTGATATGCCTAGTTGATGTCAGACTATCTTCTCTCACTTTTTGTCCTTACAACCACCACCATTTACCAATATAGTGCTATGTCCATGGCTTGCGCTCATGTATTGCGTAAGAGTTGAAAAAGCTGAAGCGCGTTAAAAAGTATGAACCAATTGCTCGGCTCGTCATCGGGGTTGTGCATGATGGGAGTATTTTGCGTGACGAAGATGGAGCATAGCCAGACTATATGATTTTGTAGGGATGAGCTTTCTTTGGCTATGTTATTTCGATAAGACATAATTGCTTGGTTGGTATGCTTGAAGTATTATTGTTTTTATGGCAAATGGTAAAAAAGACAATTTTTGATTGTTCCATGCCAATATTCTTCAACTTTCATATACTTTTGGCAACTTTTTATACTTTTTTGGGACTAACATATTGCCAGTGCCCAGTGCCAGTTCCTGTTTGTTGCATGTATTATGTTTTGCAGAAAACCAATATCAAATGGAATCCAAACGGGATAAAAACGGACGGAGAATTATTTTGGAATGTTTGGGATTTTCCGGAGGAAGAATCAACGCGAAACAGTGTCCGAGGTGGCCACGAGACAGGGGGCGCGCCCTGGGATCTCGTGGGCCACCCGTAAGGCGGTTTATGCCCTTCTTTTGCCGCAAGAAAGCTAATTTTATGAGAAAAATCTGGGCGAAAGATTCACCCCAATCGGAGTTACAGATCTCCGGATATTAAAGAAACGGTGAAGGGGTAGAATCTGAGAACGCAGAAACAGAGAGATAGATCCAATCTCGGAGGGGCTCTCGCCCCTCCCAAGCCATGGGAGCCAAGGACCAGAGGGTAAACCCTTCTCCCATCTAGGGAAAAGGTCAAGGAAGAAGAAGAAGAAGAAGGGGGCTCCCTCCCCCTTGCTTCCGGTGGCGCCGGAACGCCGCCGGGGGCCATCATCATCACCGCGATCTTCACCAACACCTCCGCCATCTTCACCAACATCTCCATCACCTTCCCCCATCTATATTCAGCGGTCCACTCTCCCGCAACCCGCTGTACCCTCTACTTTAACATGGTGCTTTATTCTTCATATTATTATCCAATGATGTGTTGCCATCCTATGATGTCTGAGTAGATTTTCGTTCTCCTATCGGTGATTGATGAATTGCTATGATTGGTTTAATTTGCTTGTGGTTCTGTGTAATGCCCCGGATACAACTTTCCATATCCGTAACTCCAACTCTTGCCATTTCCGGCTATGTGATATGTTATTTCCTCCGTGGTTGGGGTTTTGGTCTTTCATTTCGCATTTTGTTCATGTCGTGCATCTCATGGCATCATTCGCATTGCATCGGCATCGTTTTCATAAAACTTGCATTCGCTCGTAGTTGCCGCGTCCCCCCCTTGCTTTTGTTGACCGTTCCGAGACCAACCTTTTTCTTTGTTTTTCCCTCTTCCCATGTGAATTTCTTATCCAAGGCTCTCTTATTTATTCACCTTGCCCTGTTCTTATCCGGAGTGTTGAAGATATCTTGGAAGATTCGTGTTTCCATTCTCAATCCGTTCAAGTTATTTTGAGGTTGTTATCTCATTCAAGCCATTTAATTCAACCGGTGCAATCCCCTCTTTCAATCCATCGTTCAATGGTGTATCTTTGAGTGGGCCCTAACCCACAGGTCTTTTCCCAGGATCTTACCTAACTCTTCTAACTTATCCGGAGCGATTCTCAAATTCTTTCAAAGTTTGACATAAGAATGATTTCTTAACAGTCAAATGTATCCTCCAAGTTTGCTTTCATATTCTTTTCATCGCTGGTTCAACCTTTCTGCTCTTCATTCCGGAGTACCTCAACAATTCATGGTGGTGTTTCTCATCGTCATTCTCGGATTTTGAAGACCAAAGAAGAGTTCCTCTTAAATCCTTACCCATTCTTCCAAAGATGCGTAGTTCAAGCTTGATGCCATCCTCTCATAATTGTTTTCGATTATGAAAATTCTTTTCGCCCATCCAGAGCAATTTAGGAGTCTCTTCAGTTTGATTCTCCGGAGCCCATCATCTCAGAATTATTCATTCTTAGCTTTCAGCTCTCATTCTCCAAATCTTACCGGTCAATCATTCAAATACCCTCTAATAAGTTCATGATCTCTTTGTTCTCTTGCATCTAAATCCCCACAAGTATCTTCATTCGTTTTCCAAAATCTTCCCGGTGAATTGTGCCTTTGCTACGTTCATTTTCAATTCTTATGGTGGTTCATTCCAGATTCCTTTTCCTATGTCCTCATATTAATGTATTCGTTGTTTCAATCCTGCCGGTGGTTCGTTGAAGACCTTCCCAAGTTGAGAAATATCTCTTTTCAATCCTTTCTACGAGAATAAGTAGTATGCCAAATCCATTGCTTG
This sequence comes from Triticum dicoccoides, assembly GCF_002162155.2. Lineage (NCBI taxonomy): Eukaryota > Viridiplantae > Streptophyta > Magnoliopsida > Poales > Poaceae > Triticum > Triticum dicoccoides. The sequence goes on from NC_041391.1 coordinate 595,833,127, forward strand.
TCATCAATTTAAATTGATGAAGGATAGGCATGACATAATTCTTATTCTTGTTTCATCCAGGTGATTAATTCCTTCTTCTGGAGTTTGTTCATCAGGAAGTAATTCTCGGTTCCAAGTTATTCATCTTTCTTGCCCGGAGTTCAAAGTTTACTCATTTCGTAGCTCCATCTAAATCATTGCAAGGCTTCAATTTTGGTTCTCCTCAACCTCCAATTCTTCTTCATAATCATTTTTCTTTATCGGAGTTCTTCATGGAGGCTCTACATGGTGGTTCATCAAGGATTCCTTTTCATTCTTCAATTGTTCTTCAAGATTTTTCTCGAAGTTATGATTCGCCAGGCTATACTCAAAAATAAACATGGTGTTCAACACACGTTTTGTTTTGAGGAGTTCAAGCATTCTTCATCTTGCATTCTGAAGTGCAATTCTCTCTATCTTATCTTTTGAGATGGTGTTATGTCATTCTTGATAATTTCCTTTCGCGTTTCATGATTCACAAGTTGTCAAGAGTGACATATTTAAATCCATCATTTTCTCTTTGTTCAAGAGATCTTTTCAACCATCAACCTTGTTGTTGGAGTTATCTTGGGTTATATTTCACCTAAAGCCTTCCCTAAGGAATGTTTCTATTTGTGGTGCTTATCAATGATCCAAGCTTTCTCCATATCCTTCTCGGTGAAAGAGGTTTTTCATCCCTTCGTTGATCTCAAGCAAGCAATTGTCTCTGTTAGTGGCAGAATTGCACCTCAAATTTTGAGAAGTTTTCCATAAGCCCACTACAAGCTTATTCGTTTCGTTGTTGGTTTTTCCAACAACTCCGTTATAACCTTCTTGGAAGGATGCTTTCCAAGTTCATTTGTGGCAAAAGTTGTCATTTTCTTCTCCGTCCCTTTATCCCAACAGTCTAGCTTCTATTCTTTCGTTCCGGAGGCATTGTGATGTTGCTCTCTTCAACCATCATCTCGTTTTGTCAAGATCATGTTATTTTCTTGCTTATCCATTTAACCGGAGTGTTGTGTTCTCATTCAAGTTCTTTCATCTTATTAAGTTTTGCCTCTCTTTTCAATCTTAGTGCTGTCTGAAATCCTTCTTACCCATTGTGCCATTCTTTCAATAGTTCCGAACGCAGTGTGTTGTTGATTTCATCAAGTATTATCCCATCTTCTCAAGTTCATGTTCTATTCCTTCCATGTTCAACCGGAGTGGTTTCGAATTCTATCTTGTCCATTAAACTCTTGATTCATGTCTTTGCAACCTTCAAGTTCTCGGAATATTCCTTGTTCCTCTTGTCCAACGAACTGCTTGCAATCTTCGTCATCTCTGTTGTTTTGTTTCTTTCAATTTGTTCAACCTCTCAAGGTTCGTGGTTTCACTCATTTGTCGAAGAAGCAACTTAGTTTACCTCTTATCTTCCTCTTCCTTTTCCCTCCGGTGCCATCCTAGATCTCGGGACGAGATCCTCTCGTAGTGGTGGAGTGTTGTAACGCCCCAGATACAACTTTCCATATCCGTAAATCCAACTCTTGCCATTTCCGGCTATGTGATATGTTATTTCCTCCGTGGTTGGGGTTTGGGTCTTTCATTTCGCATTTTGTTCATGTCATGCATCTCATGGCATCATTCGCATTGCATCGGCATCGTTTTCATAAAACTTGCATTCGCTCATAGTTGCCGCGTCCCCCCCTTGCTTTTGTTGACCGTTCCGAGACCAACCTTGTTCTTCGTTTTTCCCTCTTGCCTAAACCGGAGTGTCTCTGTAAAGTGCTCAAGCCCCCTCGCATGCGCGCCCGAAACCTGCCCGGACATGACCCGCTCAGCCATCACTGTTGGATCCGAATCATCCCAAAACATCCCGAAAATATCTTCGTTTTATTTATTGGACTCCCTAGCCTATTTATCCCCATCCGTCGGATTTTGATCGGATGATCCAAACTCCCTCGTTTCCTTATATATAGAGCAACCCCTAACCAAATTAGACCAAACCCTAAATTCGAGGAGATTTGTACCTCACCGCCGCCACTCTCTCCAAAATCCCACCTCGGGATCCTCCCAGATCCCCTTCTCCTCGGTTTCCTCCTCCACCCAATCCCGAAGGCACTGCAGTCTCCTCTGCTTCCCTCGTCCTTGTTCGATCCCAGGGGCAGCCACCGCATCGCTGTTCCCCTGCCTCGGCCTCGCGATCCCGCGCCTCCCTCCTACAGCCCATGCAAGTCACCAGGAGGTGGGTTCCCGTGCTGCACAGGAGCTCCTCGTCGCCCGGATCCGTTCCCCAGGCCGCCGGACCTCCCTGCAAGCGTCCTCGCCGGTGACCAGCAGGTCCCAACGCCACCCTTTTTTTCTTTTCCTGTCTCCTCTGTTACCTGCTCTCGATCCCCCTCTCTCTCATGTCCCTGTCTCTCTTCCCGCCATGGACAGGTACCAACAACCCGTCAGCCACCAGGAGCTCAAGACGCCGCTACTCCTCGCCGGACCGCTGCCTCCGGCTACCTCCACCTTGCTGGTGAGGCCTCGCCGCCGTGCACCCCTGATTTTCTCTCTCTCTCTCTCTCTCTCTGGCCGCTTTGACCTCTCATGATCTCCCCCTTTTCTCTTTGAACAGAAGTAGGAGCTCCCATGGCCGCCGCCGCCCTGGCTGCCCCATAGGAGTTCTCTGCCGCCGGATCGGGTCGCCTCCACCCGGTTCCTCTCGCGCCGACCGCCCGCGCCGGAGTCCTGCGCCAAGCTGCCGCCGTTGCCTCTATTTCCCGCCGCTGCACCGTGCTGCAACGAACGCCTGCTCGATCCAGCCGCCCCGCGTTGACCGATCCACTGGCCTGCGCTAGCCCAGTGAGACCTCCTGCAGCCCAGCACCACCAACCGGGCCTTGGCCCATGGGTGAGCTGCCCCACCTTCTTGTTGGGCCCGTGATTCAGATTCGGCCTGACTAATGTTTTTTCCCGTGCTGAGATTTTAACATTATCCAGTGTATTTCAGTTTTCCAGAAAACCCCTCATATATCATACATTTAATAACTCATAAACCATGCATCGGTTTAAAATGATATTAACATGTAAAATGCTTAGAATTTTGTGTAGATTAATAATATTCCACTTTCATCCATGTTTAAAATGTTTAAAATGTTGTTTGTTTAAATTTGCTCAAATGCCATGCTAAAATGCTTTATCTCATAACTAAATAACCGTAACTCTGTTTTAAATAAACTTTATATGTAAATGGGGTGGAAAAATGCCTAGTTTAACATGGTCTAGTTTATTTTCCTGTTTAACAACCTTAAAATATGGTTTAGGTCAGAACAGTACCGAATCGAAAATATGCATATGGGGATTTTCCGAAATTGTTGTTTGTTGTTCCGGCCCCATTTAAACTTGCCTAGATAGTTAGTTTACTTATGTTTCATCTCTTCCCATGTTTAACAACATTTAATTTTGTTGTGTACCTAAACAAGAGTGAACTAAATAACTCGATGTGGTGTTTTGTCAATATGCAACTCATTGCATATTGAGCTCCACTTAATTTGTAGTATTGTTTGTTGCATAAGGCCATGCCATGCCTCATTAAACCGGACATGCATCATACTTGATTGTGCATCATGCCATGATTATGCTTGTGTGTTTACCATGTTGCTTGCTTATTTCCGGTTTGCTTCTCTTGTTAGCTTCGGTTTCGTTCCGGAGTTGTGAGGATTCGTTCAACTACGTCCGTTTGTCTTCTTCGTGGACTCGTTCTTCTTCCTTGCGGGATCTCAGGCAAGATGACCATTACCCTCGATATCACTTCTATCTTTGCTTGCTAGTTGCTTCATTCTATCGCTATGCTGCGCTACCTATCACTTGTTTACCATGCCTCCCATATTGTCATGTCAGCCTCTAACCTTTTCACCCTTCCTACCAAACCATTGTTTGGCTATGTTACCGCTTTGCTCAGCCCCTCTTATAGCGTTGTTAGTTGCAGGTGAAGTTGAAGATTGCTCCATGATGGACAGGATTATGTTGGGATAGCACAATATCTCTCATTTAATTAATGCATCTATATACTTGGTAAAGGGTGGAAGACTCGGCCTTATGCCTGGTGTTTTGTTCCACTCTTGCCGCCTTAGTTTCCGTCATATCGGTATTATGTTCCCGGATTTTGCGTTCCTTACACGGTTGGGTGATTTATGGGACCCCCTTGACAGTTCGCTTTGAATAAAACTCCTCCAGCAAGGCCCAACATTGGTTTTAACATTTGCCACCTAAGCCTTTTTCCCTTGGGTTCTGCAGACTCAAGGGTCATCTTTATATACCCCCCGGGCCAGTGCTCCTCCGAGTGTTGGTACAAACTAGAGCACCGTGCGGGACCATTCCTTGGCAACTTGGATTACGTCGGTTCCTGTACGCTTCACTTATCCGGTGTGCCTTGAGAACGAGATATGTGCAGCTCCTATCGGGATTTGTCGGCACATCTGGGCAGCTTTGCTGGTCTTGTTTTACCATTGTCGAAATGTCTTGTAAACCGGGATTCCGAGTCTGATCGGGTCTTCCTGGGAGAAGGTATATCCTTCGTTGATCGCAAGAGCTTATCATGGGCTAAGTTGGGACACCCCTGTAGGGTATAAACTTTCGAAAGTCGTGCCTGCGGTTATAGGCAGATGGGAATTTGTTAATGTCCGGTTGTCAGGACCCCAACTTGATGCCACATCAATCTAGCATGTAACACCTCATATCACTTTGCGGCCTCACGCACGGTTTTCCCACGGGTGTCGTCTTACCTTTGCCCGGGACCGTTTGCACCTTTTGGCACACGTATATGATAGTGTCGCTAGCATCCATATGGTAAGGAGCCCGGGCTGACATGGCTAGTCGTAAACCCAAAGTGGCACAGACTTACAGGGACAGGCATCCATGACCCAGCATCGAACGTGTCGGTCATCAGCAAGTGAATCCGGGCTGTAGCACTGGGCTAGCAGGACTTCGGTAAACCGGTCTGTAGCGGGCTAACAGGACTCCGGTATCCATCGCGTGACATTTCCTCGAAGGGACAGACACAGGAACGAAGAAGGACACATGTCGGCCATCCTAAGTGTTCCGGAGCAGTAGCAAGCTACCAAGGCTTAGTGGAGACACTAGGAGACATTTCCCGGTAAGAGAGGCTACTAAGAATAAACAACTAGATAGTCAGATCCCACACATACCAAGCATTTCAATCATACACACAATATGCTCGATATGTGCAAAGACAACAAGGCATCACAACATGACTCTACGACACCAGTACTTTATTTAAGGCTCAGAGAGCCATACATATCATACACACAAGTACGGGTCACACGACCCAGCATTCAAGTCATACAGACATATAAGCCAACAGCGGAAGTAACTTGTCTGGGTACACACAACTAGTAAAATAAAAGAGGCTTGGGAAAGCCTGGCTATACTACGTGGTCCTTCACAAGCTCAGGATCACCACCTGGGCCTCGGTATACTCATCGATGTCAACGTCTACGAAGAACCCATCAGAAGGGGTTGCAGCGTCTTCTGAAAAATGTAAATTAAAGCAACATGAGTACAAAGGTACTCAGCAAGACTTACATCAGATCCTACATACATGCACATTATCAAGAAGGGTTGGTGGGGTTATTGCAGCAAGCCAGCTTTGACTCTTGGCTAAGCTATCCTACGATACACCAACTTGAAATGGTTTTGCGCACACGAGTCCACTACTCACCACTTCAATACACCACCGAGGATCCACCTCCGTCATCCTACGGAAGAACCATCCTCGGCACTCACGCTTATCTTGAGATTTTTAGTAGTATCCATTTACTTGTCTATGAACTGTATAGGCAACCAAGTAGTCCTTTACCGCGGACGCGGCTATTCGAATAGATAATGTTAACCCTGCAGGGGTGTACTTCTTCATACACGCTCTCACCACTTACCGCCGTTTACACGACATGTACTCGGCAACCTTCAAGCGGAAGCCCAACGTGGGTGTCGGCCACGACCTACCTAAACACCTAAGTCTCTAGTCCAGGTTTATCGCCTATCCAGGTTCCATCCGCAGGGAGTCCGGCCGAGGTTTCCACATACGGCCCCGAACGATGTGTATAGGGTTCCCGAGATACCTAACGGGTATCCGGTACACCGTGCCACGTACCTACCGCATCACAGCCCACCCCTACGGTCAGCGCTGTCCATGGCCTCTAGTAGGCTACAAACACCAGAAACTACTTGCAACTCCTGGACAGAGGACTAGGGTGAATAAGAAGCCGAGAGGGTCCATTGGTTTTGGGCCCAATGCATGGTAGTAGATGATTCTTAAATCACACATACAGATCTCAGTGCTTAAGGACGGCTTCAATGAAACAACCCACCATGTACTCCTACATGGCCTTTCATCGATACCTTTACCAAATCGTGTTCACCACATCACTCTCATTACCGGCATGATCATTTCACTCTAGCCCATCACCCAGATGAACCAGACCTGACTCGACTCTAAGCATAGCAGGCATAGCAAGGTAGGAAAAACACATACATATGGCTCAATCAACTCCTACACATGCTAGTGGGTTTCATCTAGTTACTGTGGCAATGACAGGTCATGCAGAGGAAATGGGTTCAACTACCGTAGCACACAGCAGTTTGAAACGCGTTGTCTTAATGCACTAAAAGAGAGCAGAAGCGAGAACATGGGATTGTATCGATATGATCAAATGGTTGGTTGCTTGCCTGATGGGTCGATGCACTGATATTGTTCTTCGTTGGGGTAATCACGATACTCCTCAAGGGCAGGACCTGCCGCAGAGAGCACCGATACACAACATCACCAAACAATATGCAGCAATATGATGCATGCATGAAACATGGCAATATGAGTGTGTTGGGCTAATGCAACTAAAACCAGATGGGTTTGAACCATTTTGAATCAAAGATTCAAGTTTCAAACTCATACATGGCCCTTATAAGGTGCTTTAACTTGTTCTGCAATAAACAGTAGGTTAGCTTGTTTAAACATGCATGAAACTAGTACAGATGGATAGATTGGATTTTTCTGATCATTTTTCATATATAACACTTTGCATTTGGAGTTATGGTTGATTTACTATGAATTTTTGAAGTTTGGGGGATTTTCTGGAATTTATAAATCATTCTAGATTTATTTTAATTCCAGAAAAGGATTACTGCGTCAGCATGATGTCATGCTGACCTCAGCAGGTCAACAGGCCGGTCCAGGTCAAACTGACCAGTGGGTCCCGCATGTCAGCACAATTAGTTTAGCTAAAAATTAATTAGAACTAAACCGGATTAGTTAACAGGGCTGGGCCCCACCTGTCATTGACTCAACAGAGTCAACCAGGGCCCACCCGTGGTCAAAGTCAAGTCGGCTGCACCGGCGTTTAGCCGCCGGCGAGCCCGACGCGGCGGCGGAAGTGATTTGGGCCGTTCCGGCCACCAAATGGGTCGCGGAAGGCATCTAAGTGGAGCTGGGGACAAACCGCAGCTCTTGGTGGAGCTAGTTGGGGTCGGGGTGGCCAGAATCGGCGCCGGCGACGACCTAGGCGGCCGCCGGAGTTCGGGTGGAGGCGAACTCGGGGCTAGGGTGTGCGGTGAGGTGTGGGGAGTGTATGGTTAGACCCTACGCGGCGTGGTGAGTGCGATGGACACCGAGAGGTGACCGGAGGATGGCCGGGAGCACGTCGGCGACGATCTCCGCGGCGGTGCGTGCGGGTGATCTTCATGCAGTTGCTACACAGCTCGGGGGCGAGAGAGAAAGGGAAGGGGAGGTAGCTAGGCTCACAGGGCACTCGTGGAGGCAACTGGCGGGGTCGGGGACGGACTGATGCGGCGACGGTGTTGAAGGGGATCTCCGGCGACGGCGGACTCGGGCGAAGTCGGTGCGGTGGACTCGGGCCACACAAGCACGCGGGGCTCGGCTAGCTCGACGAAGAGGATGGCGGCGGAGCTCCTAGACACGGCGAGACGGAGCACGGACGGCGGGGAGCGCGGCTACGGCGATGGGGCGGCGGCGCTGGCGTCGGCCATGGCTGGGGAGCACGAGGGAGAGGAGCTGGGGAGGAGAGGAGATGTCTGAGGGGTTCGGGGGAGAGAGGGGGAGCGATCCCCGTCATCAGCTGGATGAGGGGAGCGGCGAGGCGGCGACCAGGTGTGTGGCACCCATGCGGTGCTCGCCGCCGAGCACCTGCCTGCCTGCCTGGCCGAGCCAAGCAGCTCGCTGGCGCGGCAGCTGGGCTCGGCCGGCAGGTGGGCCGGTTAGTAGGCGCCAGGTAAGGTTTTCTTCCTATTTTCCTGTTTCTGCTTTATTCTGTAAGTTTGTGGACTTATTAAAAATACCTAGACAACTCCTAAATTCCCCAAACTGCTCCTGGTCCTTAGTTGGAATATTTACAGCATGGAACATTTTAGTTTGGAAATATTTGAGCATTCAAAATAATTTTATATAATTTAAATGCCCAAACTCAAATACTTATGAGTTAATTCAAAGACCTTAGGATGACCTAGAAAACTATGCATCAATTTTGGCAGAGGTTCTGAACCAAGACAAAAATGATGGACATTTTGGAAGGGCATTTCAGGTTCATTGAAAATATTTTTAGTAAACCCTAGTTGGATTCAGAGGGGGCTGGGGGTTCTGTCATCCCCATTTCAAGTTTTTGATGAAAGAATAGACATGATGCAACACTCTAATGCATGAACTAGCTAGGGTGTGACAACTCACCCCCACTCAAAAGAATCTCATCCCGAGATTTAGGTTCCTCCGGAAAGAAGGCGGGGTACTCAAGTCGAAGGCGATCCTCCCTTTCCCAAGTTGCTTCCTTCTCAGAATGGTGCGACCATTGAACCTTGAGAAACTTGATATTATGACGTCGAGTGGTACGCTCGGCTTGATCGAGGATACGAACGGGGTACTCTCGATACGTGAGGTTATCTTGAAGATCAAGCGTTTCGTGGTCCACTCCACGGATAGGATCCGAGAAGCAACGCCTGAGTTGAGAAACGTGGAAGACATCATGGACTCTGGAAAGATGCGGAGGTAGTTCCAATTGGTAGGCAACTTCTCCTCGTTTAGCGAGAATGCGAAAGGGTCCAATGTAGCGAGGAGCCAATTTGCCTTTGATACCGAAGCGATGGGTTCCCTTCAGAGGAGTAACCCGAAGGTAAGCCTTCTCGTCAACCTCAAAGGTCATAGCCTTATGTTTTCAGTCGTATTGACTCTTTTGACGAGATTGGGCTGTTTTCAACTTTTCATGAACAATGCGAACTTGCTCTTCTGCTTCCTGGATTATGTCCGGGCCAAAGAATTGTCTTTCCCCGGTTTCTGACCAGTTAAGAGGCGTTCGACACCTTCGTCCATAGAGAACTTCAAAAGGGGCTTTACCCAAGCTAGATTGATAGCTGTTGTTATAAGCAAATTCGGCAAATGGAAGGCACTTCTCGCAATCCATTCCGAATGAGATAACCGAAGCTCGAAGCATGTCTTCTAGAATCTGGTTGACACATTCTACTTGACCACTTGATTGAGGGTGAAAAGCAGTGCTAAAAGAAAGGTGGGTTCCCATAGCATTTTGGAAACTTTCCCAAAATCGAGAGGTGAAGAGACTTCCTCGATCGGAGTTAATTTCCAGTGGAACACCATGGAGAGACACTATTCGGAAGATGTACAAGTCTGCTAATTGACTAGCGGTTATACTCTCGCGAACAGGTAAGAAATGGGCTACTTTGGAAAGACGATCGACAACGACGAAGATAGCGTTATTCCCTCTCTTGGTCCTGGGAAAACCGGTAATGAAATCCATACCAATTTTATCCCATTTCCATTCGGGAATAGTTAAGGGTTGAAGGGTGCCAGCAGGCCGCTGATGCTCTGCTTTTACACGACGATAGACGTCGCAGCTAGCAACAAACTGAGCAATGTCTCTCTTCATCCTAGTCCACCAGAACCTCTGGCGTAGGTCTTGATACATCTTAGTACGACCGGGATGAATGGTGAGAGGAGATTCATGAGCTTCCTTTAGGATCAATCGCCTCAGGTTTCGCACTTTGGGAACCACTAGACGGTTCCCGAAGTATATGACTCCTTGATCATCAATGGAGAAACAATTCGCAACTCCTTTCTTGATGTTTCTTTTGATGCGGGAAATCCTCGGATCTACCTTCTGTGCTTTGATGATCTGATCCGTAAGGGTAGGTTTCGCCACCAAGGTGGAAAGGAATCCTTGAGGAACAATGTGAAGGTTAAGCTTCCGAAATTCCTCATGGAGAAGCGGTTGACTTTGTTGTAACATCAGATTGTTACAATAAGATTTACGACTTAGTGCATCAGCCATGAAGTTGGCCTTTCCTGGGGTGTAAGTTATTCCTAAGTCGAAATCTGTGATCAACTCAACCCAACGTCTTTGCCTGAGATTCAAATCCGGTTGGGTGAAGATGTACTTCAGACTTTGGTGATCGGTGAAGATTTCGCAACAATTACCGAGGAGGTAATGTCGCCAGGTTTTAAGTGCATAGACTATAGCTGTAAGCTCTAGATCAGGAGTAGGATAATTCTCCACATGTGGGTGTAATTGCCGTGAAGCATAAGCAATTACGTGACGATCCTGCATGAGAATGCAACCTAGTCCTTGTCGCGAGGCGTCGCAATAGATAACAAAGTCCTTAGAGAAATCTGGTGGTACCAATACGGGAGCAGATGTCAGGCGTCTTTTCAGTTCCTGAAAGCTGTGCTCACATTGTGGAGTCCACTCGAACTTTTTATCTTTCTTGAGGAGTTCAGTTAGAGGTTTGGCAACTTTGGAGAAGTTCTCGACAAAGCGGCGGCAATAGCTCGCTAAGCCAAGGAAACTCCGAACTTGCTTGACCGATTCAGGTGGAGTCCAATTAAGGATGGCTCGAACTCGCTCGGGGTTAACAGCAATACCTTTACCAGAAATTACATGTCCTAGATAGGTCACTTCTGGCAACCAAAATTCACATTTAGAGAACTTGGCATAAAGGCGATGCTCTCGAAGTTTCATCAACACTAGCCTTAGATGTTCGGCATGTTCTTCCTCGTTCTTGGAGTAGATGAGTATATCATCGAGGTAGACCACGACGAATTTATCCAAATACTCCATGAAGATTGAGTTCATTAACCGAGAAAAGGTGGCTGGGGCGTTGGTTAGACCGAAGGACATGACGGTGTACTCGTATTGGCCATAACGAGTAACAAAGGCCGTTTTAGGAATGTCCCCGTTCCGGATTTTGATTTGATGGTAGCCTAATCTCAAATCCATTTTAGAGAAGACTGAGGATCCAGCGAGCTGATCATACAGGTCGTTGATCCTGGGGAGCGGATACTTGTTCTTGATTGTGACCAGGTTGACTGGTCGATAATCTACAACCATCCGGTCCGTACCATCCTTCTTCTTGACGAAGAGGACGGGGCAAGCCCATGGAGACGAACTAGGTCGGATGAAACCCTTTTTCAAGGACTCATCGAGTTGTTTCTTAAGCTCGGCTAGTTCTAGTGGTGCCATCTTATAGGGTCTTCTAGCAATCGGGACAATTCCTGGAATGAGATCTATCACGAACTCAACATCTCTGTCAGGTGGAACACCTGGCAATTCCTCTGGGAAGACATCCGGGACGTCACGGACTACCGGAACGTCTTCAAGGTCTGGCAACGGACTGGCATTAAGAGAATATAGTTGTCGCTTAGCTACTCGGGTCAAGACATTGACTATCTTTCCCGAAGGATGTGTGAGTTGAACAGTCCTAGAGAAACAATCAATTTTAGCATGATGGGCTGACATCCAGTCCATGCCCAAAATGATATTAATATCCGAAGATTTGAGAGCTATCAAAGATGCGAGAAAAACAAGTATGTCGACTTGAATTTCATTCCCATGGCTTACTCTAGAAGTTTGCCATTTGGATCCCGGGGTTTGAATTACCATAGAGGTGGGCATCTCACAGAATGTGGTGTTATGCAGACGAGCATAGCTCTCGGATATAAATGAATGAGATGCTCCTGTATCGAAAAGAACAGATGCCGGGTGGCAATTAACAAGGAGCGTACCAAGAACGACGTTGGGATCCTCTTGAGCTTCTTCGGCAGAGATACAGTTGACATGGCCATGTGCAGCGGTGGCCGGCTTGGCATAGAACGCTTTCCCTGTCGGCTTGCCACGGCCAACAGCTTTTCCAGATTGGTTGGGGTTGGTCTGGGGACACTCGCGCAGATAGTGGCCCGGTTCCCCACATTTAAAGCAAGTCACAGAGCTGGTACGTGGAGGAGCATTGTTGGTTGGACCACCATAGGGCTTGGCTGGTGTAAACTGTTGGGCGGGGCGAGGCGATTGAAAAGATGGCCTCGGTGTGAACCTGGGTGGCAGGGCAGTGTTAGGCACCCACACGCGGCGCTTCTGAGGACCAGCACCGGATGAAGAACCCATGTCACGGCCATGCTTGCGTGTTGCTTCAAAATCGGTCTGACCAGACTCAGCACTGATGGCTTTGTTAACAAGCTTCTGAAAAGATGTGCACTCATGCAGACGGAGATCGCGGCGAAGCTCAGGGCTAAGTCCCTTACGGAACCTTGCTTGCTTCTTGGCATCAGTAGAGACTTCCTCAGTTGCATATCATGCAAGGTTACCGAACTCCCTGTTGTAAGCATCCACAGAAAGTCGACCTTGAGTGAAACTGCAGAACTCCTCACGTTTACGGTCCATGAGACCCTCCGGAATGTGATGTTCATGGAAAGCCTCGCTGAATTCAGCCCAAGTAGTGACATGGCCCGTTGGGCGCATAGCTCCATAGTTCTCCTACCATAGACTGGCGGGGCCTTCAAGATGATATGCAGCAAAGGTGACCTTATCAGCCTCAGCTACTAGCGCAGAACGCAGTTTGTGAGTAATACTGCGAAGCCAGTCATCGGCGTCAAGAGGCTCGACGGAGTGGTGGAAAGTGGGTGGATGTAACTTGATGAAATCACTGAGTGACACCAAGTTATTCCTCTGATGGTGTGCTGTGTTTTGCTCGATGCGCTCCAACAAACGGTTAGTCTCCCGCTTGTTTCTCTCGACTTCCAGCATAACTTCGGCCAGAGAGGGAGGGTGAGGCAGATTTGTTCCCCCAACTCTGCTGCCTTCGGCCTGCTCTGGGGGAGCAGGGTTGGTGCGGGTGTTAACCATCCTAGGAAAACAAAGCAATGGTTTAGTCCAGGATGATAGGATTTTGACATAGAAATGTAGAATGTAATGGATAACTTGGAATGTAAGATGATCATCAGTATGACATGGTAGATACAGAAACTACTTCTTTTATTCCATCGTCATACACACCATACAAGGTTTAGTATAGAACCAAACAAAGTACTGCTATGGTGAAATTAGGATTACATCTCATCGGAGGCATTCCGAGCTCCTATACATTATTTTTCTACATCTTCGGAAGGCGGTACAAACTAAGGCATATCCCACGAGTCACGCAGGACGGTGGACGATATAGCTAGTACGACACTAGTGATACTACTACTAACTCAGACAGCTCCGTAGTAGTCTTCATAGAAGTCACCTCCATAGCCTGGAAGCTCAACGTGATCATCCGGAAACAGTCGGTCCCGTGGAGCTTGTGGACCATAGGGGCTAGGATGAGGTCTTGGGCCAATAAACGGTGGCCTACGGGGACCACGAGGTCGGGTGATGCCTCCTACATCATGCCAATCCATCACGTCTGGCAGAGCAGATCTCACATGATAGAGATCTCGCATATCCATATATCCAGCTTGCACAGTCGGTGCAAACCGAGTCAAAGTGGCCCAATGATCAGCACGGGTATTGAAAAGCTCTAACCTCAAGGCCCGATTTTCACGGTCCTTGTCTTCAAGCAACTGTGCAGTGGTGTGGGTCCGTGAATCCTCCTGGGTGGAGTCAGCATAGATAGCCTGGAGATACCCTTGTGCTCCTGGAAGTGATGCTGGCATATACCGGAAATCAGAGTCCCGAAATAGGCCAGTCCTGACTCGCATGATGGTCATCATAGAGTAGGCAGCATCCTGCACAGCCATCTCAATAGTAACCCCGAGTCCATAGGAGCAGTGAAGGGGCTCTGTAGATCCAGGATAAGATGGAAATATCCTGACAGTGCAAAGATATTGACTTTGATTAAAGTCTCGGAATTGCTCTTCGACCGTGTACTCAGGATACCAACGGTATCTAGCCTCGGTCATTACCCTGACCAACATAGCAGTATGGCCGGGTACATCTAGACATCGAGTCAAACGAACCACTTGATTCTGAGGACGGGACGCCATCTGGAACATGATAAACACAAGACATTAAAATTCCTAGCAAAAATTGGACAGCATAACGGCTGTAAATGCTCAAAAAGGATTTTGAGGCATTTGACAAAGAATTGCATAGACACTCAACAACATCATATCAAAGTTATGGGTCCATCTTAGAAACATAATGGGATAGTAGAACTGAACTAGGCTTGTATCCATCAAACTTATAAGGTACTACTGATTAGTAACACGTGAACCTGATAGAGAGGAGAGATCCTAGTCCTTAACCCCCGGTAGAAGAATAGACTGACTCAGATCAGAATGTCATGAGATAGAGGAGTAAAAAGAGCCTTACGTTCCATCCCACAATCAATTCCCCTATATATAACTAAAGAATTTCTAGACTCAACATCGACCAGTTTGGCTTGGAGAACCTACAGGCAGTCCGGCTCTGATGCCAACGCTGTCAGGACCCCGACTCCATGCCACATCGATCTAGCATGTAACACCTCATATCACTTTGCGGCCTCACGCACGGTTTTCCCACGGGTGTCGTCTTACCTTTGCCCGGGACCGTTTGCACCTTTTGGCACACATATATGATAGTGTCGCTAGCATCCATATGGTAAGGAGCCCGGGCTGACATGGCTAGTCATAAACCCAAAGTGGCACAGACTTACAGGGACAGGCATCCATGACCCAGCATCGAACGTGTCGATCATCAGCAAGTGAATCCGGGCTGTAGCACTGGGCTAGCAGGACTCCGGTAAACCGGGCTGTAGCGGGCTAACAGGACTCCGCTATCCATCGCGTGACATTTCCCCGAAGGGACAGACACAGGAACGAAGAAGGACACATGCCGGCCAGCCTAAGTGTTCCGGAGCAGTAGCAAGCTACCAAGGCTCAGTGGAGACACTAGGAAACATTTCCCAGTAAGAGAGGCTACTAAGAATAAACAACTAGATAGTCAGATCCCACACATACCAAGCATTTCAATCATACACACAATATGCTCGATATGTGCAAATACAACAAGGCATCACAACATGACTCTACGACACCAGTACTTTATTTAAGGCTCAGAGAGCCATACATATCATACACACAAGTACGGGTCACACGACCCAGCATTCAAGTCATACAGACATACAAGCCAACAGCGGAAGTAACTTGTCTGGGTACAGACAACTAGTAAAATAAAAGAGGCTTGGGAAAGCCTGGCTATACTACATGGTCCTTCACAAGCTCAGGATCACCACCTGGGCCTCGGTCTACTCATCGATGTCAACGTCTACGAAGAACCCATCAGAAGGGGTTGCAGCGTCTTCTGAAAAATGTAAATTAAAGCAACATGGGTACAAAGGTACTCAGCAAGACTTACATCAGATCCTACATACATGCACATTATCAAGAAGGGTTGGTGGGGTTATTGCAGCAAGCCAGCTTTGACTCTTGGCTAAGCTATCCTACGATACACCAACTTGAAATGGCTTTGCGCACACGAGTCCACTACTCACCACTTCAATACACCACCGAGGATCCACCTCCGTCATCCTACGGAAGAACCATCCTCGGCACTCACGCTTATCTTGAGATTTTTAGTAGTATCCATTTACTTGTCTATGAACTGTATAGGCAACCAAGTAGTCCTTTACCGCGGACGCGGCTATTCGAATACATAATGTTAACCCTGCAGGGGTGTACTTCTTCATACACGCTCTCACCACTTACCGCCGTTTACACGACATGTACTCGGCAACCTCCAAGCGGAAGCCCAACATGGGTGTCGGCCACGACCTACCTAAACACCTAAGTCTCTAGTCCAGGTTTATCGCCTATCCAGGTTCCATCCGCAGGGAGTCCGGCCGAGGTTTCCACATACGGCCCCGAACGATGTGTACAGGGTTCCCGAGATACCTAACGGGTATCCGGTACACCGTGCCACGTACCTACCGCATCACAGCCCACCCCTACGGTCAGCGCTGTCCACGGCCTCCAGTAGGCTACAAACACCAGAAACTACTTGCAACTCCTGGACAGAGGACTAGGGTGAATTAGAAGCCGAGAGGGTCCATTGGTTTTGGGCCCAATGCATGGTAGTAGATGATTCTTAAATCACACATACAGATCTCAGTGCTTAAGGACGGCTTCAATGAAACAACCCACCATGTACTCCTACATGGCCTTTCATCGATACCTTTACCAAATCGTGTTCACCACATCACTCTCATTACCGGCATGATCATTTCACTCTAGCCCATCACCCAGATGAACCAGACCTGACTCGACTCTAAGCATAGCAGGCATAGCAAGGTAGGAAAAACACATACATATGGCTCAATCAACTCCTACACATGCTAGTGGGTTTCATCTAGTTATTGTGGCAATGACAGGTCATGCAGAGGAAATGGGTTCAACTACCGTAGCACACAGCAGTTTGAAACGCGTTGTCTTAATGCACTAAAAGAGAGCAGAAGCGAGAACATGGGATTGTATCGATATGATCAAATGGTTGGTTGCTTGCCTGATGGGTCGATGCACTGATATTGTTCTTCGTTGGGGTAATCACGATACTCCTCAAGGGCAGGACCTGCCGCAGAGAGCACCGATACACAACATCACCAAACAATATGCAGCAATATGATGCATGCATGAAACATGGCAATATGAGTGTGTTGGGCTAATGCAACTAAAACCAGATGGGTTTGAACCATTTTGAATCAAAGATTCAAGTTTCAAACTCATACATGGCCCTTATAAGGTGCTTTAACTTGTTCTGCAATAAACAGTAGGTTAGCTTGTTTAAACATGCATGAAACTAGTACAGATGGATAGATTGGATTTTTCTGATCATTTTTCATATATAACACTTTGCATTTG
This sequence comes from Triticum dicoccoides, assembly GCF_002162155.2. Lineage (NCBI taxonomy): Eukaryota > Viridiplantae > Streptophyta > Magnoliopsida > Poales > Poaceae > Triticum > Triticum dicoccoides. The sequence continues at coordinate 595,850,272 of NC_041391.1, forward strand.
GAGTTATGGTTGATTTACTATGAATTTTTGAAGTTTGGGGGATTTTCTGGAATTTATAAATCATTCTAGATTTATTTTAATTCCAGAAAAGGATTACTGCGTCAGCATGATGTCATGCTGACCTCAGCAGGTCAACAGGCCGGTCCAGGTCAAACTGACCAGTGGGTCCCGCATGTCAGCACAATTAGTTTAGCTAAAAATTAATTAGAACTAAACCGGATTAGTTAAAAGGGTTGGGCCCCACCTGTCATTGACTCAATAGAGTCAACCAGGGCCCACCCATGGTCAAAGTCAAGTTGGCTGCACCGGTGTTTAGCCGCCGGCGAGCCCGACGCGGCGGCGGAAGTGATTTGGGCCGTTCCGGCCACCGAATGGGTCGGGGAAGGCATCTAAGTGGAGCTGGGGACAAACCGCAGCTCTTGGTGGAGCTAGTTGGGGTCGGGGTGGCCAGAATCGGCGCCAGCGACGACCTAGGCGGCCGCCGGAGTTCGGGTGGAGGCGAACTCGGGGCTAGGGTGTGCGGTGAGGTGTGGGGAGTGTATGGTTAGACCCTACGCGACGTGGTGAGTGCGATGGACACCGAGAGGTGACCGGAGGATGGCCGGGAGCACGTCGGCGACGATCTCCACGGCGGTGCGTGCGGGTGATCTTCGTGCAGTTGCTACACAGCTCGGGGGCAAGAGAGAAAGGGAAGGGGAGGTAGCTAGGCTCACAGGGCACTCGTGGAGGCAACCGGCGGGGTCGGGGACGGACTGATGCGGCGACGGCGTTGAAGGGGATCTCCGGCGACGGCGGACTCGGGCGGAGTCGGTGCGGTGGACTCGGGCCACACGAGCATGCGGGGCTCGGCTAGCTCGATGAAGAGGATGGCGGCGGAGCTCCTAGACACGGCGAGACGGAGCACGGACGGTGGGGAGCGCGGCTACGGCGATGGGGCGGCGACGGTGGCGTCGGCCATGGCTGGGGAGCGCGAGGGAGAGGAGCTGGGGAGGAGAGGAGATGTCTAAGGGGTTCGGGGGAGAGAGGGGGAGCGATCCCCGTCATCAGCTAGACGAGGGGAGCGGCGAGGCAGAGACCAGGTGCGTGGCACCCATGCGGTGCTCGCCGCCGAGCACCTGCCTGCCTGCCTGGCCGAGCCAAGCAGCTCGCTGGCGCGGCAGCTGGGCTGGGCCGGCAGGTGGGCCGGTTAGTAGGCGCCAGGTAAGGTTTTCTTCCTGTTTTCCTGTTTCTGCTTTATTCTGTAAGTTTGTGGACTTATTAAAAATACCTAGACAACTCCTAAATTCCCCAAACTGCTCCTGGTCCTTAGTTGGAATATTTACAGCATGGAACATTTTAGTTTGGAAATATTTGAGCATTCAAAATAATTTTATATAATTTAAATGCCCAAACTCAAATACTTATGAGTTAATTCAAAGACCTTAGGATGACCTAGAAAATTGTGCATCACTTTTGGCAGAGGTTCTGAACCAAGACAAAAATGATGGACATTTTGGAAGGGCATTTCAGGTTCATTGAAAATATTTTTAGTAAACCCTAGTTGGATTCAGAGGGGGCTGAGGGTTCTGTCATCCCCATTTTAAGTTTCTGATGAAAGAATAGACATGATGCAACACTCTAATGCATGAACTAGCTAGGGTGTGACACCGGTTGTAGATAACTTGACACCAGATCCGAATTAAAACGCATCAACCGCGTGTGTAGCCGTGATGGTCTCTTTTCGGTGGAGTCCGGGAAGTGAACACGGTTTTGGGTTATGTTTGACGTAAGTAGGAGTTCAGGATCACTTCTTGATCATTGCTAGCTCCACAACCGTTCCATTTGCTCTCTTCTCGCTCTTATTTGCGTATGTTAGCCACCATATCTTTCTTAGTCGCTGCTGCAACCTCACCACTTTACCCCTTCCTTTCCCTTTAAGCTTTGCTAGTCTTGATACCCATGGTAATGGGATTGCTGACTCCTCGTGGCTCACAGATTACTACAACAACAGTTGCAGGTACAGATTATGCGATGATCATGACGCAAGAGCGATGCTTGCTTGTTTTGGAGTTCTTCTTCTGCTTCTTCTTCGATCAGGGGATAGGTTCCAGGTCGGCAGCCTGGGCTAGCAGGGTGGATGTCGTTTGAGTTTTTGTTTGTGATTCATCCGTAGTCGGATGATGCTCTTATGTATTGTGATGTTGTATTCGTGTGGCATTCTATGCCTCTTGTATGTATCCCCATCTATTATGTAATGTTGATGTAATGCTATCCACCTTGCAAAAGTGTTTCAATATGTGGTTCTATCCTTGGTGGGACCTTCTAGTCTCTTTAGGATAGTATCGCATATTGGGCGTGACATTATGTTGTTGTCCTTTGGTTCCCATCATATGAGCGCGCGCGTGGATCACACCATAGGGTTAGTTGTATGTTGATAGGACTATGTATTGGAGGGCTAGAATGACAGAAGCTTCAACCTAGCATAGAAATTGATGCATACGGGATTGAAGGGGGACCAATATATCTTAATGTTATGGTTAGGTTTTACCTTAATGAACGTTAGTAGTTGCGGATGCTTGCTAATAGTTCCAATCATAAGTGCATAGAATTCCAAGTCAGGGATGACATGCTAGCAGTGGCCTCTCCCACATAAAACTTGCTATCGGTCTAGTGACATAGTCAATTGCTTAGGGACAATTCCACAACTCCTACCACCACTTTTCCACACTCGCTAGATTTACTTTATTGCATATTTATCTAACGATCCCCTACTTTTTATTTATGTGTTCTTTATTATCTTGCAAACCTATCATATCACACCTACAAAGTACCTCTAGTTTCATACTTGTTCTAGGTAAAGCGAACGTCAAGCGTGCGTAGAGTCGTATCAGTGGCCGATAGGACTTGAGAGAGTATTTGTTCTACCTTTAGCTCCTCGTTGGGTTCGACACTCTTACTTATCGAAAGAGGCTACAACTATCCCGTATACTTGCGGGTCATCAGGTTGTCAGTATTTGCAGGTTGTGAATTGTGTTTTGTGTTGTGTATTTTGAGAGTACTTTCAGATATGAATTTCTTTTGAATTTCAAATTTGCAATATTGAGCATATGAAGTATTTTATGAATTCTAGAGATCTATTTTTAGCTCTTAAAAAATGTAGTTTCATAGGAGTATAAAAGTGCAGACAATGTGATTCTCAGAGAAGAAACTGCAAGTTTCAGTTTAAGATAAGAAACTGCAAGTTCAGTTTTAGATAAGAAACTGCAACTTTCAGAGGCAGAGCATTTATATTAACACGGCATTTTCAAACAGGGTTAACATCATGTTGGAAGTTTTATTCATGGTCGAAAATGGAACTACCAGCCAGTTAACATCATGCTGATCAACATTCATGCATAGCACATCTTCATATGATGCACAGTCAAAAAGATATGCTATTTTCAAAATGCCAACACAATGTCGAGTGTGCGAAACATAGAGAAAACGAGGGACGAAGTTTTGGCAAGTGTTGGACGTGGTGTGCATAGATGACAGTGGGGACCCACATGTCAATAAAGGCAGAGGCAAAAAATTTGGAGATATTTTCCCTGCACAGGTGGAATCGAACCCGGGCGGAACAGCTGTCGGGTAGTGTCACTTGGCCACTAGGCTAGTTCAGTAGTTTCGTTAATAATAAGGCAGTTCCTCAGGTAGTCGGATCCCCTCCTGCGCCTTTGTGCACTCGCCGCGACGCCGCTGTCTACCATTGTGAACATGCTGAACAAACGAGAGGAATCTAGAGAGGACTGTACGTGGAGAGGCGGACAGTCGGGACCCATCAGGTCTATGGCCGTAGGCAAGCAAGTGCCTCATCGAAAAAATACTTCCTCCTAATGCTATACTGACACTAGGTCCCACGGGTTTGTCAACATAGTTACATTTTTTAGGTGCTTCAACATAGTTACTATAGGAGATAAATTCACAACGAAGCCGGGGAGCAAGTATCAGCTGGGTTTTGGGCTGCCCCGTCTAGGCTTTCTTTTTTAACATGCACAGCCCACGACCTCGGATGGGAGGTCCATAGGCATGTTTGCATTTTCTTGAGGGTCGTCATGTATCGACTGGCCTATGGACCTCCCATCCGAGGTCTTTTTCCTGAAACATCGGCATCCCAATTTATGTATTTTTTTGAAGAAAACGCAGAGGTCTGTTCTATTTTTCTATATAAGAATAGGAACGCCTGGTCCAACTTATGTTTCCCTTCTAACTATATTATATATATTTAAATTATTTTATATGTTATTATATATTGTTTTTATTTTCATTATATATTAAACAAATACTTACATATGTAAAAAACAATATCCCACATCTTATTAACTTATAAAAATAATTTCTTAACAATGAAATCCTGAATTACTTTGGCACGAAAATCCTAGTGATTGTGTACAAAAGCTTGGCAAGATTTAAGGATGAATGTAATAATAAATCACTTATTATTTAAATATATTTATAACAAAATGCTCAGCCCATGTTTATTTTTTGATAACATTGCTGGCCCAACCCAACATTATAATTAGAATCAGCCCAGCAAAATCGTGTATTTCGAGAAAGTGCAAATGGCCTGTAATTTTTTAGGAAAAAAATAAATGGGCCACATGGACACTACATTATTTGTTCACCCAGCCCAGTTAATGGACTGTAACCACTCAAAAAAAGCTAATGGACTGTAATTCAAAAAAAAAGATCAAATTGACTGTAAATTCTACCCCGCAAAAAAAGACTGTAAAGTCTGAAAAAATGGGTTGAATATGTGCCACATTTTTGGAGGCCGAAATATGGGCCAATAGGTCGAAGCCAATGCAAGTCGTTGTCAACTTAGTCAACAAATGATTCTGACATCATTAGCCGTTGGATTTACATCCAATGACCGGCATCCATCTTCATTCTCTCGTCTTCTTCCTCCAGTGTCGCTGGGACCACCTCCCGCCTCCTCCTGCTAGCAGCTCTACTTAGCACGCTTCGCTGTGAAGTGCTACTCCACCACTGGCCAGGCCATCCCTCCACCCCTCCACACCTCCTGTTCTTCTCCATCGATTGCCGAACCACACCACACTAGAACCAGTTAACCCTCATACACCTCTCTGTCTGCGACTCTACTTCCGCATCTTCCCATCTCCGGCTCGTTGTTGTCCGGGGCCTCGCCGTCGTCCACCACCTTGGATGCGCTCGGCGGGGCGTGGTTAACATGGTCAACAAACGACACCATCAGAAGCAGACTGTGCATGGAGAGGCTAACAGCTGGGTCCACGGCCACACACAAGGAAATGCCTCCTTATTACGCGCAAAATAATGATTCCTCCACCTGACATCTGGGACCCACCGGAAGGGCCTCTATATTTCGTGAAAAAAATGTGCCCTCTACTGACAGGTCGGACCCACCGGCTATCTTCGCACGTAAGGAAGTGCCTCCTTATTACGCACAAAAAATGAATACTCCCCCTGCCAGCTGGAAGCTAGCATAGTGGGAAGCTGACTTGTGGGCCTACCAAGTTGAAGGGGACAGAGAGCTTTGTCAACTTAGTCAATATGAACGATTCTAGCTCTAGTCACCGTACGATGTTCATCCAACGGCCGTACTGCTTCTTCAACCTCTGCTCTTCTTGCTCCAGCCGCCCAAACCAGCACCGATCGTGCCGCGTGCTCCTGCCTCTCGTGGCCGGTTGTGATGCCGCAAAGGCCTCACCGCCCCCTACTACTCCCACCGCTGGCCAGGCCATCCCTCTACTCACCCACACACCCTGTTATTCTGCGGCGACGGTAGCCTCACACCGCAGCCGAACCAGTGGACCCTCATACTCCTCTACGCATGGGCATCCACTACCGCGTCTTCCCCGGCTCCGCGTCGTCCGCTTCCTAGGCCTCGCCGTCGTCCACCGCCCTGGTGCTCTCGGCATGGCGTGGTCAACGTGGTCAAGGAACGACTTCAATCGGAAGAGTACTCTACGTTGATAGGCTGACAGCTGGGTACACGAAAGCCGCAAGGAATTGGCTCCTTATTACGTGCAAAATAATTATTCCTCCACCTAAAAGCAGGGCCCCACCAGACGGGCAACTGTATTTCGTGATAAAAATGTTTCCCCCCTGACTACTTGGACCCAATAGCTACATCTCTCGCACGCAAGGAAGTGCGTCCGGGCAAAAAAAATGATTCGCCCCCTGACTGCTGGGACCCACCAGCTACATCTTCACATGCAAGGAAGTGCCTGACAGTTGGTACCCACCTGGTCGAAGCATACGTAGCATTGTTATTCTGGTCACAAACGTGTACGTACATACAGGTCGATGAAGAGGCGCGCACGTGTCGTAGTAGAGGCGCGCACGTAGCATGTACACGTACGTACAACGGCCAGTGTGCAAGAAAGAAAATCCTGCCACGTACATACATATGGGCGGGGTCTTGAACGCCTACTTGCGCATACATACAACCAGCGCTCATGTACATGGCTGGGTCAGAACGGAGAATAGCGTCATCATCGTGTTCATGGGGAGCCAACCGGCTGGGTCGAAATGGAATGCGTCGTCGTGTTCATCGGGAGGATTTGGATGGAACAGCCGATGGAAACGAGGCCTGGCGTACCGCAAAACGGAGGAAACGGCTGAAAGTGCAACTATCCCTAGGTGGTTTTGGTAATTCATATCAACATATAGCTCATTGAGCTAATACTATTCCAAGACAAATATTTCAGGAAAGCTCAATGAATGGCATGGCATGGATGATGAAAGTGGATCCCTCAAAATATTAAGGACAAAAGGATTGTCTCAAGCTCAAAAGCTCAAGACTCTACATTTTATATTTTAGTGATCCAAGATCACATTGAATCTATAGGAAAAGCCAATACTATCAAGGAGGGATGAGGTGTTGCTTAATGAGCCTCTTGCTTCAAGTGCTTAGTGATATGCTCCAAAAACCCTCAACTACTTTCTCATATCCACATATGACCTAAACCTAAAGTCAAAATCGGTCCCACCGATTCTTTCTATCCGGCGCCACCGAGTTCAAATGGCATAGCCACTGCCACAAACCCTAGGCAAATCGGTCTCACCGATAGGGATCTCGGTCTCACCGAGATGGGACTGTAATCTCTCTGTTTCCCTTCGTAACGTTTCGGTCTAACCGAAGTGAGCGATCGGTCCCACCAAGATTGCAATGCAAACTCTCTGTTGCCCTTTCGTAACATTTCGGTCTCACCGAAAAGAGCGAATCGGTCCCACCAATTTTACCTGACCAACTCTCTGGTTAGCTAATTACCAAAATCGGTCTCACTGAGTTTGTGTAATCGGTCTCACCGAGATTACGTTATGCCCTAACCCTAATCATATCGGTCCCACCGAATTGCATGTCGGTCCCACCAAAATCACTAACGGTCACTAGGTTTACTAAATCGATCTGACCGAGTTTGTTGATTCGGTCCCACCGAGATTGGTAAATTGTGTGTAACGGTTAGATTTTGTGTGGAGGCTATATATACCCCTCCACCTCCTCTTCATTCGTGGAGAGAGCCATCAGAACAAACCTACACTTCCAACTTAACATTTCTGAGAGAGAACTACCTACTCATGTGTTGAGGCCAAGATATTCCATTCCTACCATATGAATCTCAATCTCTAGCCTTCCCAATGTTGCTTTCCACTCAAATCTTCTTTCCACCAGATCCAAATCCTATGAGAGAGAGTTGAGTGTTGGGGAGACTATCATTCGAAGCACAAGAGCAAGGAGTTCATCATCAATGCACCATTTGTTACTTCTTGGAGAGTGGTGTCTCCTAGATTGGCTAGGTGTCACTTGGGAGCCTCCGACAAGATTGTGGAGTTGAACCAAGGAGTTTGTAAGGGCAAGGAGATTGCCTACTTCGTGAAGATCTACCGCTAGTGAGGCAAGTCCTTCATGGGCGACGGCCATGGTGGGATAGACAAGGTTGCTTCTTCGTGGACCCTTCTTGGGTGGAGCCCTCCGTGGACTCGCGCAACCGTTACCCTTCGTGGGTTGAAGTCTCCATCAACGTGGATGTACGATAGCACCACCTATTGGAACCACGACAAAAACATCTGTGTCTCCAATTGCGTTTGAATTCTCCAAACCCTTCCCTTTACTTTCTTGCAAGTTGCATGCTTTACTTTCCGCTGCTCACATACTCTTTGCATACTTTCTTGAATTGTGTGAAGATTGCTTGACTTTTGCAAAGATAGCTAAAATCTGCCAAAGTCTAAAATTGGGAAAAGGTTAAGTTTTTAATTGGTCAAGAGTCTAATCACCCCCCTCTAGACATACTTCAAGGTCCTACAAGTGGTATCAGAGCTTTGGTCTCCATTTGCTTTGATTTCCATAGCTTTTGGTGGTCATAACCTTGGTTTCACAACCTAGGAGAGTATGGCGTCTAGCGAGGGAAATTATCACCGTAGAGGTCCTTACTTTGATGGAACTAATTTTGCTAGTTGGAAGCATAAGATGAAAATGCATATTCTCGGACATAACCCCGCCGTTTGGGCTATTGTGTGTATTGGCTTGCAAGGTGAATTCTTTGATGGGAGGGAACCAAACTGTGAAGATAGCGCGGAAGAATTCAAGATGCTGCAATACAACGCTCAAGCTTGTGATATCCTCTTCAACGGATTATGCCCTGAAGAATTCAACAAAATCAGCCGTCTTGAGAATGCAAAGGAAATTTGGGATACTTTGATTGATATGCATGAAGGTACCGACTCCGTCAAGGAATCCAAGTTGGATGTGCTCCAAAGTCAGCTTGACACATTCAAAATGAAGGATGGTGAAGGTGTTGCTGAAATGTACTCTAGGCTTGCTCTTATCACAAATGAGACTGGTGGCTTAGGAAGTGAAGAGATGACCGACAGATTCATCATCAATAAAATCCTAAGAGCATTGGATGGAAAGTATGATACCGTGTGCACATTGATTCAAATGATGCCCAATTACAAGAATCTCAAGCCAACAGAAGTCATTGGTAGAATCGTTGCTCATGAGATGTCACTCAAGGATAAAGAGGAACTTCACAACAAGTCAAGTGGTGCTTACAAATCCTCATGTGAAGCTCCTGCATCATCAAGTGATAAACAAACCTTCAATGAAGAATTGAGCTTAATGGTGAAGAATTTCAACAAATTCTACAAGAGTAGAAGCAAAGAAAGAAGCTCTAAGTCAAGGTCCTACAATGACAAAAGATCTTCCAGTCGAGAGCGCCATTGCTACAATTGTGGGAGACCCGGACACTATTCCAATGAGTGTACGACACCCTACAAGAAAAGAGAAGATTCTCCCAAGAGAAGAAGTAGAAGAGAAGAATCACCACCAAGAGAGAGAAGGAGTAGAGATGATCGTTATGAACGAAGAACATCCCGGAGAAGTAAGGATTCGGAAAGGAAGGACAAGTCATCAAAGAGCTACACAAAACGAAGACATCAAGCTCATGTTGGTGAATCGGTATCCGGTTCCGACTCTGAACATCACTCCGAGAGAAGCTATCACTCTGACTCCAAACATACTCTAGATGAAGGTGTTGCCGGTCTAGCACTTGTGTCGACCAACTCCTATGACATATTTGATTCACCAAATGAAGGAATTGGAAGATGCTTCATGGCTAAAGGCCCTAAGGTAACTCATCCCGAGTATGTTGATTTTAATAGTGATGAAGATGACTTGTTAGGTGATGATGATTTACTTATTGACAACTCTAGTGATGAATACTATGATGAAATGTCAATTAATCATGCTAAACAAGATAAAACGAATGACAATGATAAGGAGAAGATTGAGTTTTTAACTAAATAACTAAACACTCTTAAGTTAGCTCATGAAACTATCTTAGGGGATCATCGAGAACTTTTGAGGACTCATGAGAAGTTACGCTTTGAAAAGCTCAATCTTGAGCAAGAGGATGAGTTCTTAAAGGCAATCAATGATGATATTCGCAAGAAAAGTTCTTCTTACATTGCCAAGCGTTTACTCTTATCTACTTACATGCCTCAAGTCAAGTCTAGTAACAAGAACAAGAAGGATTCTTCCTCTAGTAGTAACAATAATCATGCTAAATCCAATATTGTTGCTTCTAGTAGTTATCTTGACTCCACTAATGATTCTCTTAGCCAAGTTACACTTGAGCAAGAAAACAACTTATTGAAGGGAATTATAGAGAAAGGTGTTTACAAAAGCCTTGCTGGGAGTAAGAAATTCGAGGAAATTGTACGCAAGCAAGGAAGGCACTGGAAGAATCAAGGTGTTGGTTTTGAACGAAAGTTCAATGCCAATGGAGTTGAGTGGGAAGAAGATCAATACTCCAAGACGAAGTTTGTTCCTCAACAAGAGAAGTATGATCCTACTTCCTTCAAGGGAACACAAGCACAAAATGATCTTCCACCACAAGACCACAAGAACAAAGGCAAGGACAAGCTTCAAGAGGAGATTGATGCATTTGAAGAAGCACCTAAGGCCTTGGTCAAGTGGTTTCCCAAGACTACATCAAGTTCTACTTCATCAACTACAACTACAACTCCAAGGATTCCCATCAAGATGATGTGGATCCCGAAGAAGAAGAACTAGAGAGTTATTGAGGGTGACTCCGCCAACATTCTTCACTCATATCATTATGGCAAGGACAAGTGCAATCAACTTCCATATCTTGCACTAGTTCAAGGAGTCACAAACCCTCATGTTTGTAAGACAAGGGACAAGGTAACCTAATGTTTTCATGGACATCATCTTGTGTGTGCATCACTCTATGTCTATGGATATTCTTGTTTGTTCCTTGTGGGACTAACCCATGTAGGTATTGAAAGTGCAACTCACTCCAAAGGATTGCTCCAAATGATCTACATCAACATTAAGCATCCACATCTTCAACACCTACATGAAGTCATCATCGACAAAACCCAAGGTTAGTTAATCCCTCTAAGGGGGGATCTCACATCTAGGGGGAGCTTAACTCTAAGAATTGAGTCAAAGCAACTCTAATGATGTGAACACATCAATGCATTATGTAAAAGTGGTAACCCCACTTGAGCTTAAACGATGAGTATGACCTATGATCAAATGTTCTCATTTGACTCCTAAGTCAATATACTCATATATAGATGACCTAGTCATCGCCAATTATTTGATAGATGCTAGAATTGGTTGTGCATGCTTTGCCACATATTTCATTTGCCATCTTATTGTGTGAGCATGTTGGTTGCATATTTAACTCATTCGAGGACATCCACTTGTTGCTTTGATTGATTGGTGTCTTTTTCTTTTGCCAAGTGGATGGACAAGAATGCCTAAGAACCTTCTCTAGCTATCTATGCTTTTCTTGTCTCAAACTCTATTCATGCTACATCACAAAATTTGATCAAGTCAGATTCGAACCACTCTGTGTGAGGAGCACTTGGAGTCCCCGATTCATCATAGACTTAAACTTCCAAAACTTCTTTGTGTGTTTCGGTCTGACCGATTTTTCCATTTCGGTCATACCGAGATCACTAAGTCTATCTAGGTTTTCAATCTCGATGCAACCAATTTGAACTTTTCGGTCTCATCGAGTTGTTGTAAGTGTCAACAGTTATGCATCTCGGTGCCACCGAGTTGTTCAACTCGGTCACACCGACAGGGTCGGGCTATATATACACACGGGCAAAATTTTGCAAAACTTTCTCCAAACCTCTCGCCTGCGCATAGCTCGCTCTGCCTTCTAGGTCTCTGGATCGTCGACTTCGTCGCCAGCCGCCTCCTGTCGCTGGTCTCCGCCGCCGTCAACGAATCTCATCCCCGCCTTTTCTGTCGTAGCGAGTTCATCGCCGAATTAGGGTATGAACTCGATCACAGTGCTATCCTCATCTGGTTCTCAGCACATTGTGTACATTATGATTCTTGCCACGATTGAAACACATCTATCCAGTCAAAACAATCCGTAGAATAGATGCGATTTGAAAATTTAGGGTTAGGTTTCCGCCGAAACTATCTCGGACCCACCGAGTTGAAAAACTCGGTCCCACCGATTCGTCTAACGCCATTGCACTAGTAACTCTCGGTCTGACCAAGAATTGCTAATCGGTGTGACCGATTTTAGGACTCAGTGAAACCCTAGCAGTCTCGGTGCCACCAAACTGTGACTTGATCTGACCGAGATCACTAGTTTAGATTCCAAAACTGCTTCGGTATCACCGAGTTTGAAAATCGGTTGATCCGAAATGCTTTCTGTGGAAAACTAAAACTAAGTTTTTGAATCATTCTTTTGCAAAAATCTCTGCATTTTGTGATGCTCATCCATTCTATCTCATCCATAACTATTCACAGGTCAGCAGTCAGAGTTCTCATCATGTCAGACCAAAGTGATAGTCAGAACAGAGAAGAAGAGCAGATTCACATGAGTGAGGGCACTAGTCCCTCCAGTTCCTCAAATGAAGGCAGCAGAAGTACTCCTAGCAATTTGCCCAAAGCAGCCACAAGAGCAAGAAGGAAGAGAACCTCAGACTCAGAGGATGAGGACTATGTGGCAGCTGAAGATGAGGCTACTTCAAAGAAAGTAGTGCTCAAAAAGGAGTATCGCTCAGCTAAGACCACAAAGCCTGGACTGAATAGGAAGGTCCCTGCCAAGAGGACACCTATGATGAAGGTCAGAGGATCAACACAAGAACCAAAGAAACCTGATCCCAAGGAGCCAGTTGCAGAAGGAAAGAAGAGAAAGGAAAGGGTCAGAAAGACCATGGCCAGAGTTGTTGGACAACCTTCCATGATGGAAGAGGAGGAGGAATAAGAGGTTGGTCCACCAGCACCCAAGGCACAGAAGCTGATGGGTGATGCTATAAGGTCAGGGGCTGCAACATCAAAGCCCAAAGAAGCACCCAAAGCTGCCTCCAAGGCCAAATCTGCACCTAAGAGCAATACCAGGAGTATACCAGCTGCTGATAAGAACAAGGCCCCAGTGCCGGAAGTTGCTGCTGAGGAAGATGAAGAAGGACAACTCCTAAAGAAGCTCAAACCCAAGATTCCAGACCACAATGATGCTCATCCAGTGGCTGAAAATATGAAGCTAAGGAAGGATGCAGGGCTCAGGCAGTGGAGATTGTCTGATCCATACGCAATTAGGAGGAGAACTGTTGTAGATTGCAGGTTCCACACTAAGGAACAGCAGGACTTTTATGAGAATGTGTTGTTGGATAAGAAGCCCATAGTCTGTGACATGAGGTGGGTGCACTGGAAATACATGAAGGCCAATGAGGATCATTACCCAGGAGTGTATGACAGCTTTAAGGCTTGTGGAGTTGATGAGTTTGTTGGACAGAAGTTCACAAACTGGAATGATGAGCTAGTTATGCAATTCTACTCCACAGCTCATTTTTATCCTGATGGCAGGATTGTCTGGATGTCTAAAGGTACAAGGTACCAATCAACTATTGAGGAATGGGACAATTTGATTAATGCCCCGGAGGAGAAGGAAGATGACTTGGATGTCTACTCCAAGAAGAAGAAGGATCACAATTCCATGTCTCATATGTACAAGGAGATCCCAGACAAGGCCCTTGAAACTTTCAAGTTTGGGTCTGTCCACTTTCTTCTGTCAGGGCTACCAATAATCAACTGGATTCTTAGGCACACTCTTTTGCCCAAGTCAGGTGACCACAACATGATCAGAGGGCATGCAATCAATATGCTTCACTTTTTTTATGTGCCACAGAGATTCAAGGTCATGAGCCTCATAGTTGAGACTATCAAGAGGATAGTAGCAAACCAAAAGAGAAGTTGTGGATATGCCCCACAAATCCAGGAGCTGATCAACTCAAAGATGGGCACAAGAAAGTATCTATTGGATAAGGAACACTTTGTTCTCTATCCAGACTTTGAGGACAATCAAGTTGTCATGAATGAGGATGACCCATCATCAGTGCAAGCTCAAGAGAAGAAGGAGAAAACAAAGAAAGAGAAGGCTGCCAAGATGCCAACTCTAGAGGAGGCATCTGAATACTTTTTGAAGAGCAAGCAGGACCAACTTGGTTACTTGATAGCATCAACTCTGAGGATTGAGAAGGTGTTGGCCACCCTAACTCAAAACCAGGAGAGCCTGGAAAGAATCATGGAACAAAAATTCTATGATTTAGATGTCAAAGTAACTGAGATTCAGTCAGTTGTGGAGCAGCTATAGGATGACATGCAGGAGAGGAAGGGCAGGACAACTACTAATGCATTTGCCAGAGTGCCTCGAGCTCAGAGATCAGCTGCAGAGCCAGTGACAGATGCCAGAGCCACTTCATCTGCACCAGCAACAGCTCCAGTGCAACCAGCTCCAGCACCAACTCCTTCAGCTCCATCCACATCAACTTAAGTCTTCGTCCAAGGAGCCATCTCTACACCACCAACTGAAGACCAAGCCTGAGAGACGATATAGTACTATGCATTTTCTAGGAACTTTTTGGTAACTTGTTGCCAAAGGGGGAGCAAAATGTATAGATCATAGGCTTCAAGAGAGAGAGAGTTTGCTTTTGTTCTCTCTTGTCTTCTTGGTTGAACTTTGTTTCATTTTGCTTGCTTGAGATACTATGCTATTATCTGTGAGACATTGATGATCATGTGTTTGATCATAAGCTACACTTATGCTTGTTAGATGATATTATCTTATTTATCCTTATATGATCATCCACTTTGCTTGGTGATGAGTGCATGTATTCAATCTTTATTATTTTGAGCGCTCCACCAAGATGTATGTGACATGGAAGAGTAACCCATGAGCCTAATTCCTTGTGCATTTGCAGTCCAAAGCAAATCTTAAACTATGCACAAATTTAGGGGGAGCTCTTGCTTATCACATACTTCTCAAAGCGACGATGTTTTTCAATCTTATTATCATTTGTCGAAGCTTTGATCTATATGTTGTCATCAATTACCAAAAAGGGGGAGATTGAAAGTGCAACTATCCCTAGGTGGTTTTGGTAATTCATATCAACATATAGCTCATTGAGCTAATACTATTCCAAGACAAATATTTCAGGAAAGCTCAATGAATGGCATGGCATGGATGATGAAAGTGGATCCCTAAAAATATTAAGGACAAAAGGATTGGCTCAAGCTCAAAAGCTCAAGACTCTACATTTTATACTTTAGTGATCCAAGATCACATCGAGTCTATAGGAAAAGCCAATACTATCAAGGAGGGATGAGGTGTTGCTTAATGAGCCTCTTGCTTCAAGTGCTTAGTGATATGCTCCAAAAACCCTCAACTACTTTCTCATATCCACATATGACCTAAACCTAAAGTCAAAATTGGTCCCACCGATTCTTTCTATCCGGGGCCACCGAGTTCAAATGTCATAGCCACTGCCACAAACCCTAGGCAAATCGGTCTCACCGATAGGGATCTTGGTCTCACCGAGATGGGATTGTAATCTCTCTGTTTCCCTTTGTAACGTTTCGGTCTAACCGAAGTGAGCGATCGGTCCCACCGAGATTGGAATGCAAACTCTCTATTGCCCTTTCGTAACATTTCGGTCTCACCGAAAAGAGCGAATCGGTCCCACCGAGTTTACCTGACCAACTCTCTGGTTAGCTAATTACCAAAATCGGTCTCACCGAGTTTGTGTAATCGGTCTCACCGAGATTACGTTATGCCCTAACCCTAATCATATCGGTCCCATCGAATTACATGTCGGTCCCACCGAAATCACTAACGGTCACTAGGTTTACTAAATCGGTCTGACCGAGTTTGTTGATTCGGTCCCACCGAGATTGGTAAATTGTGTGTAACGGTTAGATTTTGTGTGGAGGCTATAGATACCCCTCCACCTCCTCTTCATTCGTGGAGAGAGCCATCAGAACAAACCTACACTTTGAACTTACCATTTTTGAGAGAGAACTACCTATTCATGTGTTGAGGCCAAGATATTCCATTCCTACCATATGAATCTCGATCTCTAGCCTTCCCAATGTTGCTTTCCACTCAAATCTTCTTTCCACCAGATCCAAATCCTATGAGAGAGAGTTGAGTGTTGGGGAGACTATCATTTGAAGCACAAGAGCAAGGAGTTCATCATCAACGCACCATTTGTTACTTCTTGGAGAGTGGTGTCTCCTAGATTGGCTAGGTGTCACTTGGGAGCCTCCGACAAGATTGTGGAGTTGAACCAAGGAGTTTGTAAGGGCAAGGAGATCGCCTACTTCGTGAAGATCTACCGCTAGTGAGGCAAGTCCTTCATGGGCGACGGCCATGGTGGGATAGACAAGGTTGCTTCTTTGTGGACCCTTCTTGGGTGGAGCCCTCCGTGGACTCGCGCAACCATTACCCTTCGTGGGTTGAAGTCTCCATCAACATGGATGTACGATAGCACCACCTATCGGAACCACGACAAAAACATCTGTGTCTCCAATTACGTTTGAATTCTCCATACCCTTCCCTTTACTTTATTGCAAGTTGCATGCTTTACTTTCCGCTGCTCACATACTCTTTGCATACTTTCTTGAATTGTGTGAAGATTGCTTGACTTTTGCAAAGATAGCTAAAATCTGCCAAAGTCTAAAATTGGGAAAAGGTTAAGTTTTTAATTGGTCAAGTAGTCTAATCACCCCCCCCCCCCTCTAGACATACTTCAAGGTCCTACAACGGCCTTGTGTTCGACCAGCCACATTCAAAACAGGATCATGTTCATCGGGAGGGGTTTGGCGTACCGCAAAACGGAGGAAACGGACTTGTGTTGAACCTCCTACAGTGGAAACGGGGTCCTGTTGATCGGGAGGGGTGTGGCGTATCACAAAACAGAGGAAACGAACTTGTGTTGGAGCGCTACAGTCGAAACGAGGGTCCTGTTCATCGGGAGGGGTGTGGCCTACCGCAAAACGGGACTCCACGGGATACTGTTCATCTCCACCGTCGACCTCCTCCAGCCTCCACGGGCTACTGTTCATCCACCGTCAACCTCCTCCAGCCTCCACCTGCGACTTTTCATCCACGGACTCTTGTTCATCTAGCCTCCACCACGTGCTACTCCACCGGCTACTAGTCAACCAGCCCTCTCCATGGGCTCCTGTTCAACCACCCCTCCACGGGCTACTGGTCATCCACCCCTCCACCTTCTACTATTCATCCATCCCTCCACGGGGTCATCCTGTTCATCCAGCCCTCCACGGGGTCCTGTTCATCCAGCCCTACCCGGCTCGATCGATCGGGGTCCTGTTCATCTAGAGGCAACACCACGAGGTCATGTTCATCCACCCCCACTACTCACTGTCCATCCAAACCCCCCAGCAATGCTCACTATTCATCCAAAGGCAGCATCGATCGGCTTCAGTTAGCAGCAGTAGCGAAGGAATCGCTCGATCGGGTTCAGTTAACAACCATCGATCGATCGCTCGGGTTCAGTAACGTGTAGCTTGCAGTGCAATCGCTCGGGTTTAGTAGTCGAACGCCTTGCTCGGGTTCAGTTAGAGCCCAACGCCTCGCACCCACGTGCGTGCGTGTATGAGAGAAATGCACAAACCTCCGTGCATCGCTCGGCCCCGACCACCCATCGTAACCAGGAACACCCCGATATTTTCCTCGCCCTCACTTCTACCACGGTTTTTTCCATCAGGGACGGCCCAAAGAATGTCATGCAGCTGCGTCTCCGACCCGCCCAGGACGAAAAGCCTATTTTCTGTCATGATTTTTTGTCATAGAAGTAGGAGCCCACCACATCTATGATGATATCGGGTTTTGTCACAATTATTGTCATAGACGTGTCATAAGTATGACAGAAAAAATTCGTTCAGCCCAAAATGTCACGGATGTGTCTTTTTTATATAGTGTGAAGTTTGCTATAGCGAACTTGGCTGTGCACTGGTGATCAACAGGGAAGAGCTATGAGACAAAGATGATGTCTGCAGTTATTAACTAAGGAATGACTACAATTGAGGGAGTTCCGGACTAGGGGGTGTCCGGATAGCCGAACTATCATCATCGGCCGGACTCCAAGACTATGAAGATACAAGATTGAAGACTTCGTCCTGTGTCCGGATGGGACTTTCCTTGGCGTGGAAGGCAAGCTTGGCGGTACGGATATGTAGATCTCCTACCATTGTAACCGACTTTGTGTAACCCTAGCCCTCTCCGGTGTCTATATAAACCGGATGGCTTTAGTCCTTAGGACGAACAACAATCATACCATAGGCTAGCTTCTAGGGTTTAGCCTCATTGATCTCGTGGTAGATCCACTCTTGTAACACACATCATCAATATTAATCAGGCAGGACGTAGGGTTTTACCTCCATCAAGAGGGACCGAACCTGGGTAAAACATCGTGTCCCTTGTCTCCTGTTACCATCCGCCTAGAAGCACAGTTCGGGACCCCCTACCCGAGATCCGCCGGTTTTGACACCGACATTGGTGCTTTCATTGAGAGTTCCTCTGTGTCGTCACCGATAGGCTCGATGGCTTCTCCGACCGTCATCAACGACGCAGTCCAGGGTGAGACCTTTCTCCCCGGACAGATCTTTGTATTCGGCGGCTTTGCACTGCGGGCCAATTTGCTTGGCCATCTGGAGCAGATCGAAAGCTACGCCCCTGGCCGTCAGGTCAGATTTGGAAGTTTGAACTTCACGGCTGACATCTGCGGGGACTTGATCCTCGATGGATTCGAGCCACAGCCGAGCGTGCCGCACTGTCATGGCGAGCATGATTTAGCTCTGCAGCCGGACAGTACCCCGGAGGCCGCACTCGAACTCGCTCCGATCTTCAATTCGGAGCCGGCTGCGCAGATCGAGGATGGATGGCTAGACACCGCCTCGAGGGCTGCAACCTCTACGGCGATAGAGCCGAACACTGACCTTGTCCCTCATAAAGCTCGTGACTCCAAGGCGCCGGACTCCTTGCCGGACTCCGAACCTCCCGCGCCCCCTCCGATCGAATCCGACTAGGCGCCAATCATGGAGTTCACCGCAGCGGACATCTTTCAACACTCACCTTTTGGCGACATCTTGAGTTCGCTAAAACGTCTCTCATTATCAGGAGAGCCCTGGCCAGACTGCGGTCAGGACGGTTGGGATGCGGACGATGAAGAAATTCAAAGCCCACCCACCACCCACTTGGTAGCCGCTGTCGACGATTTAACCGACATGCTAGACTACGACTTCGAAGACATCGACGGTATGGACGACGATGCCGGAGACGAACAAGAACCAGCGCCTACCGGGCACTGGAAAGCCACCTCATCATACGACATATACATGGTGGATATCCCAAAGGATGGGAATGGCGAAGGAACAGAGGAGGATGACCCCTCCAAGAAACAGCCCAAGCGCCGGCGTCAGCGGCGCCGGTCTAAATCCCGCCACAGCAAGAATGAAGATTCCGGCACCGGAGATAACAATACACCGGATAGTGCCGAAGACAACCCACTCCAGCAAGATCCAGCACAGGAGGATGGAAACGCCAGCCCTCATGAGAGAGCGGCAGAAGAAGAGGTAGAGGATTATATGCCTTCCTCCGGAGACGAAGCAAGCCTCGACGATGATGAATTCGTCATGCCTGAGGATCCCGTCGAACAAGAGCGTTTTAAACGCAGGCTTATGGCCATGGCAAATAGCCTCAAGAAAAAGCAGCAACAGCTTAGAGCTGATCAAGATCTGCTAGCCGACAGATGGACTGAAGTCCTCGCGGCCGAAGAGCATGAGCTCGAACGCCCCTCCAAAAGCTACCCTAAACGCAAGCTGCTCCCCCGATTAGAGGAGGAAGCGTATGAACCCGCATCACCAGGAGACAATAGGCTGACCGACCACCCCATTGTCGTGACAGAGAGGCCTCTAGGCCCTTCACTAGACCCGTACCCTGGCACCGCTCGAAAAGCACAAGACCACAGGGGAACGCTCCGGACTTGCGAAATATATTGGAGGATAAGGCAAGACAATCAAGATCGATTTATGGATCGCGTGGGCGTCCCACGGTACGTGACGACAACCGTCGCGCCGGACACAGTAAGTCCGGCCGGGCCGAACAAAATAGACAAAGCTCTTTTGAGCTCCATCATGATATCGCGCAGTACAGAGGCGCCGCACACCCACTATGCTTCACAGATGAAGTAATGGATCATCAAATCCCCGAAGGGTTTAAACCCGTGAATATCGAATCTTACGATGGCACAACAGACCCCGCGGTTTGGATCGAAGACTATCTTCTTCACATCCACATGGCCCGCGGTGACGATCTTCACGCCATCAAATATCTCCCCCTCAAGCTTAAAGGACCAGCCCGGCGTTGGCTTAACAGCCTGCCAGTAGAGTCAATTGGGAGTTGGGAAGACCTAGAAGCCGCATTCCTCGATAACTTCCAAGGCACGTATGTGCGACCACCAGACGCTGATGACCCAAGCCACATAATTTAGCAGCCAGACGAATCGGCCAGACAATTCTGGACACGGTTCTTAACCAAGAAAAACCAAATCGTCGATTGTCCGGATGCGGAGGCTCTCGCAGCCTTCAAGCATAACATCCGCGATGAGTGGCTTGCCCGGCACCTGGGACAGGAAAAGCCAAAATCCATGGCAGCCCTTACATCACTCATGACCCGCTTTTGCGCGGGTGAGGACAGCTGGCTAGCACGCAGCAACAACCTCAGCAAAAATTCTAGCAGTCCGGATTTCAAGGACCGGAATGGCAGGTCGCGTCGTAACAAAAGCAAGCGCCGCATTAACGGTGACAATAGTGAGGATACGGCAGTCAATGCTGGATTGAGAGGCTCCAAACCCGGTCAGCGGAAAAAGCCATTCAAAAGAACTACTCCGGGTCCGTCCAATTTGGACCGAATACTCGACCGCTTGTGCCAGATACACGGCACCCCCGAAAAGCTAGCTAACCACACCAATAGGGACTGTTGGGTATTCAAGCAGGCAGGCAAGTTAATTGCCGGAAACAATGACAAGGGGCTGCATAGCGATGACGAGGAAAAGACCCGACCGCCGAACAATAGAGGACAGAAGGGTTTCCCCCCACAGGTGCGGAGGGTGAACATGATATACGCAACGCACATACCCAAAAGGGAGCGGAAGCATGCACTCAGGGATGTATACGCGATGGATCCAGTCGCCCCGAAGTTCAATCCATGGTCCTCCTGCCCGATCACTTTTGACCGAAGGGACCACCCCACCAGCATCCGCCATGGCGGATTCGCCGCATTGGTCTTAGACCCAATCATCGATGGATTTCACCTCACCAGAGTCCTGATGGACGGCGGCAGCAGCCTGAACCTGCTTTATCAGGATACAGTGCGCAAAATGGGCATAGACCCCTCAAGGATTAAACCTACCAAGACGACCTTTAAAGGCGTCATACCAGGTGTAGAAGCCAATTGTACAGGCTCGGTTACACTGGAAGTGGTCTTCGGATCCCCGGATAACTTCCGCAGCGAGGAGTTAATCTTCGACATAGTCCCATTCCGCAACGGCTATCATGCCTTGCTCGGACGTACCGCGTTTGCAAAGTTCAACGCGGTGCCGCACTATGCATACCTCAAGCTCAAGATGCCAGGCCCTAGAGGAGTCATCACGGTCAACGGAAACACTGAACGTTCTCTCCGAATGGAGGAACATACAGCAGCTCTCGCGGCAGAAGTACAATGCAGCCTCTTAAGGCAATTCTCGAGTCCAGCCGTTAAGCGGCCGGACATAGCTAAGAGCGCCTGGAGTAACCTACAACAAGACCACTTGGCACGTTCCGAGCACGCGTAGCAGTGCGGCCCCAACCCCAGCCCCTATAAAACGTCCAAACAGGTCCTTCGCGTACACTGTTCCGCTCTGAAGATACCATGGGCATGGGGAGAGGGGCACGACCACAATAAGCCCAGACTGCGGCTCAACCACACCAGGGGCTCGCAAGTGTGTCGTTCTTTTTTTTCTTTTTACCTTTTATTTTTTACCCACAGGACTCCGTTCGTCAGAGGCCCT
Organism: Triticum dicoccoides; assembly: GCF_002162155.2. Classification (NCBI taxonomy): domain Eukaryota; kingdom Viridiplantae; phylum Streptophyta; class Magnoliopsida; order Poales; family Poaceae; genus Triticum; species Triticum dicoccoides. The sequence goes on from NC_041391.1 coordinate 595,872,178, forward strand.
GTCCGGCAGCAGACCTGCCGAACTCACGATGCAACAGCCGGGGAAGGATACATGCTACAACGAATATACAGGTGGTCTCCATTACGAGCATTTTTATACACCAATCCGCAGCCTACCCCTGGAGGGGGATATGTTTAACAGTCCGATCCCTTGCTTATCGCACTATTTGTATCGTTCTGCATTCATAGCAGCACTTATTGAATAAAACAATGCAGCACCTTTTTGCTTATAATTGCATTTCGCATTCATACATATGTTCATTTACGACATGTTGCATCCGTACACTTTGGTATGGTTAACACACAGCAGGGGCTTATGTTTCCCGCATCATGGTGTGATAAGTCCGAACACTTTCACAAGTGCGGCACCCCGAACTTATAGCATTATATGCATCGGCTCCGAATCATGTCTTGGGTCAATAGTTGGGTTTGCCCGGCTCCCATGTTTTGGTACCTTATGTTCCGTTATATCGGCTAAGGTAGCACTGGGAGAACCACTGCGATTGCGCCCCGGTTGAGCTGGGTTAACGCCTCAGTGGAGAAAGCTAAAACTGACCGTCATGATGAGGCGAGAGCCGGTCACTGTTCGAGAGGTTTTTGCGAGTCCTTAAAGACTTATGCCGCTTAGAGCGAGGAGCCGGATCTTGTCCGGCCCAAGCGTGGATAGCGCCCCAAATTCGGCCTTCCGAAGACTAGGGGCTTCGCCGAAATTTAAAATTATAGAATTCTATGGCTAAGTGAGAGTGTTCAAGCATTATAAGTCCGGTTGCCTTGTTCGTTGTGTTGAGCGCCTCCCTAGATGGACCCAAATATGGGAACAAGAGCGCTCAAATTTATCCCAAACACCCCAGCACTCGTGGCGTGGGGGCTGAAGCCGACGACTTGCCATCTCTCAGATTTGATAAACAGCCGCACAGAAGGTAATATTTTAAATTAAAAAGCATTGCTTAGCGCAAATGAACTAAGTTTTCAGCGCACATGATAACAAAATGCGAGTCTACTCAAATACTACATCTTTGGAGCACTCACCCGCAATAGTGTGGGCGCCCTTCAGCACACTCTTATAATACATCTCGGGCGTGCAATGCTCCTTGCCCTCTGGTGGTGGGTCTGTCACAAGCTTCTGGGCATCCATCTTGCCCTAGTGCACCTTTGTGCGGGCAAGGGCCCGACGGGCACCCTCAATACAGGCGGAGTGCTTGATGACTTCAACCCACGGGCACGCCTCCACCAGCCGCCGCACCAGGCCGAAGTAGCTCCCAGGCATGGCCTCCTTAGGCCACAGCCGAACTATGAGGCCCTTCATGGCCTGTTCGGCCGCCTTGTGGAGCTCGACCAGCTACTTCAGCTGGTCGCTAAGGGGCACCGGATATCCGGCCTCAGCATACTGAGACCAGAAGACCTTCTCCGTCGAGCTCCCCTCCTCGGCCCGGTAGAATGCGGCAGCATCGGACACGCTGCGAGGAAGATCTGCGAACGCTCCTGGAGAGCTCCGAATTCGGGTAAGCAACAGGTAATGAACACTCACATGCTTACTTTGCATGAAAAATGCCTTACCCGCTGCTATTTTCTTCACCGCCTCAATCTCCTGGAGGGCCTTGTAGGCTTCGGCCTTAGCGGCTTTGGCACTCTCAAGAGTCGTTGCAAGCTCGGACTCTCGAGTCTTTGAGTCATGCTCCAGGCTCTCATGTTTTTTCACAAGATCCTGGAGCTCTTGTTGTACCTCCGCCACCCGCGCCTCTTGTTTCTCTCGCTCGGTGCGCTCTGCGGCCACATTTCGTTCGGCAGTGGTCACCGCCTCTTTCAGGGTCGCCACCTCGTTAGTGGCCCCTGCAATACCCACGTTATCCTTGTCATTCTTTTTGCAACCAAAATCCTTTTCTGTAAGGTACAATTTTAATAAGGTGTTACTCACCTTCCTTATCCTCGAGCTACTTCTTTGCACGGCCGAGCTTGTTCTCGGACCGCTCGAGGTTTTCCTTCAAAGTATTGACCTCCGCAGTCAGTGCGGCAGAGGTCAGCAGCGCAGCCTGCAATCCCATATTGATATATTTTTTATGACTCCTGCGTATATCTTTTTTAAGATCCTCAGTCCGGCTTTTCTTTCCGAACACCGAACCGAGCATCAGGGGCTACTGTCTATGCGGTACCATTTTATACATATTGAAATTCTTACCTCAAAGCCTGTTAGAAGGCTGCTGCAGGCTTCGGTCGGCCCACTCTTGGCGAGCTGCACCTTCTGAATCACCGCACTCATAACAGTGCAGTGTTCTTCTTCGATGGAGGCGCCGTTGAGCGCCTCCAGCAAGTTATCCGGCACCTCCGGTTGGACAGAGGCAGCCGGCGTCACGGTCTTGCCCTTCTTGCGAAGGGGTCGCCCGCCGGACTCCGGAGCCCCTGTGGGTTCCGGGGCCGAGTCCGGTGCAAAGTCCGGGAGGTTGTCCTGCGACACCTCCGGGGCCCTCTCCTCCTGGTGGGTCCCTTCCAGGGATCCCACCTCGGCATCGTCCGCATTACGGGGGGTCGAGGCCGTCGGAAGAGAATCCATATCCGACGCACCTAAGGACCCGCTCGACGAGGCGGGAAGATCATCCTTAGGCGGACTGCAGGGTTGTATGCGGCATTAGAAAGACATTATGTGGCGAAAAATAAAAACCTTGAAGTTATTCGGGAGTCCGGATACTTACGATCTCGCCAGGGGCTTGGCCCTTGGAGGCCAGTCCTCGTCGTCGTCACTGTCGTTGGCGGAGCAGTCCGAGGGAAGAGTTTTTCCCTTCTTGGACCCTTCGGCCTCCCTTGTTGGGGAGGCCTTCCTTTTCTTCCCTCCCCCCGCTGGGGGAGAGGCTTTCTTCTTCTCCTCCTCGCCTTGGTGGGAGGATTCGGCCTCAGATTCATCATCCGATAGCACCGGAAACGGGAACTCTTCCGAGTCCCCGTGGCCTTCTTCTTGGCCTTCTTCTCCGGCACCACATGGGGTGCCGGAGCCAACAGCCCCGTTAGGCGGGCGTCCGCTGGGTCCTCTGGCAATGGGGCCGGACAGATAGTTCGTTTGGCCTTCGCCAGCCATTCCTGTCAAAGGTAAAGGGAGTTTAGATCCTGCATAGAGTCAAACTATGGAAAACAAGCGGTGAAATCACCTACCTCGTCAGTTGGACGCTGCGAGCGGAATCCGCGATCTTCGGTAGCGGATGCAGGAGCTTCGGCGCCCTTGAACAGCACCTTCCAGACATCTTCGTATGTAGTGTCGAAGAGCCCGCTCAGGGTCTGGTGCTGCGCCGGATCAAACTCCCACATGTTGAAGCCCCGTCGTTGGCACGGGAGAATCCGGCGGATGAGCATGACCTGGACTATGTTGACAAGCTTGAGCTTCTTGTCCACCAGCTTCTGGATACAGGCTTGGAGTCCGGTCAACTCCTCCGAATCCCCCCAGATCCGGCCGCTCTCTTTCCAGGAGGTGAGCCGTGTAGGGATGCCGGATCTGAATTCGGGGGTCGCTGCCCAATCAGGGTCAAGCGGCTCGGTGATGTAGAACCACCCCGATTGCCACCCCTTGATGGTTTCTACGAAAGTGCCCTCCAGCCACGTAACGTGGGACATCCTGCCCACCATGGCGCCTCCGCACTCCGCTTGGCTGCCCTTCACAACCTTCGGCTTGACACTGAAGGTCTTGAGCCACAAGCCGAAGTGGGGCTGGATGCAGAGGAAGGCCTCACACACGATGATAAACCCCGAGATGTTGAGGATGAAATTCGGGGCCAGATCATGGAAATCTAGGCCGTAGTACAACATGAGCCCCCGGACAAAGGGATGAAGTGGGAAGCCCAGTCCACGAAGGAAATGGGGGAGAAATACTACCCTCTCATGGGGCCTGGGGGTGGGGATGAGCTCTCCCTCGTCGGGGAGCCGATGCGCGATGTCGCTGGACAAGTATCCGGCGTCGCGCAGCTTCTGGATCTGCCCCTCCGTGACGGAGGAGGCCATCCACTTGCCTCCCGCTCCGGACATAGTTGGAGAAGGTTGAGGTGAGAAGTGCGGACTTGGGCGCTGGAGCTCGAGTTCGCGGAGATGGATAAGCCAAGGAGGAAGAAGGCGCAGGTAAAAGGAGCGGATCTTTATCCCCTTATATGGGCGGACAAAAACATGTGTCCCCACCGGCCTGGTAAAACTCGCTTATCTCCCAAGCGTCACAATCAATGGCGCGGTTGGGTTACACACGTCCGTATTGATGGGAATCCCGGAATAAGGGGAACACGATCTCTGCTTCGACAAGACGTGCCAAGGAAACCGCCTCGCTAAACGCGCGGAGGTGGAACAATAAAAACAATTCAAGTAAAGGCTTGGTAATGGTGTGACGTCATGCCACAAAATATGTCAGCAGATTGAACTTGTGTGATATTATTATCTCTATGGTGGTATGTGGAATTTATTTTGCAGAGTCGGACACTATCCAGGTGTTCACAATCTTCTATAAGTTATTCGGAGGAAGAACCCGCCTTGCAATGCCGAAGACAACATGCGCGCCGGACTCGTCGTCATTGAAGCCTGGTTCAGGGGCTACTGAGGGAGTTCCGGACTAGGGGGTGTCCGGATAGCTGAACTATCATCATCGGCCGGACTCCAAGACTATGAAGATACAAGATTGAAGACTTCGTCCCGTGTCCGGATGGGACTTTCCTTGGCATGGAAGGCAAGCTTGGCAATACGGATATGTAGATCTCCTACCATTGTAACCGACTCTGTGTAACCCTAGCCCTCTCCGGTGTCTATATAAACCGGATGGCTTTACTCCTTAGGACGAACAACAATCATACCATAGGCTAGCTTCTAGGGTTTGGCTCATTGATCTCGTGGTAGATCCACTCTTGTAACACACATCATCAATATTAATCACGCAGGACGTAGGGTTTTACCTCCATCAAGAGGGCCCAAACTTGGGTAAAACATCGTGTCCCTTGTCTCCTGTTACCATCTGCCTAGACGCACAGTTCGGGACCCCCTACCCGAGATCCGCCGCTTTTGATACCGACAACAATCCTGCTAAATTTGAGGAGAAGTGGAGCTCAAAACAACATAGTTGCTTTGTAAGTGTAAATTTGGTCCAGAAAATGGATTTGGATGATGCACTCACATAGAGAAGCAACTTGGAATCAAATTTGGCAATGCAGGGTTATTTGGCTATATAAAGATGCTGTAAAAATTTCATACCAAATGGACTTGCCAAAATGGTACTTGCTTCACAAACATCCTCGCTGACCAGAAAATTGCAAAAATTTTGGAGGGAAAATGGCTTAAGGAAATGATCCCAAATTTGGGGGAGAGATGTTATTTGGGTAGGAGCATTGTAACATCCCAAATTTTCAATTTGGAATGTTATACATTAGATCATCATTGCATATCATATTTTATTGCATTTTGGCTTGATCTTAGAAATTCTACGCAACTCAAGGACCCACGAAGAGAGTTGGGGATTTCGTTATTTTCATATTTGAGTTTTCTCAAATTTTGAAAAGAGGATCATTTGATTTTAATTATTTTCTATTCAAATATTTCTTTTATAAAAATAAAATAGAGGGGATAAAATGACTTTCCCAAAATAAAGAAATATTGGAGATTTAATATTAAAATCAAATAAGAGTTTTATTCGGAGTTTTATTCCTATTTTATTTGAATTAGGAAAAATATGCGTTTCTCATAATTGCATTAGAGGCCCAAATAAATGTTCACTTTGTCCGCTGTATTTTTAGAGGATGGGGAAAATTTATTTTAGGATTTTTGGAGTCCCTTTAGTATTTCTTTTATTTGTCTTTTTGCGCGCGGAATTATTTAAAAAAAAGTTACCGACCTAACGGCCCGTGTCCGACCCGGACACTCCAGCCCGGCCGGACTTTAAGAGGCGAGGCCCGAGCCGCCCCAAACCCTAGCCGCCAGCCCCTGATCCACTGCCGCCGCCAGCCTCCGCCGCCGCCGCCGCCTCTCGCCCGCGCCGCTGATCCTCCTGCCACCCGCCGCCGCCGCCGGCCATCACCAAAGCGACCGTCGTCCCGCCGCCCGCCGACCCCGCCGACGAGGTAGTCGCCGGATCCGCCACCGGTTTTCTCTAGAAAACCGTGCAGTTTCTTTTTAGAAACCGCGGTTGATTTTTTTATTTTTAGATCGGTTTTATTTTATTTATTTTTTCCGGTTTAGTTATTTAGCGAACGCCCGTTTGTTAGTTTGTTTTAACGAACAGTTTTCACCCGTTAGCCGCAGACAGCGAATGTTCATTCGCTAGCCTGTTCGTCAGTTTTTCTTTTTTCAGGGTTTTCCCGCGATTATTTTCGATCGCGATTTCTGCCCTGATTTTCGTTTTAGTTTATCTTTTCGCTTGTTTATCGAAATCAGGCGATTCAAGCACCTAGAGTTTCATCTCGAAGCCCTCTTTCTATTTAACCAACTTAAACAAGATTTTGCTACTTAAAATTTGACTTAAGTCCAGATTAGTAAACGGAGCTTGTTTCTTTCATTGGAGTTTCGTTGCTTCGTTTGATTTGATTCTTTTTGCAAAGCAAAGTTCTTAAGTTGAACTTTCTGGTAGATCTCTTATTTGAATTTTACCCATGCTTCTAGTTGAGTGCTTATTGTATGCTTTTTTATTGCGATAGAGTACCCAGAGTGCGAAGCGTGCTACTACGAGTGTCTAGGTTTCACGGATCATCAGCAAGGCAAGTAACACTTTGATCATACCTCTTTACTACCCAGTTTTATTGCATTAGATCAATCCTCAAACAATTGCATGGTTAGGATTTGATTTTAACATGTGGTTTTTGGGAAGTAGATGAGGTAGTACCTATTGTCCTGTTTATTATCAAACCTTTGGGGGTTACTTCTACGTTGCTTATATTGCTATGCTATGCTTGTAGACGTGGATTGGGTGAGTGTATCCATGACAGATATGAGTATTGTTATTTAATGGTTTAACTTAAGATGGCTACTTAAATACACATCTGGGTGGATTGAGGCACCTGGGGAACCCAGTGTTGCCTGTTTTTTTGGAAATCCCGGAGTTACGGTGTGATTATCCTATGGACTACCACCCAGGCTCAAAGGGATTATAAGATTATTCATGCTAGAAACTTCCGTGTGCAGCCACAAGCTATTATGGGCTCTAGCATAGTTGAGTAAGTTGCAAGACCTCTTTCAGTGGTGGGCTAGCAGATGTAGGGGGAAATAGGTGTAACTGTCCACCCAGAGTAAAGAGTTATTGTTTTAGAAAGACTGTGTCTCGATTCTCCGATCATGGATGTATTCGAGTCTTGTGGGGAAAAGAGCGCAAACCTCTGTAGAGTGTATAAACTAATCATGGTTAGCCGTGTCCCCGGTTACGACAGTTTTGAGTATCTAGTTCTTGGATTATCATGTTGATCTCATCACTCTTAATTTAATTTGATTGGGTTTAATGATGATGCTTAATTGGGATTGAGTTGGAGGAACCTTCACAATGTTTAACAACCACCATGATAGTTAAATAAAGTTATTCCTTTGTTGTAGGGGAAAATTGGCTTTATGCAAAATAATAACCATAGAGCTTTCCACCAGCCATATATGCATGTAGTGATAGCAATTATTTATGTTCATTACTCTATGTGTTACATTGCCAGCATATTCCATGTGCTGACCCGTTTCGGGCTGCAACGTTCATGTTGCAGACTTTTCGGACGACGAGTACGGTGCCTTAGGTCGTGATCTTTCACTCAGTGATGCTGTTGGATTTGATGGACTCACTTTATCTTCCAAGCCTTCTGTTGTTATCGATTTTAGATGGACTTAAGCCATATTTATTGTAATAAGTTCTCTGTTGAGACATTCGATGTAATAAGTGTGTGATTGCTACTCTATTATAAATCCTTCAAGTACTGTGCGTGTCAGCATTACCGATCCAGGGATGACACTGATGCACAGAGATCATACTGTTTGAGGTCTGGTCGCTACAAGATGGTATCAGAGCACACACTGACTATAGGACACGACCACTAAGCTAAAGCCCTAGATCACTATTCTCTTCTCATTTCTGACTCCTCTCCCTTTTCTACTCTTTAGGATGGCGGATGCAACAAACAAGTTCACTCAACCGGATGAAGATACACCTTTTGGACGCCACTTGAAGGAAGTTACTAGGTACCTGAACATTGGAATACCAAGGTTCACCAGGACCTACATCGCCAATCTACTAGAAGAGGAGCGTTGGATGATTCGAGTTCAAGTTCCAGGAAGGACGTTCATGCCAGTCAATGAGCCCATAGAGTTTTCCTTTGATGTACCAACCTGGAGTCTAGGAAAGAGCATGGCAGCCCACATCACCATGGGACGCATTGGAGAAGTTTACCACAAGGATCTCAAGGATACTATCTACCAGATTTGTATGCGCCGAGATGAACAATGGGAGATGATCAGCACCAGGAAGGATAGATCCATTGCAGCTTTCATCCAGGAGTTAAATCAGCATATTCATCGCCAAGAGAACCAAATGTGCGCAGGCATGAATGATCTGAAGAAGGCAATGACCAGGATCATGGAGCTGGAGGAAGAACTCAAGTCTACACGCGATGGATATGAGGAGGAAATGACGATACTCGTGGAGAAGAATGATGATCTGGCAAGGAAGCTAGGAATATTCATGGGAGACCCTGCGCCAGGAGGAGAGGACGATGATTCCACTTGCCCGAAGAACTACATCATCATTGACGACACTAACTCGGACCCTGATGATAGCGATGATGACTATGTTGATGAATCTGGAGCAGATATCATGGAGTCTTCCACCAATCAAGTTTTCTAGTCGACCACCATATCAGTAGTAGTATTCCCCCATGTATATAGTATAGTCCGAGAACTTTTGCAACGATAGTTAGACCGATGTATGCCCTTGTTTGAATTGATTGAAGTGATATTGTTTGTGTTTGTCTCATGTGCATATGGGTAGTGTTTTTCCCCCTATACCTCATTCTATTCTATTTTCTCATCTTCTCTAAACCCATCAGATGCCTTCGAGACGCGACAATGGTTTTGCTTTCCCACCGGAGCTCACTCAGTTGATCCAGCAGCATAATGCATTGATGCAGATACTAGTCTAGAATCAGAATCAGGGGAATAACAACAATAACAACCCACCACCACCACCACTTGTTGATCACTTAGCCCGTTTCCTAAGGTTGAATCCGCCAGTGTTCTCCAATAGCACCGAGGTGATAGTTGCAGATGATTGGCTCCGCAAGATTGGAAGGGAGTTGACCACTGCAGGATGCACAGATGCAGAGAGAGTGTGTTTTGCTACACATCAGCTTGATGGACCCGCAGCATCATGGTGGGAGAATTTCACAACCACTTACCCCATTGACACTGTTACATGGGATCAGTTTCAGCAAGCTTTTGGCACTGCCCATGTTTCAGTAGGAGCTATGGCCATGAAGAAGTGTGAGTTTTGCAACTTGCGCCAAGGAGGACACACAGTAGGCCAATATGTGGATGATTTTAGTAAGTTAGCATGTTATGCCCCGGATGACGTTGCTACGGATGCAGCTAAGCAGGAGTAGTTTCTGGAAGGACTGAATGATGAGCTGAGCATGCAGTTGATGGTGGCAAACTTCAACAACAACAGGGAGTTGGTAGATAGAGCTCTCATGAATGAAGGGAAGCAGCAGCAGATTGACAACCGCAAGAGGAAGTATGGACAAGGGAAGTACAATTCAAGAGCTCAGCAGAGGCCCTGTTTTACCCCAAACTCGGGAGGACACCTTCAACATAACCATGGAAGTCACAATCACAATGGAGGGAGTTCGCACAACCATAGTGGCCCCAAGAATGGGAATGGGAATGGAGGAAACAACGACCAAAGTCGTACCAACCCAGCAACGCCCGCCAAGAAGGATCTAAGTCACATTACTTGCTACAAGTGCCAGAAGACTGGACATTATGCCAATGAATGTCCTGAAGCTAAGAATGGAAATGGCAATGGAATCTCTGGGAAGAAGCCCAACCCTTTCAACAGGGGACAAGTGAACCACGTTAACATGGAGGAGGTTGAAGCACAGCCAGATGCAGTAATAGGTAAGTTTTTGGTTAAGTCATTTACTGCAATCGTTCTTTTTGATACTGGTGCATCGCATTCATACATATCAAGAGGATTTGTGGATAAGTATAAACTGCCCACCAAAGTTCTTAGAACACCTATGTTAGTAAGCTCGCCAGGAGTGGAGCATATGGCAAGCCAAGGATGTTTTCATATGCCATTGACCATAGGTAGGCATGTTTTCCCCTCAGACCTGATAATTCTGGAGTCGCAAGGTTTGGATGTGATTTAGGGTATGGATTGGCTATCGATGTATGGAGGAACCATCGATTGCACCAACAAGTTGATTATGCTTACCACCCTAGAAGGAAGGAGGATTAAGTATGTATCCCGGCATGTGCCGAAAAGGACTCAAGTAAATTCCTTATTAGGAGTTGTACAGGAGGAAGTACCAGTGGTGAAGGATTTCCCTGATGTATTTCCAGAGGAGTTGCCAGGCATGCCACCGGATAGAGACATTGAGTTTTTGATTGAGCTTTTGCCAGGCACAGGGCCAATATCTAAGAGACCGTACTGGATGCCCGCAATGCAAGGTTATTTGGCTATATAAAGACGCTGTAAAAATTTCATACCAAATGGACTTGCCAAAATGGTACTTGCTTCACAAACATCCTCACTGACCAGAAAATTGCAACAATTTTGGAGGGAAAATGGCTTAAGGAAATGATCCCAAATTTGGGGGAGAGATGTTATTTGGGTAGGAGCATGATATGGTAGTTCCTCATAATTAATGACGCATTATAAAATGTACTTGCTTCACAACCTGAAAATATTAACAGAATCAAGGAATTGAAGTTGTGCTCACATTGATGATTGGATGGAGCTAAAAATTGGAGGAGGGTAATGATATGATCACATGAAGAGGCCTGCAAATTTTCAACTCATTTGGATACTCCTAGCTAGTAATTCCTTCACAATGGCTTCTGTTTGACAGAAACTTTGAAAACGGGGAGTACGTATTTCTCACCGACATTACATTCATGTTCACACACTCATTCTAGTCGTCGGTGCTCATACTTTTTCATTACACTATCCATGCTAGTTTATTTTCTTTTTCTAGTTTTCTTCTTGTGTGTTTGATAAACCTTAAGAAAAACCAAAAAATTAGTTAGCTTACTTTCCATGCTTGTAGTAGTAATTAAAAGAAAACCCAAAAAGATTTCTCGTTCTTCTTTTGCTTGTTGGGAGCTTTCCCGTGTAAATAGTTTTATTTCTTTTCTTTCCTTTGGGGGTCGAGAGGAGAAGACCATAATGGAAATGTTTAAGTGGCTCTCGTATGCATTAATGTTGATTTAACCAAGAGCCCATATTACCTTGTCTTCTCCCTTGAGTTGAATGCTTGCAGATTCTAGCTTAGTCCAATGCATGCACTATTATTATTATACACACCGTTCGGTCATGAAAGTGAAAGGCAATAATGATGATATATGATGCACTGATTGAGATGAGAGAAGCTGGTATGAACTCGACCTCTCTTGTTTCTGTAAATATGATTAGTTCATCGTTCCTGATTCAGCCTATTATGAATAAACATGTTTGTAATGACAATTAGAGATTATAGTTGCTTATGCCATTCTTAATTAGCTAGGAGCTTATAATGGTTTACCTTGCATGCCAACATCCTATTAAAATGGTTGTGATGTGGTATGATAGGGTGGTATCCTCCTTTGAATGATTCAAGTGACTTGACTTGGCACATGTTCATGCATGTAGTTGAAACAAAATCAACATAGCCTTCACGATATTTATGTTCATGGTGGATTATATCCTACTCATACTTGCACTTAGTGTTGATTAATTTTAATGCATGTTCATGACTGTTGTCGCTCTCTAAGTTGGTCGCTTCCCAGTCTCTTTCTAGCCTTCACTTGTACTAACAGGAATACTGCTTGTGCATCCAAACTCCATAAACCCCAAAGTTATTCCTTATGAGTCCACCATACCTTCCTATATGCGGTATTTACCTGCTGTTCCAAGTAAATTTGTATGTGCCAAACTCCAGACCTTCAAATGAAATTCTATTTTGTATGCTCGAGCAGCTCATGTATCAACTAGGGTTGTCTGTATCTTCCATGTTAGGCAGGTTATTCTCAAGAGGAGTGAACTCCGCTCCTCATTCATGAGAAAATGGCTGGTCACCGGGATGCCCAGTCCCATGCTCAAATCAAATCAAAATAATTACAAACAAAACTCCCCCAGGATTGTTGCTAGTTGGAGGCACCCGTTGTTTCGGGCAAGCCATGGATTGATGCTTGTTGGTGGTGGGGGAGTATAAACTTTACCATTTTGTTTGGGAACAGCCTATAATGTGTGTAGCATGGAAGATATCAAGATCTCTTAGTCGTTATGTTGACAATGAAAGTATGCCACTCAAAATGTTATTCATCTCTATTTCAAAATTGAGCTTTGGCACCTCTACAAATCCATGCTTCCCTCTACGAAGGGCCTATATATTTACTTTTATGTTGAGTCATCACCCTCTTATTAAAAAGCACCCGCAAGAGAGCACCGCTAACATTTGCTTGCATTACTATTAGTTTATATTGGGCATGACTATGACTGGATCTCTTTTACCATGAATTACAATGTTTAGACAGTCCTTGATCTTTAAAGGTGCTCTGCATTTATGTTTTGCGGTCTCAGAAAGGGCTAGCGAGATACCATCTTGTTATATCATATTATGATTGTTTTGAGAAAGTGTTGCCATCCGAGATTTATTATTATTGCTCGCTAGTTGATTATGCCATTGATATGAGTAAACATGAGACCTAAGTATTATTGTGAATATGGTTAGTTCATAATCTTTGTTGAAAACTTGAATGCTGGCTTTACATATTTGCAGCAACAAGAGCAAACATAGTTTGTAGAAGTTTTTCTTTATCACTTTCAGTTTGTCAACTGAATTGCTTGAGGACAAGCAAAGGTTTAACCTTGGGGGAGTTGATACATCTCCGTCGTATCTACTTTTCCAAACACTTTTGCCCTTGTTTTGGACTCTAACTTGCATGATTTGAATGGAACTAACCCGGAGTGACGCTGTTTTCAGCAGAACTGCCATGGTGTTATTATTGTGAAGAAATAAAAGTTCTCGGAATGACATGAAAATCCATGGAGCAACTTTTCAAAATAAATAAAAAATATTGGCAAAAGAATCAACATCAGGGGGCCCACACCCTGTCCACGAGGGTGGCGGGTGCGCCCCCTCCCCTAGGGAACACCCCCTGCCTCGTGGGCCCCCTGGACATCCACTGACCTCAACTCCAACTCCATATATTTGCTTTCGCGGAGAAAAAAATCATAGAGAAAGTTTCATCGCGTTTTACGATACGGAGCCACCGCCAAGCCCTAATCTCTCTCGGGAGGGCTGATCTGGAGTCCGTTCGGGGCTCCGGAGAGGGGGATTCATCGTCGTCGTCCTCATCAACCATCCTCCATCGCCAATTTCATGATGCTCACCGTCGTGAGTGAGTAATTCCATCGTAGGCTTGCTAGACGGTGATGGGTTGGATGAGATTTACCATGTAATCAAGTTAGTTTTGTTAGGGTTTGATCCCTAGTATCCACTATGTTCTGAGATTGATGTTGCTATGACTTTGCTATGCTTAATTCTTGTCACTAGGGCCCGAGTGCCATGATTTCAAATCTGAACCTATTATGTTTTCATGAATATATGTGAGTTCTTGATCCTATCTTGCAAGTCTATAGTCACCTATTGTGTGTTATGATCCGACAACCCTGAAGTGACAATAATTGGGATAATTCTCGGTGATGACCGTAGTTTAAGGAGTTCATGTATTCACTAAGTGCTAATGCTTTGGTCTGGAACTCTATTAAAAGGAGGCCTTAATATCCTTTAGTTTCCATTAGGACCCCGCTGCCACGGGAGGGTAGGACAAAAGATGTCATGCAAGTTCTTTTCCATAAGCACGTATGACTATATTCGGAATACATGCCTACATTACATTGATGAACTGGAGCTAGTTTTGTGTCACCCTATGTTATAGCTATTACATGAGGAATCACATCCGACATAATTATCCATCACTAATCCAATGCCTACGAGCTTTTCACATATTGTGCTTTGCTTATTTACTTACCGTTGCTACTGTTACCATTACTACAAAAACTGCTACTGTTACTTTTGCTACTGTTACCGTTACTTCCATACTACTTTGCTACTAAATACTTTGTTGCAGATACTAAGTTATCTAGGTGTGGTTGAATTGACAACTCAACTGCTAATACTTAAGAATATTCTTTGGCTCCCCTTGTGTCGAATCAATAAATTTGGGTTGAATACTCTACCCTCGAAAACTGTTGCGATCCCCTATACTTGTGGGTTATCAGTACCTCCTAAGACTAGCAGATGATTTGAAAGCCAAATGTCACTTCCATTGTTATTATCCATGTTGATGTCAACGTTGTAATATGCAAAATTTTAGTCTTCCAGATCAACATTATTTTATGGATGTAGCAACTATCAGTGAGTAACATAATCTAATGAATAGATTATCAATGGACCACTTGCACCAATGCAGACTAAATTTCAATGAACAATTATAAAATTCAGTTTTGATAAAGCACATCCATGTGTGCTATAAGTATTGTACATCTAAGTTCTATATCATTTATTTTATGCTAAGATTCGTGCAAGCATTTCTTTTGTCTTTTTTCCTTTTGATAAATCATCATGATAAAATCCAATACGACATACACTAGTTATACAAAACAGAGATCATAGGCATACTTATCTTCTCTGCAACTGTAATCTCGCCATCATGGTGCAAGGCCTCTCGGCGAGACAGCATGGCTGCCTGGGAGGCAATGACATGGCTAACTTTGGCAGTCCGGCCCTCCCCTGACTTGGGGCTCTATGGGAGATGGATATCAGGAAGCGATCTATTATCTCCGTCGATCCACTTGGCCTGGCTGTATGCTACTACTATAGTTAGTAAATCAATTGGATGCACAATTTTCGGCTAGTGGATAAGATAGCAAATCAGGAGCTTCTTTGGCAACACCTCCTAATTATTCGCATGCAATAACTGATCCATCCATCAATCGTAGTTGCAAAGGATCTCAAATTCAATCCAGGAAGGAAATCAGGGGAAATGATCTACATTCATTTTTCATGGATGGAATACGTAATACTTCATCTGTTTAGCATTTGGGGGGCCCTTGGCACTAGGGGGGTCGGGGCGGCCGCCCCTCTCGGCCCCCCTCAGGGTCGGGCCTGGTCTTGGTATGATTTTGAGCATGATGAGCCACTCGGGAGAAGAAGAAATGATGATCTACCAGGTTTTAAGTCCATAGATCCGCTCCAAAAAGGAAAACAGAGCAAAAATCAAATAAACCAAAAAGAAAAAGAAAAGGGCCGAAAACCAGGCTGTCACAAACCTTCCCCCCTTAAAGAAATCTCGTCCTCGAGATTTGGTTGCTCAGGGAACAAGTATGACTTGAGGACACCGTTTCCAACTCGGGTATCCATTTCCTTTGTTTATTGTTCCCAAAAATTTCATATGATTTTCTTACCTTGCTCTGGGGTGGTTTGCTTCACCTTTCCCACATTCTGACAGGTTTTTCCTCATATACCAAAGTCTTATGCTAACGGTGATATTTTCATATCTGTTGGTGATATTCTGAGCATGACTTTCCTTTGGGGAAAACCCTTTTTCATAGGCCATTGGGTTGTCCAAACCATTGCATGTGTTTCGGGTACAAACAATACTCAGAATCATGACCACTCTTCTGACGAGGTCTGACTGCCCGAAAGTGGTACTGACTCCTCTTGGTTTGCTTCTCTGGCTTGAGCAGGAGATATTTACCAAGGATCCGACGGTCTTCCGTCAAGGGCTATATAACAGAGTATGTGTCAGGACCCCGACTCAATGCCACATCGATCTAGCATGTAACACCTCATATCACTTTGCGGCCTCACGCACGGTATTCCCACGGGTGTCGCCTTACCTTTGCCCGGGACCGTTTGCGCCTTTTGGCACACGTATATGACAGTGTCGCTAGCATCCATATGATAAGGAGCCCGGGCTGACATGGCTAGTCGTAAACCCAAAGTGGCACAGACTTACAGGGACAGGCATCCATGACCCAGCATCGAACGTGTCGGTCATCAGCGAGTGAATCCAGGCTGTAGCACTGGGCTAGCAGGACTCCGGTGAACCGGGCTGTAGCGGGCTAACAGGACTCCGGTATTCATCGCGTGACATTTCCCCAAAGGGACAGACACAGGAACGAAGAAGGACACATGCCGGCCAGCCTAAGTGTTCCGGAGCAGTAGCAAGCTACCATGGCTCGGTGGAAACACTAGGAGACATTTCCCCGTAAGAGAGGCTACTAAAGACAAACAACTAGATGGTCAGATCCCACACATAGCAAGCATTTCAATAACATACACACAATATGCTCGATATGTGCAAATACAACATGGCATCACAACATGACTCTACGACTCAAGTAATTTATTCAATAGGCTCCGAGGAGCGAGATATTACAAACATGGGTCTCATGACCCAACAATCAGAGCATACAAATCAAAGCACACGCGGAAGCTATCATGTCTGAGTACAGACATCTATAAATGAAAAAGGCTGAGAAGCCTGACTATCTATCAGATCCTGCCGAGGGCACAAGATCGTAGCTGAGGTATCAAGCTAAACGTCGAAGTCCACGCGAAACTACTAGTGAGACCGAAGTCTCTCTGCAAAACATAAAATGGGCAAACGTGAGTACAAATGTACCCAGCAAGACTTACATCAGAACTAACTACATATGCATCATTATCAACAAAGGGATGGTGGGGTTTAACTGCAGCAAGCCAGCTTTGACTCGGTGGCTAACCTGAACTACGACTGCAAGTAACTCTTTTGAGGTGGCGCACACGAGTCCACATATTCACCATATCAATACACCACTATGGAACCGCTCCCGTCTCCCTACGAGAACTCCATCCATAGCACTCACGCTTATCTTGCGTATTTTAGGGTATCCACTTTCACTTGTCTATGAACTGATATAAGCAACCCAGAAGTCCTTTTCCGCGGACACGGCTATTCGAATAGATCATATTAACCCTGCAGGGGTGTACTTCTTCACACATGCTCTCACCACTTACCGCCGTTTACACGACATGTACTCGGCAACCTTCAAGCGGAAGCCCAATGTGGGTGTCGGCCACGGCCTGCCTAAACACTCGAGTCTCTAGTCCAGGTTTATCGCCTATTCGGGTTCCATCCATGAGGAGATCCGGCTGGAGTTTCGCTCACAGCCCCAAACGATGTGAACAGGGTTCCCGAGACACCAAACGGGCGCACGGTACACCGTGCCACGTGCCTACCGCATCACAGCCCACCCCTACGGTCAGCGCTGTGCACGGCCTCCAGCATACTACAAACACCAGAAACTACTTGCAACTCCTGGACAGAGGACAAGGGTGATTAAGAAGCCGAGAGGGTCCATTGGTTTCGGGCCCAATGCGTGGTAGTAGCTGAATCATGGATCACAAACACAGAACTCAGTTCCTGAGGACGGCTGCAATGAGACAACCCACCATGTACTCCTACATGGCCTCTCACCGCTACCTTTACCAAATCGTGTTCACACACTTAGCTCACACACAGTAGGACATGTTCACATGCCTCTGATTCATCCCCGATGAATCAGACCTGACTCAACTCTAAGCAATAGCAGGCATGACAACAAGCATGAATGAGTAGGCACATCAGGGCTCAAACAACTCCTACTCATGCTAGTGGGTTTCATCTATTTACTGTGGCAATGACAGGTCATGCAAAGGATAAAGGGGTTCAGCTACCGCAGCAAGTAACAAAATGCCGTTGTTGTCCTAATGCAGTAAAAGAGAGCAGGAGCGAGAGAGTGGGATTTTATCGAAATGAACAAGGGGGTTTTGCTTGCCTGGCACTTCTGAAGATAACATTGAGTCTTCATCAGTGTCAACGATCACATCATCGGTATCACGTCTATCGAGAGGGGACAAATACCGGCAACACAGAAGGGAACACAATCAATGCAATGCAAAATATGATGCATGATCATGACATGGCAAAATGAATGTGTTTTGAGCTAATTCAACTAAAACCAGATTAAATGAAGTTGGTTTGAATCCAAGATTCAAATTCAAACTCCATATGTGGATATTTAAATGCCCTTTATATGATTTGTGCTAAACAGCAGCTATAAGTTGTTCTAGCATGCATGAAAATGGTACAGATGGATTCCTTGAATTTTTCTGATAATTTTTCATATATAATTTATTTCATTTGGAGTTACGGTTAATTTTCTATGATTTTTAGAAGTTATAGGCATTTTCTGGAATTTCAGAATTAAATTAAATCCAGAAAACATTACTGCGTCAGCATGACGTTGGCATGACGTCAGCAAGTCAACAGGAGCCGGCTCGGGTCAAACCTGACCAGTGGGGCCCACTGGTCAGTGACTACGGCTAATCCTAATATAATTTAAACCTAACCTAGTTTAATTAGTCGGCCCGGGCCCGCATGTCAGTGAGTCAGTGGCTTAATTAAACTTAGTTATTGATTTAACCAAAGGTTAGCAGGGGACGGGCCCACACGTCAGTGACCCAGGGGGGTCAAATCCCTGGTCAACCCGGCTAATCCACCGGCGTCTAACCGCCGGCAACGACCAGACGCGGCGGTGGCTCGCCGGAATGGCTGCTCCGGCGCCCATTCGACGCGCGGAGGGGTTCTACAGGGAGCTCGAGCTTGTGCGCATCCAATGGAGCAAGCCAAAGGAGTTGGGGTTGGCTGTGGCGTCGGCAGCGGCGAGGGAGGCGGCGGCCAGAGTTCGGGCGAGGTCGGGGTTGGCGTTAGGGGGCACGGGAGGGGAAGCTAGTGTGTGTGTTAGGTTCCTGGTGAGGTGTGGAGCACGTTGTCGTGCTCGGTAGCTAGCTCCGGTGGCTCTGGCCTTGTCCGCGTCATCGCCGGCGGCGAGGAGCTAGCGTGCGGGAACGAGCGCGGGGAGGAGGGGAAATGGAAGAGGAGCTCACATAGACCCTGTAGAGGTGGACGGCGAGCTTGAGGGAGGCCGGACGGCGACGAATTTGACGACGGCGATCCTCGGTGGCCGAGGAGGGGAAAAAGCGTCGGGGCGGTGCTTCGGGGCTCTTCCGGTCACGTGGCTCGGTGAGGGGGTTGGCGACGAGGTGCAGGAGCTCGGGAGCACGTCGGGGAGGAGAGGGGGTGGCGGTGGCCGCGAGGGAGCTCGTCGGTGGCGGCGGCTCCGTTCGGTCCGGGCGAGAGAGAGGGAGCAGAGGAGAGAGGGGATGCAGCGGGGGAGGAAGAGGAGCGAGGGGACACGAGGCCTCGTCGTGGCGTCGCTAGGGAGGTCGGGGGGAAGCAGGAGGCGGCCGGGAAGCAGGAGGTGGCCGGGGCGCGTGGCCGCGCGCCGGGCGCGTGCCCGTCCTCCTGGCAGGGAGGAAGACGACAGGGGAGGAAGTGGAGATGGGCTGGGCCGACTGGGCCGCGCTGGAGGAGCTGGGCCAGGTAAGTGGGCTGAGGTGAGCGCCAGGTAGTCCTCTGCTCTGTTTTATTTTAGTTTCCATTTTCTATTTTTTTCTGTAATTGTTTTGATTTAGTTTAGCAACTAAACCATTTTAATAAATTCTGTAGTTTATTATGTGGCTTACTAAAATATATACAAAGCCACTCACAACTTCCAGAATTATTTGGAGTCATATTTAATAAATATTAAATATAAATCCAAAGCAAATAGTTATTGGATTAATTCAAATGGCCAAAATAAATATCTCTGTGACTCCAAAAATATTGGTTTAAATTTTACCTCTCACCAATATTTCCATGGAATAACAGGAACATTTTCTTGGACTCATTTGATGAAATTTAAATGTTGGTTATTTTTAGAGGTCTTCTGAGGCTTTGAAAATTCCTCAATTCAATTTCATTTGAATTTAAACATGATGCTCACCTGAGGTCTAGCCTAGTGCATAACAGGACCAGGGATGTGACAACTCACCCCCACTAAACAAAAATCTCGTCCCGAGATTCAAGCTTAGGGTAAGGTGAAGGGGGAACGCAAACTAGCACAATCTTCACGATCCAGGTTGCACTTCATAGGAACGTTGTTTCGATCACCATCTTTGTCTCGACGTCTTCCTCTGAGAACTCCAACTAACATGACAACGAGAGGGGAAGGGGACTCTAGAAGGACTGATCTTTCGAAGATCGAACAACTCAGGATTTAACTCACGGAATGAGACATAGCAACATCACTCGAGCTGAGACACAAAACACACATCTAGAGGGATGGAGTGGAGCAAATGACGAAGGTTCACTAGGTAGGCAACAATTCCACACCTAAGAGGTGGTGAACGGTTGTCAAGTAGCAAGGAGTTGAGTTGCTATGATACCATAACGAGACAACTTAGGGATGGTGACTCGTAGATATATCCCCTTAAGTGGCAAAAAGAATTACCTTTGATTCAGAGATCATTGAAACTCTTTAAACCAGCCTAAGGCAATTCTCGAGCGATCGTTTGGAGGGGGTCGGTAGAATGGCATACTCGGACTTGGATGATGTGTATTACCTTGTTGAAGACAACGCAATGAATGAATTTGCTTATCACCGGAAATGGAAGAGACCCATGGTAGAATGGCACATTGGCGGTGCAAGCTGGGAACAAAATGCAAATGCTGGGAATGATTCTGGTAACTGGGGAAGAACCCAACAATAGAGAGTGAATTCACTGTTTGAATAGATCATAGCATTGCCGAGGGAACTGAGAGCAAACCCAGCTAGAGCCGATGATAACACGTAGCGCTTGTACGTGCTCTCAAGAACTTGAGCATTTCCACAATCATCAAGGTTTTATCAGCATCCGTGTCAAGGATCCTGGCAACACAACTTGCTACCATGATGGCTAATGATGGATGATGCAGATGCAAAGGAAGATAACACCTTCTCAGATTTCACCTTAGCGAGGCCAAGGAAACAAAATCTGGATGATCGACCGAGAGACATTTAGCACTCCGCTTCTAATGTTCTCCTTGATGTGCTAGCGTATCCCATTCATTGAAATGGTTTGATATCTAGAACATCAAGTAAAGGTCGGACTTCAGGAACACAAAAATCCATAAGGAACAACTAGGGAGTAGATCCTACGAAATCCTTATGGGGAGGTGGCCAACTTCTTCTATCAAGATACTACAATAATAGGTCTTCCGGCTGGGTGTGTTGGCCACGACATCCACTTTACTGGTTATCGAGGGACCAATATTATAGTTCTTGGGAAATGTTCCAACCATCATATCTGCCTGAGATTTAGAACTGGTTGGTGTCAGAATATTCCAGACTCATCGAGTCTAGGAAGAAAAATGAAAGTTTGCAACATAATCGACGAGATGACGTTGCGAGATTCTCGAGAAATGAACTACGATAACAAGCTCCAAAACATGAGCTGGTTCTGCTACAAACATGTGAACACGTTGTCCCAGACAAGCATGCCCTCATGGTAGTCTTACAATAAAACACTACCGAGTTCAGGAGGGGGAACCATCAACGAGGGTATCGAAGTCTTGTGCATTACCATGGATTAACACTTAACTCCTGTTCTCGAACAAATCAGTCAGTGGCTTGGGGTGCTACGGAGCACATATAGAATGGAGGTTGCAAGTCTCCGAACCACAGAATACTTTCGCACGTATGCATGACTGATTTGGGATGATTCCAAAGGAAACAACATTGACTTTCTCGAATCCACGGCGGCAACTTGCATCAGATGCACATGAATTAAAGGAAGTCACTACCTTCATCCAAACATATGCTTCATGAGCTAGCATGAACAAATGCCTTCAAAAGTTTCCAACACTAACTTAATGTTCAACAAAATCATGGAGGAGATAAGGATGTTGTCAATGGGCTCAACAACAATTCATCTAGGTTTCCTTTTAAAAGGAATTCCATAGTTAAGTGAACACGGTGATAGCATTGGTCAGACCAAAGATGTAATGGTGTATGCTCGAGGGATCAACCACAAATAAGACAACATTACGAGCATCGTTGGTACTGATTTGATTTGACGATAGCCCACACTCAAATCAAAGGATTGATAAGACAATAGGTCCAGCAACTGATCACAAGGACCAATCGATGAAGATATCATCTTTCTTCAACACACACTACACAAGAATATCCCTTTGGAACGAACTAAGTCAGGCAAGCTTTTATCTTCCAACTCTCCAAGTTGTTGTCTAGCTTAACCAACTAGCTCAGGGATATCTAACACCGATTCTTGGAGAGAAGGTGGTTCACAAGAAACCAACTTGATCACGAGCTCAACATAACAGTCAGGTGACAGCCTGGTGATACTTTCGAGAAGATATTCGGAAAATCACAAACCACCGATATGTTACTAAGCTCGAGAACAATCTCGCTTTTGAGGGCAAGACGATATGATCAAATGAGTGAGGACTTGACAAGATCCTAACTCATCAATCCAAGGGTGCACCGAAATAAGGACTAGGTAGCACGATCAGTCTTAGAAGGATGATTCAAAAACCAACACGCTAAGAATGAAATTATTGTCCCTTAACTACCAAGCAACGAGGTTGCTGGGAGTATTGATTTCACACATCTCAATTCATTTGTCGGTATTCCGGTTGCATCAACACGATGGCCGAGGAATGACTAATGATGGTGAGAAGTATTACTACGTCAAAATTCATGAAAGTTGGTGCAGTTCTCATGACAATTCTGACATAAAGGGGGTAATACTCCAAGGTAGAACAGAACCAAAAGCTGGATTGGCATTTGATCTGCGGAATACAACTACTTTGACCCAATCCTAGATATGGATGAGGTACTGGAGTTTGTTTCTCCTATTCATTCTAAAATAGAATGGCTTGGCGGACCACAAGGGTAATAGGCATCGACGAACGAATGCACGCATACTCTTGACTATCAATTGATAGGCGAGGGTCGGAAACAACTAAGATGGGACAACTCAAAAGAACATATGATTTTCTGAGTTGTGGATGCATGGATTAGCATGTCGAACGAAGTTCAACATATTTCTTCCGGATAACCCATGCAGAAAGGTAGAACTGGCAGAGTCACGATTTATGAATGGAGAACTCATCGAGAGCACTCTTGTTGTCATCTTTTGGTTCAGAAGAACTCCTGCCAAGAATGGTTCATGGTAATTGGAAGAAGGATATACCACAGACCTCGAGGACTATCGCAAAGGTTACTAATATACTAAAGGAACTAGCAACACTATCAACATGATGTAAGTAGGGTGAATATCGGGTTCAAGAACCCAGGAACAGAATACCTATTACTAAGTAGCATCACGGGATGCTTTCGAGAATGATGGCCAGAATCATCACACTGGGAACACAAATCATGGCTAAATTACTAGATGATCCTCTAAGCACTTAGGGTCATAATAATAATTCCAACATATATGTCGAGGTAATAATTACCTCAACACACCGATTAGTGTGGTTAATCTGGCCCAAAGGAACATCGAAGCGGGAGGAAGGAATTTGCAAATGCATCAGACTACTTAGAAACCTGGGATGACTCGGACAGCATAACGGCTGTAAATGCTCAGAAAAGATTTGAGACATTCACAAAAATGGTGGCATAACCACTCAGAAGCACAATATCAAGGTTTTGAGATCAATAATTAACATACAGAGGTAGAAACTGAACTGAGGCTTAAATCCAACAAACTTATAAGTCTACTGATTAGTAACACGTGATCCTAATAGAAAGAAGAGATAGCCTAGTTCTTAATCCCCGTAGAAGAGAAGATGATGACTCAGATCAGAAGGCCATGAGGTATAAGGAGTAAAAAGAGCCTTACGTTCCATCCCACAATCAATTCCCTTACATAACTAAAGAATATCTAGACTCAACTTCGACCAGTTTGGCTTGGTAATCCTACAGGCAGTCAAGCTCTGATACCAACGCTGTCAGGACCTCGACTCAATGCCACATCGATCTAGCATGTAACACCTCATATCACTTTGCGTCCTCACGCACGGTATTCCCACGGGTGTCGCCTTACCTTTGCCCGGGACCGTTTGCGCCTTTTGGCACACGTATATGACAGTGTTGCTAGCATCCATATGATAAGGAGCCCGGGCTGACATGGCTAGTCGTAAACCCAAAGTGGCACAGACTTACAGGGACAGGCATCCATGACCCAGCATCGAACGTGTCGGTCATCAGCGAGTGAATCCAGGCTGTAGCACTGGGCTAGCAGGACTCCGGTGAACCGGGCTGTAGCGGGCTAACAGGACTCCGGTATTCATCGCGTGACATTTCCCCGAAGGACAGACACAGGAACGAAGAAGGACACATGCCGGCCAGCCTAAGTGTTCCGGAGCAGTAGCAAGCTACCATGGCTCGGTGGAAACACTAGGAGACATTTCCCCGTAAGAGAGGCTACTAAAGACAAACAACTAGATGGTCAGATCCCACACATACCAAGCATTTCAATAACATACACACAATATGCTCGATATGTGCAAATACAACATGGCATCACAACATGACTCTACGACTCAAGTAATTTATTCAATAGGCTCCGAGGAGCGAGATATTACAAACATGGGTCTCATGACCCAACAATCAGAGCATACAAATCAAAGCACACGCGGAAGCTATCATGTCTGAGTACAGACATCTATAAATGAAAAAGGCTGAGAAGCCTGACTATCTATCAGATCCTGCCGAGGGCACAAGATCGTAGCTGAGGTATCAAGCTAAACGTCGAAGTCCACGCGAAACTACTAGTGAGACCGAAGTCTCTCTGCAAAACATAAAATGGGCAAACGTGAGTACAAATGTACCCAGCAAGACTTACATCAGAACTAACTACATATGCATCATTATCAACAAAGGGATGGTGGGGTTTAACTGCAGCAAGCCAGCTTTGACTCGGTGGCTAACCTGAACTACGACTGCAAGTAACTCTTTTGAGGTGGCGCACACGAGTCCACATATTCACCATATCAATACACCACTATGGAACCGCTCCCGTCTCCCTACGAGAACTCCATCCATAGCACTCACGCTTATCTTGCGTATTTTAGGGTATCCACTTTCACTTGTCTATGAACTGATATAAGCAACCCAGAAGTCCTTTTCCGCGGACACGGCTATTCGAATAGATCATATTAACCCTGCAGGGGTGTACTTCTTCACACA